>NC_087270.1:24325128-24641378 GCF_015220805.1 Pogoniulus pusillus | reverse complement strand
AATGGATCTGCATCCCTGGAGCTGTTTCACAGAGGCAGAGGTGTGGTGATGAGGGCCATGGTTTAGCCCCAGCCTTGGTAGAGTTAGTGAGTGGTTGAAACTTGATGATCTTGAAGGTCTTGATGATCTTGAAGGTCTTTTCCAACCCCAGAAGATTCTGTGATTCTTTTGGGCTTCTGAGGAGCAATAAACTCTCCTCCCCTGTGCCCCATGGGCTCGAGGGAAATCCCTGCCCAGGAAACTGAGCGCCAGCCAGAACCGATGTCAGTCTGCTCTCAGGTGATGTGGGCTTGGACAGCATCACTGCCCAGGTCTGCTCTCCCAGGGCTCTGACTGTGTCCTACACCAAAGCCTACAAGCAGGTTTTTGCTTCTTCCACTCTGCTCTCCACGACAGTGGTTTTCTTGTTGTGATGTGCTGAATACCTCCTGAGTACTCATCTCTCAGAGACATCTTCCTGGCAGATTGATGCTGAAGGCCAGGTCACCTGCACCTAATCTGAACCCAACAGATGTTTGCTCATCCTGATCTTAAAACCCTTTCTGTGACACAGACGTCCCCCTCTCTGCACACACCGCTGCCTAGGCTCATGCTGATAGAAAGCTTTTCCTCGTATCAAACTTCATTCTCCCTGCCTGTAGGTTAACCTCCTGACATCTCATCAACAGCAGGACTGGCAAAACTTCAGTTCTTTCAGATTTGCAAGGAGGTATCTCTCCTCCTGACTCGGCAGTCTGCATTCCTGCAACGTTTCCTCTTGAATCACATCTTTGAGAGCTCTCACACAGAATGGTAGAGTTTGGAAGGGACCTCTGGAGATCATCAAGCCAAATCCCCCCCTGCTAGAGTAACAGTAAATCACACAGGAACATGTCCAGGTGGCTTTGGAATGCCTCCAGAGATGGAGACTCCACAACCTGTCCCAATGCTCTGCCATCCTCAGAGGGAAGAATTTGTTCCTTCTGTTCATGTGGCATCTCCTGGCTTCCAGTTTGTCTCCATTGCTCCTTGACCTATCCCTGGGCACTGCTGAGAAGAGTCTGGCTCCATCCTGCCACTCACCCTTTAGCTGTTGATCAGCACTGCTGAGATGCCACTCAGGCTGCTCTTCTCCTGGCTAAGCAGCCCCAGGGCTCTCATTTCTTGCCACTGGTGGCTCTGCAGCTCTTGCCAGGCTGCCTGGTGGTGCTGGCCATGTGAACACCGCTGCAGACTCTGCAGCCTGCTGAAGGCAAATGAGCTCTCAGCTGCAGCAGTACCACAACACTGCACTGGTGTCTTGAGGCAGAGGGGCCAGAATCTTTCTTAGTGGCTGAGGAGCAGAGGGAAGGGAGCTGAAGGAAAGAGGAAAGGCTGCATTCCCATCGGGCTGCTAAGACAGAATCACAGAGTTAAGCAGGTTGGAAAAGAGCTTTGAGATCATCAGGTCCAACCTATCACCTTCTAATTAACTTATCCATGGCACTAAGTGCCTCATCCAGCCTCCTCTAAACCACCTCCAGGGATGAGGACTCTACCACCTCCCTGGGCAGCCCATTCCAATGCCAGTCACTTTTTTGTTGGGAAGAACTTCTTCCTAGTGTCCAGACTAAACCTGCCCTGGGACAGCTTGAGACTGTGTCCCCTTGTTCTGTTGTTGGTTGCCTGGAAGAAGAGACCAACCCCACCTGGCTACAACCTCCCTCCAGGTAGTTGTAGACAGCAATGAGGTCTGCTCTCCCCCAGGCTGCACACCTCCAGCTCCTTCAGCCTCTCCTCACAGGGCTGTGCTCCAGGCCCCTCAGCAACCTTGCTGCCCTTCTCTGGACACGTTCCAGTATCTCAACATCTCTCTTGAATCAAGGAGCCCAGAACTGGACACAGTACTCAAGGTGAGGCCTAACCAGCGCTGAGTGCAGGGGCAGAAGGACTGCCCTGGTCCTGCTGGCCACACTATTAAGAAGCTGCTCTGCTCAACATGGACTGGTCCTACTGCCAGATCTCTGCTGCTCCATGCACAGACTTTCCCGTCCCTGCCACTCCTCCCAGACCTGCCACTGCAATGTTCTCTCTGCAGCAGGAGTCTGGAGACGCTGAACTCCTCAACTCTGCCCTCTCTCCTTGCCCTCCAGCCCCTCACCCCTCCCCCCATAAACACAGAGCTGTTTCCTGGGCTGACAGCTGCCCTCAGGAAATGGTCCCACCCGCCGAAGAGGTGGCAGCACTGGCAGAAGGGCAGGGGTTCCTCTGAATAAGCAGAAGTGTAGAAGGAAGAAGCCAGAGCTTGCACAATCTGTGTGGGAAACCCTGCATGCACATACATCCACATCCCTCTGGCAGGGACAAACATGGGCATACAGCCTCAGAGCCTGAATGGGTTTCCCACATGCTGGAACAGCTTCCTGTAAGAGTAGAAGGTTTTATCAGGAGACAAAGGGGATTTCTAACCATGAAGCAGGTAGCAAAGGGACATCTTGCAACCCAAAAGTTCTATGGCAGCTTGGGCTGCATCCAAAGCATCATGGGCAGAGATGGAGAGAGGGGATCCTGCCCCTCTGCTCTGCTGAGACCTCACCTGCAGGGCTGGGGCCAGCTCTGGGGCCCCCAGAACAGGAGAGACCTGGACCATATGGAGCAAGTCCAGAGGAGGCCACAATGATGATGAGAGGACTGGAAAACCTGCTCTGGGGACAGGCTGAGGGAGTAGAGGCTGTTTAGCCAGGAGTGGAGAAGGCTCTGGGAAGACCTTAGAGCTGCATTTCAATATCTGAAGGGTACCTCCAGGCAGGATGGGAAGGGACCGTTCAGAAGGGCTTGGAGTGACAGATTAAGGGCAATAGTTTGAAAGTGGAGCAGGGCAGAGTTAGGTTGGACCTGAGGAGGAAGTTCTGCAGAAGCAGAGTAGTGAGACACTGGCACAGGCTGCCCAGGGCTGTGCTTGAGGCCCTGTCCCTGCAGACGTTGAAGCTCAGCCTTGCTGTGTCCCTGTGCAGCCTGCTCTAGCTGGAGGTGTCCCTGCTGAGTGCAGGAGGGTGGCCAAGATGCCCTTGGAGGGTGCCTTCCAACCCAGTGCATCTGTGATTCTATGATCTTCGATCTTTGGAAAGCACCATCACAGCCCAGGACACCGTGAGAAAGCCTCTCACTCAGAGAAGCTTTCAGGCAGACCATGCTGGGAATTCCATCCTCTTGGCTGGCACATGACAGCATGGGTGCTGGGGAAGGAGAATCCACTCTCACCAGCAATGCAGTTTTACTTCCCCAAAAACTCCAGCAAAAAAAACCCCAAGCCCTAACCCCATAACCATGCTTATTGTGAGCTTCCAGGATCTGAAGGGGGCCTACAAGAAAGCTGAGGAGGGAGATTTTGGGCTGTCAGGTAATGATAGGACTGGGGGAATTAAACAAAGCTAGAAATGGGTAGATTCAAACTGGATGTTAGGAAGAAGTTCTTCAGCATGAGGGTGATGAGACCCTGGAATGGTTTGCTCAGGGAGGTGGTGGAAGCCTCATCCCTGAAGGTGTTTATGAGGCTCTGGACAGCCTGATCCATGGCCCACATGGCAGGGGAGTTGGAACTGGATGATCCTTGTGGTGCCTTCCAAGCCTGACTGATTCTATAGTTCTGTGATGCTCCCCAGAAATCAAACCTGCCTTTCTTGTGTTTCTTTCTTGCTTCGCTTCTTTGCTCTGCACATCATCAGAGGTGCAAACAGAGAGCACTGTGCCAAAGGTCCAACAGCTGTGTTGGAGAGTCCCTGTCCTTTGGACTCTCAGTCTAAGCTGTGGGGAGAGAAGTGTACTGGCATAAGAACCATGCTACTGCCTCAGCTGTTCCAAGGACAGAGCCATCCACATGGCCTTCTCCAAGGTGCCTTGGGGAAGGCTGAGGAACACAGAAATTCCCTTTCCAGTGGGTCTTTGTGGCTCAGGCATGACTGCTGCACATTGGTAACAGCAGACAGCAGACTTCTCAGCCTCCTCAGGACTCGGGATAATCTCTTGCAGAGCTGCCTGAGCAAGGTCACTTGGAGGTGAAATGAGGCAGAGCTGAGACAGAAGGTGCTACAGTCAAAGCAGCAGGGATGCAAGGACCCTAATGGCTTTGGATAGCCTGATCTAGTGTGAGGTGTCCCTGCTCATGGCAGGGGTTTTGGATCTGGAAGATCCTCGTGGTCCCTTCCAATACTGACTGATTCTGTGATTCTATGATTCAAGGAAGATTTCTGACCACCCTGCAAGGATAGCACAGATGAGAGCCCACTGTAGTGAGGACAAATTTCTCTCTGAAGAAGTGACTTTGTGTCCTCTTGCCTAATGGGCTTGCTTTTCACAAGGTGTTCCAGAAGCTTTCCAGATGTTGCATGCACAAGTAAGATGTAAATCAGGTGCTGCCTGCAGCATTCAGGCGCTGGAATCAGCTGCCCAGGGAGGTGGTGGTCACCCACCCTGGATTTGTTTAAGGGTTGTTAGGATGTGGTGCTTAGGGATATGGTTTCAGGTGAATCTTGTAGAGCAGGGTTCTAGGTTGGACTTGGTGATCCTGAGAGGCTTTGCCAGCCTGGGTGTTTCTGTGATCCTGTGAGGGCAGTCGCTCCTCACTTTTAATATGAGCAATCCCTTTCCGGTGGAGCCTCACTGTGGGCTGGCAGACAGATGTTTACAGTGGAGGAGGCCAAATTACCTTCACAACCAGGGGCCACAGCTGGAATCATGCACTGCATCCGATGTCCCCTGCAGCTCCCTCTGGGAGCAAAGGGTACCTCACATGGCTATCTGTAGCACTGCAGCTGCTCAGCCAGCCTCGCAGCCCCGCTTGGTAAGACACCGCTCCCAGAACTTGGCACACACATCCACAGAGTGGGTTGGGTTGGAAGGGACCTTGAAGATCATCCAGTTCCAACCCCCCTGCTATGTGCAGGGACACCTCCCACCAGCTCAGGTTGCTCAAAGCCTCATCCAGCCTGGTGCTGAACACCTCCAGGGATGGAGCTTCCACAGCCTCTCTGTACAACCTGTGCCAGTGTCTCACAACCCTCACTATCAAGAATTTCTTCTTAATCTCTTGTCTCAACCTCCCTTCTTCCAGCTCAAAGCCATTGTCCCTCACCCTTTCACTCCCAGCCCTTGTCAAAAGTCCCTCCCATCTTTCCTGTAGTCCCGTTCAGGCACTGGAAGGCTGAGCTAAGGTCTCCCTGGAACCTTCTCTTCTCCAGGCTGAACAACCCAAATTCTTTCAGCCTGCCCCCATAGCAGAGGTTCTTCAGCCCTCTGATCATCTTGGTGGCCTCCTCTGGACCCTCTCCAGCAGCTCCATGTCCTTGTACTGGGGGCACCAGAACTGGAGGCAGGGCTGCAGGTGAGGTCTCACCAGAGCAGAACAAAGGAGGAGAATCCTCTCCCTGTGCTTCTGGTCCTGCTGCTCACACCTCTAATGTTTGTGGTATTTGCACTTTTGCTTTATTTTTCAGAGCCTCAGCCTCTGATGATGTATCACTGCCTCATCTCTCATTTGTTTAACTTCTGGTGACCAAGCTAACTGGAAAACATCAAACCAGTGAAGTTCAGAGGGCAAATCCAGAGAGCACAACACTTGGTGCTTTTTACTTTCTAGATTTGCAGGGCTTTTTGTTTTGGGTGGGTTGGTTGGGGGTTTTTGTCAGCCAATTATTTTCTCCAGGGCACTGTTGGGATGGTGATGGAAAAAACCCACCCTGAGCATCAATCAAGTGGAGAGTGCTGGTGCCTGCCTGGTTGTTGCACTGCCCTGGGTTGGCACACTGCAGCTCCATCGCCCTGTGCAGGACGCTTGGTGCAGCCCTTCCTTCACTAGGAAATGCACCTCAGTTGACCTTGCATCCACATTTTCAGTTCCTGTATTTGGCAGTTTTTGTAACAGTGACGCAAAGCTTCATTATTTTGGGTGGGAAAAGATGCTAAGGGGGTTGGCAGTTCAGCAGGGGACATCTGGACCTTTATTTGCCAGTGACTCAGGCTAGGAACTGGGGTTTGCTGGAGCACCTCTCCTGTGAGCACAGGCTGAGAGACTTTGGGTTGTTCAGTCTGGAGAAGAGAAGGCTTTGAGGAGACTTTATTGTGGCCTTCCAGTATCTGAAGGGGGCTACAAGAAAGCTGGGGAGGATGACATTTTAGGCTGTCAGGTAGTGATAGGACTGAAGGGAATGGAACAAAGCTAGAGAAGGGCAGATTCAGATCAGACAATAGGAAGAAGCTCCTTCCCATGAGGGTGGTGAGAGACTGGAACAGGCTGCCCAGGGAGGTGGTGGAAGCCTCATCCCTGGAGGTTTTTAAGGCCGGGCTGGATGTGGCTTTGGGCAACCTGATCTAGTGTGAGGTGTCCCTGCCCATGGCAGGGGGGCTGGAACTGGATGGTCTTTGAGGTTCTTTCCAAGCCTGACAGTTCTGTGATTCTGTGAAACAGGGAGGGCAGTGAAATGCTACTGTTAGCAGGTACAAGTGACAGCTGTCAGAAGGCTTTTGAGTTTCTACTCCTTGGAGAAGTGTAAGGAGATGGTTTGCACCTTGTACAGCTCTTGCCTTAAGGCCAGGTGCTGAAGTTGCTCTGTGTGGATATTGAATTTTCCCTCTATATCCCTGATAATCAGAAACCACTTTTCAAAAGGAAAAGTGAGATTCTGAGGCACAATTTGAAGATATGAATGTGTGGCTTGGTTTTCAAACTGTTTGCAAAAAGCAGCTCTCTTATTCCCAATCCCCCTAAATTCATTCCCAGCCTCTCTTACTACTTCTGCTTTCAGCCCCACAGGGCAGGTAGTTTCACAAGATTACAGGACGTTTCCACTGTGGAGACTCTTTGGTGTCTGCCCCAAATAAGCAGTGCTCTGAAAAACTGCTCCAATCAACACTTCCTCCAGAAAGAAAAACTCTTCCCCAAGCTGTTAAAGGCTGAGCTCATTAACAGATGAGAGGAGGAGACTAAGGGGAGACCTCATCAGTGCTTATAAATATGTAAGGGGTGAGTGCCAGGAGGATGAAGCCCAGCTGACCAGGAGAGCCAATGGCATCCTGGCCCCTAACAGGAACAATGTGGCCAGCAGGACAAGGGAGGTTATTCTGCCCCTTTACTCAGCACTGCTCAGGCCACACCTTGAGTGCTGTGTCCAGTTCTAGGTTCCTCAATTGAAGAGAGATGTTGAGGTGCTGGAACATGTCCAGAGAAGGGCACCAAGGCTGGTGAGGGGCCTGGAGCACAGCCCTGTGAGGAGAGGCTGAGGGAGCTGGGGGTGTGCAGCCTGCAGAAGAGGAGGCTCAGGACAGACCTCATTGCTGTCTACAACTACCTGAAGGGAGGCTGTAGCCAGGTGGGGTTGGTCTCTTCTGCCAGGCAACCATCAACAGAAGAAGGGGACACAGTCTCAAGTTGTGTCAGGGGAGGTCTAGGTTGGATGTTAGGAGGAAGTTGTTGGCAGGGAGAATGATTGGCATTGGAATGGGCTGCCCAGGGAGGTGGTGGAGTCACCATCCTTGGAGGTGTTCAACAAAAACCAGGATGGGGTTCTTGGTGCCATGGTCTGGTTAATTGGCTAGGGCTGGGTGACACTTTGGACTGGATGAGCTTGGAGGTCTCTTCCAACCTCCTTGATTCTATAATGCTATGATCCTATGATTCTGATGGGTGATGCTCAGTGACAGCGCAAGGGGCAATGGATGGAAGCTGAGGCATAGGAGGTTCCATGTGAACCTGAGGAAGATTTTCCCTGTGAGGGTGACAGAGCACTGGAACAGGCTGCCCAAGGGGGTTGTGGAGTCTCCCTCTCTGGAGATATTCAAGAACCGCCTGGATGTGTTCCTGTGTGATCTGCTCTGGCAGGGAGGCTGGACCGGATGATCTTTCAAAGACCCTTCCAGCCCCTGAGATTCTGTGATTCTATGATTCAATTAGTGCTTAAACCTCCAGAAAACACAGCACAGGGCAACCAAGGAAGCTGGGAAGGGTCTGGAGCACAGGGCTGCTGAGGAGTAGCTGAGGGACCTGGGGGCGGTTCTGTCTGCAGAAAAGGAGGCTGGGGGGAGGACTTCTCACTGTCTAAAACTGCCTCTAAGGAGGGTGGAGCCAGGTGGGGGTTGGTCTCTTCCCTCTAGTAACAAGTGACAGGACAAGAGCAAATGGCTTCAGGTTGCACCAGGGGAGATTTTGTTTGGAGACTGAAAGAAACTTCTTCGCTGGAAGGGCTCTGAATCGCTGGCACAGGCTGCCCAAAGAGGTGGTTGAATGCCCATCCCTGGAGGTGGTTCGGAGAGGTAGGGAGGTGGTGTCACTGAAAAGTTTCTCAAGGCCTGGTACAGGCTGCCCAAGGAGGTGACTGAATCCCTATCCTCGGAAGTGTTTCAAAGTGGCAGAGCTGTGGTGCTGAGGGCCACGGCTTAGCCCCAGCCCTGGTGGAGTTAGAGATTGGTTGGCATGGATGAGCTCAAAGGACTTTTCCAACCAGAACAACTGTCTGATTTTATGAAGCACTTAGGGGAAAGCTCAAAAGCAACACAACCATGGTTTCTGCAGTTCCCTCTGCAGGCTCCCAAAGCACTGCAGTGAGAGCAAATCAGATGCTTCCCATTTTTCAAAGGCATGCCAAAACATCCCACTAAGCAACATCTTCTCCCTGGGCTACAGTCTTTGCTCTTGGGTTTCCAAGGCTAGAAGACATTCCCCACATCCAATGGCCAATGAACTCAAACCTGCCTGGGATGATTAGGACTTACTGTACCAACAACTTGGGAACAGCCTGGAAAGCTTAGAAAGAAGTGTGTGATGTCCAGCAGAGAGAATTGCCCTTCCTCTTCACTGCTGCCTCCCACGCTTTCCAAATGCCTGCTTTATCCTCTTAACAGCACAGGCAGCTTTGAAGGTGGCAGTGCAAGGGAATGCTCAGATTGCTGGAAAATGGCTTTGAGGATCTGATATAGAAGCACCTCTCTTAGGGATTTCCAGGTCTCTGCCAAGAACACACAGAGGAGAGCCAGAGTAGGTTCAGTGGGCACACACTCAACCCTGCTGCAGTGAGGAGTAGACAGGTGCCATGGCAGGCCAGGGTGGCATCCCACCTGCTCCTGCAGAGTCTCTCTGGCATCTCCTGGGGGACTTCAGGAAAATCATGACCAGAGTTAATTAAACAGAGAGGACTCAGCAGATTTCCTCCAGCATCCTCTTCTCACATGCACCAAGTGACAGGACAAGAGGAAATGGCCTCCAGTTGTGCCAAGGGGGATTTAGGTTGGATCTCAGGAAAGTTGTCTTCCCAACAAGGGTTCTCTTCCAATCTCACCAATTCTGTGGTTCTAAGATTACCTGCTTCAAGAGCTGCAGCAGAGAGCAAAGCATCTCACTGAGGAGGTATTCCAAGTAGGGTGAAGGACTGCTGGTAGGACAGCTGCTCAGTTGTGAGTACACTGTGGCTGAGCTTGTCCTGACCACTTGCCTACTCTACAGGCAATGTACGGCAGGCATTTGTCAGGCAAGAAATACCTGGGGGGTTACGCCCCCCTCCTCTAAACCATTAGGATCTCTGTTGTCTTGTTTCACAAGGCATTGGAGAACTGACCCAAGCCATTCTCTCCTGTGCTCCAGACTCCACAGCCCCCTAAGTCCATTCTTCTCGGGGAGGGATCCTTTTTCATGCTCTGCCCATGTAGACAATACCTGGAAACCTCCTCCAGCAACTGCAGGGAGATGCAGGCTGCTGTCAGCGAGGGCTGTGGGTGTGACGAGTGAGGGGATGAATGAACGAAGCTCTCCTTAGCGCCAGCATCAGGACCTCCCTGAGTGTGAGTCTCTCCGCGAGTGGTTGTAAGCCTGTTTGCAGGGGTAGCTGTTCGCTCCTGTGACTGCCAAAGGAGACAGGGAAGGAAAAGGCAGCTGGAGCAAGCTGCTGCCTCTCTCAGCACAGCCCAGGCTGGGGTGGTGCTGAAGCATGGATGTGCCCACAGCAGGACAAAAGTGCTGTGTCAGGACATGAGCAGTCTTGTTGCATTAATGCCTGGAGCAGCCGGCAGAGCACAGGAGCATTTGCTCAGCTTGTCCAGCACATTTCGCAGCCCATGTGGAGCCCTGTGCGGTTACAGCCACTACTGCAGCTAGCCTGGCTGAGAAAAAACAATGTGAACCACAGCCACTGCAGTGTGGAGCCCTCCTGCACCATCTCTCATCATCATTTACCATAGCTGCTGCAGTGTGGAGTACTCTTACTACACCATCTCTCCTCATCATTTACCATAGCTGCTGCAGTGTGGAGCCCTCCTACTACACCATCTCTCCTCATCATTTACCATAGCTGCTGCAGTGTGGAGCCCTCCTACTACACCATCTCTCCTCATCATTTACTATAGCTGCTGCAGAGTGGAGCCCTGCTACTACACCATCTCTCCTCATCATTTACTATAGCTGCTGCAGAGTGGAGCCCTGCTACTACACCATCTCTCCTCATCATTTACCATAGCTGCTGCAGTGTGGAGCTCTCCTACTACACCATGTCTTCTCATTTTAGGGTTCAGTGTTGGGACTACTTCTCTTTAACATCTTGATTGATGTCCTTTATGCAGACACAGAGTGTGTCAGCAGCAATGCACAGGTGACACCAAGTTGAGTGGCAATATTGACCTTCAAGAGGGTAGGAAGGCTCTACAGAGGGACTTGGATAGGTTGGGTCCATGGCCAATGTTAATGGCAGGAGCTCCAACAAGGCCAAATGCCAGGTACTGCACTTGGGCCACAACAACCCCAAGCAATGCTACAGGCTTGAGGCAGTGTGGCTGGAGAGCTGCCAGCAGAAAGAGACCTGGGGGTTGTCATGGACAAGCAGCTGAACAGGAGCCAGCAGTGCCCAGGTGGCCAAGAAAGCCAATGGCATCCTGGCTGGGATTAGAAATGCTGTGTCCAGCAGGAGCAGGGAGAGGATTGTCTCCTTGGACTCTGCTCTGCTGAGGCCACACCTTGAGTGTTGTGTCCAGTTCTGGGCACCTCATTACAAGAGGGGTGGAGGTGCTGGAGCCAGGGCAGAGGAGAGCAGCAGAGCTGGGAAGGGCCTGGAGAATAAGTCTCATGAGGAGCGACCGAAGTTGCTGGGGATGGTTAGTGTGAAACAGAGGAGGCTGAGGGCAGACCTCATGGCTGTCTGCAGCTACCTGAAAGGAGGCTGTGGAGAGGCTGCTGCTGGTCTCTGCTCACAGGTAATTAGTGATAGAACAAGAGGTATGGCCTCAAGCTGTGACTGGAGAGGTTTGGACTGGACATTAGGAGGATTTTTTTCCCAGCAAGAGTGGTCAGGCATTGGAATGAGCTGCCCAGGGAGGTGGTAGAGTCACCAACCCTGGATGTGTTTAAAGGTTGCTTGGATGTGGTGCTTGGGGCTATGGTTTAGAGTGAACCTTGCAGAGTAGGGATATGGGTTGGACTTGGTGATCCTGGGTGGCTTTTCCAACCTGGATGTTTCTGTGATTCTGTGGCTTCCCACAGCACTCCTACTACACCATCTCTCCTCATCATTTGGGGCCATTCTCTCATCTACTCTCTGGCTTCCACTCTTTCTTTTGGAGCCCAGCTCCATCTTTCTCTTGGAGACTGTGAAAGATGAAGGGCTGAATGTACTTGGAAAGGGTTGTGCTAGGGACTGGGACGTGGAGAGCATCTTCTCCCAGCCTCATATTCCTCCTAAACAGTGGCTTTGCAAGCAGATGAAAGCTGCTCTCAGGTGTAGGTGAGATAATGCTGCAGCTCTGTCTCCCCTTCTCTATTCCAGCACCATTAAGGCTGGGCTACAAAAGGTCCTCATGAGCACCACCACAATCACTGACAAACTCTTGTTCTCTTCAGCTCTCCTGAGGTGTCACAAAGATCTCTCAGCTGGAGCAACCTTTCTGTGAGACTTAGAATCATAGAATTATCTGGCTTGGAGGAGACCTCCAAGGGTCATCCAGTCCAATTCCTTCTGCACTCAGCATGGACATCCTCAACTAAATCAGGTTTCCCAGAGCCCTGTCGAGCCTCCCCTTGAATATCTCCAGGGATGGGGGCAGAACCACCTTCCTTAGCAGGAGGCACTGGGAGACGGGAACATGGGCTGCAAGCTGCAGAGACAGGCAGGCTGGGAGGAACTGAGGCCATACCTGGCTCTTCAGAGAGCAGCTCACCACTGGATCCAACATTAGCAGAGTTAACATCTAAGCGCTCCAGAGCAGCTGTGTACCACATTCAAGGAAAAGAGCTGGGAAGTAGGTCAGCAACATAACTGAGGGAAACAGGGAGCTTTAGGGAGAACTTCATAGCTGACAGCTAATTAAAATCCAAGTTCCACTGCTTACTGTTGCAATGATGAGGTTTCAGTGTGCAGGGAGAAAACCAGCAGCAGGGGTTGCTTGCTGCAGCCGTGCCAATTCCTTCTGCTCGTGTTTATCCCTTTGCCACACCACCATGGGGAGCACCTTGCACCCAGCAGCCAAAGTCAAACCAAACATCCACGGCTCCTTCTCAGCTGCTGAGAAGAGTTCTGCACCTTTAGCTTTGCCTGTTTTAGATCAGTGGCCCTGCTGGGCACTTGAGTCCCATTGAAGAACCACACGTGGGCAGACACAACTTTATCCCTCTCTGCAGAGGTGACCTGGACAACCAGAGTTAGCTACCAGACAAACCCAGGGGATTTTTCTCTAAACAAGTTCTCATCAACGTGCTCTTATGGCCAAGAGGGCCAAGGGCATCCTGGGGCCCATCAAGAAAAGTGTGGCCAGCAGGGCTAGGGAGGTTCTTCTGCCTCTACTTTGCTCTGCTCAGACAACACCTGAAATGCTGCATCCAGTTTTGGGCCACCAGTCCAAGAGAGACAGGGAACTGCTTGAGAGAGTCCAACAGAGAGCTAAGAGGATGACTGGGGGACTTCAGCATCTCTGCTATGAAGGAAGACTGAGAGGCCTGGGGGTATTTAGTCTGGAGAGGAGAAGGCTGAGAGGGGATCTGATCAATGTCTGTAAGTACCTGAGGGGTGGGAGTCAGGGTGAAGGTGCAGGCTCTGTTTGGCAGTGCCCAGTAATAGGACAATAAACAGCAGGTCCAATTCGGAACTCAGGAGGTTCCAGCTCAAGATAAGGAGAAAGCTCTTTGGTGTGAGGGTGCTGGAGCCCTGGAGCAGGCTGCCCAGAGAGGTTGTGGAGTCTCCTTCTTTGAAGACTTTCCAACCCCACCTGGATGTGTTCTTGTGTGACCTGCCCTAGGCGATCCTGCTCTGGCAGGGGAGTTGGCCTGGGTGACCTCTGGAGTTCCCTTCCAGCCCCTACCATTCTGTGATTCTGAAATGCCTTTCATCCCAGGTGTAGCCAATAAGCTCATAAAGTGAGGCCAAACCCAAATGATACCAGTAAAGGCTGTCACACTACTAACAAGCTGCTGCTTTGTTGGTCAGTCAGTTCACCACAAAGTGCTCTACAGGGGAATTTTGTGATATTGTCCATGTCTTACACTTTGTCCTGAACAGGGAGATGCAGTTTTCCATCTCTGCTGAAGGACATGGTCATAAAAAAAAATTATCTAATTTCTTGTTTGTTTTTGAAGAATAAAATGGCAGAAAGGAAGAAAATCACAAATGAAATCCAAAGGTAAAATCCTGGCCTGCTGTCTTGTCAGTGGTGACCAAAGCTACAAGCACAGCTGGCAAGGAAGAGGGAGAAGGTGTAAGAGGGTTCAGGAGCCAGAGTCGTGGCTCTGCCTCTCTGTGGGTCTTGTGGCACCTGAAGATGTGGGTGCAGAGGGCTACTCAAGGTCATTGAGTCCTTGTAGCTACCAGTGTGTGAGTTAATAGCTTTGGTCCTATTTTAAGTTCCCAAAGCCGCAGAGTTTTGCCTGGAGGGTGGGACACCGGGTTCGTCTGCTCCTTGCTGGAGCCAGCTAAGGGTGGAGTTGTTCAGGCATGGTGAGAAGGGGAATTGCCCACAGGAAGGACACTTCAGCTAGTCTGAGGTGCAGCAAGCCCTTCGGTGCCATGCTGCTGGCTTCCTGCAGAGCCTCACCAACCCTAATGACCTTCCTATGGGTTCAGGAGGCTCTGGGTTCAGGGCCTTACCCTGCCCTAGCCAGATTCGTGGGCAGTTCTCAGCAGGGCCCTAAATAACCCATATAGCCCTTGTTTGTCATCCCATGGACTACACTGTCCTCTGCAGACACCACAATATTGATGATGTCAGAGGCGAGTCAACCTCAACCCAGGGAGGGACCCTTGGGATACTCCTGGCATTTTGCCTCCCCACAGCAGCCATGGGCAAGTCTGTGGGGCACAATGATAGCCACAGCAGGGAACTCCCCGCTCCCTCCCCCTGCTTCCCTCTTCATCATCTCTCCCAGGGTTTGCTCCCTCCTGCAGGGTGGAAATCGTGGGATCACAGGTTGGAAAAGCCCTTTAAGCTCATCCAGTCCAAGCATTCTCTAACTCTGCCAAGGCTGAGGCTAAGCCATGGCCCTTGGCTTCACAGCTCTGCCTCTTTGAAACACCTCCACGGATGGGCATTCAGCTACCTCCCTGGGTAGCCTTTGCCAGGCTTTGAGAACTCTTTCACCCAAGAAGTTTCTTCTCATCTCCAACCTAAACCTCCCCTGGTGCAACTTGAGGCCATTTCCTCTTGTCCTGTCACTTGTTACTAGGGAGAAGAGACCGACATCCTCCCGGCTCCAGCCGCCAGCAGGTCTCCCCTCAGCCTCCTTTTCTCCAGGCTAAACGTGTTTGGGTTTGCCCTGGCGAGCTGCAGGGTGGCCGGGGAGAATGCGACGAGCCACGGAGGGCAGGACCGGGAGGTGAGCGGGCAGGGCGAGCAACGATGGGGGCAGGCAGGGCACGGATGGGGAGCGTCCCAAGCAGGGCAGGGCTGGGGCCTGCCCCACGCAGGGCGGGCAGGGCTGCTGGGGGTGGGTCCGCACCCAGTCCTGCCTTTCAAAGTCCCTCGCTCCGGGGAGGAAATCAGGAAATATTTCCAGCAAGAGGAGGAGAAAGAGAAAGAGGAGGAGGAGGAGGGCTGAAGCTGCCACCGGGGAGGAGGAACGGCGGCTTTCTCCTTATCCGCGGAAGGATGCGGAGGGAGGGGAGGCTGCCTGCCGGCGGGGCCGGCTGCGCGCATCCCTGAGGCGCTCTGTGTGTGTGTGTGTGTGTGTGTGTGTGTGTGTGAGCGCTCCCTCCCTCTATCCATCCATCCTTCCTCTCTCCATCCTCCCTCCCTCCATCCCTTTCCTCCCGCTGCCGCCGCCGCGCCGCAGCCGCGCATCGGGGGCTCCGCCGCCAGCCCCGCCGCGATGCTTCGCCACCTCTGAGCCGGCCCCGGCGGCTCCCGCTCCTGCTTCGCCCCAAGGTAGGACCGTGACCGACGGGCCCCCTCCCTGGCAACAGCTCTGCCCTGCCCTGCGAGCACCCCGCTGCCCAGACACCGCGGTCCCTAGTGCCGGGGAGGATGAGGAGGGCGGGCTGAGGTGGGGGGTGGCCGGAGTCGTGTGGGAGACACAATGGAGAGGCGGGGGTAGGATGCGCTCCTTCCCCGCCCCGGGCTTGCTTTCTGCAACCCACCCGTTAGGAAGGCGATGGAGAGCCCCCCCAACCCCACCCCCCGCCGGCCGATCGCGACATGTCGCGACGAGAGGAGCGGCTGCGGAGGGAGGAGGCCTCCCCCATCCGGCCCCACAGCCGTGCAGGTGGGGCTGGCAAGGGCGGGGGGGGGGTGGGGGGGTGGGGTGTGCTGGAGCAAATCCTCCACCCTCGGGGGGCTTTACGGACACCTTCCGCCCGCTCGGCGGGCGGGGGTGCGGTGCCCCCCCGGGGATGGATGATTCCCGCCCCGGGGATGGATTCCTGCCCCGGGGATTCCTACCCCGTAACGGCTGCCGAGGTGGGCGGCCGGAGGCACCTGCAGCCACCATCCCACGGCCATCCCCAGCGGGAGCGGCGGGTGCTCCGGAGGGCGGCTGGAGCAGCGCTCGGCACGTAGGCTTTGTCTAGGTGGAAGCATGGCTGGGGCTCCTCCGGCAGCTCCAGCGGAATTCTTCCCTCGCAGCCCTGCTGCTTCCCCCACCCGAACCAGCTCTGTGGCCGGGGAGGTTTGGGAGCTACCCAAACCAGGCGGTGGGGGATGCAGCAAGCACCGGTGAGAGGGGAAGCCCGGGGAGGAAAGCCACAAGGTCACTGGCACTTGGGTGTGAGCGTTTGATTTCAGGGCTCTCCTTTGGTTGCACTTGGCAGGAAGATGTTCGTCCAGTCCCACAAGCTGGAAATCGGCCAGGCAGGCGCTGGAAATGGGGCTCTCTGTGTGCTCTCCTGACACCTGTCCAGGCTTTCAGGTGCTGCCTCTGAGCAGCACCGAGAGAAGAGGTGCACTTCTCTCTAGGAGAGGGGAGCTGGGACACTAGCATGTTGATGTGGTGATGGCGGCCAGGAGAAAAAGGAGCCGTGCTGTGTGGCTGTGGCTGGGGCAGTGGGCATCGCCAAAGAAAGGCATTTGTGTTGCCTCCATGCACCTGACCACTGCTTCTTCTCTTCTCCTTTCCTTCAGGCTGCTTCATCAATAGCAGCTTTGCCCCTTTCCCAGCAGAGGCTGTTAGCCCAATCAGGGAAATAATCTGGCATTTCTGGAGCTGTGATTTACACTTGCCAAGCCATCAAACCCCACCGCCCTCTCCCATGGAAAGTTGATGCATTGCCTGACTCCTCTTACGCCTCACCAGCTTTGCCTCTCTGGAGGCAATAAACCACTCCTAAGCCAGTGCTGAGGAGCTGCGTTGCTCAAAGCTGCCCCAGCACCAGGGCTCGTATTCAAGACACTTGAGGAGATTGGATTACTCCTTATGCCCAGTGTCCCTGAACGCCAGCACATAGGAGCACAGCTTTAAGATGATGAAACTCTGCTTGCTTCTCTCTCCCCTACTTCTTGCTAAGCTGTTTGGGAGTTGCTCCCCAGATTTAAATGTTTGGGGTCCGGCAGATGTCCAGGCTGCACCCAGTTTGCTCTGCTGTCACTGCTGTACACGGTGTGGCATGAACTTGGCTCATGCCCTTGCTCTCTGGGGCCTACACAGCACCTTGCATGATGCCATATAGGCAGAGGCATTGCTTTCTCTGCCTGTTTGGGCCTTTGGTGCCATCCTCACCCGTGCAGGGTTGTCAGGGTGGTGATGTTCTGGCATTGCGCCTAGGACAGAATTTGCTTTTCCTGCTGTGTTCTCGGAGAGATGCGGTCCTGCTGGCTCACCAGGGAAAAGCCACCCTTCTCCAAGCATCCCAGTGAAGCTCAGCTTCTATAAATAAAGCCCAGTGTACCCCCAGGCACAAGCATCACCGGACAACCAATCAACAGGTTGGTCACAGGCAAGGCAAATGGCATGCGGCGCTGCCTCTCCTTGCGACTGGCACAGGGAACAACCTGCAGCTCTGCTCAAGCTCAGGCTGTCATCCTCTGCATGTGCTTCCAGCTCGTGGACATGGGTGCCCACAGCCAATCTGCCTTGGTGCAAATCCTGGCTGCACCTGGAGCTGCTGCAGGGTGCTTGGAGTGCTGTGCCAACCAGGACTCTGGCATCTGGTAGAGGCTGAGCTCACTGATCGGTCTTTCCTCGCCAAGGGTGTGAGAAGCATCTCTCCAGCTATTTGCAGGAAGCTTGTAGGACCTTGGTTTTCTGCACTCTCCCTCTGGTGATTTTAGCAGGGCTTGGGAGAAGGGGGGGTGATATGAACAGACTTTAAAAACCCACCTGGGTGTGTTCCTGTGCAACCTGATCTAGGTGCTACCCAGTTCAGCACGTTTCTGCTTCGGCAAGGGGGTTGGAACTAGATGATCTCTGGAGGTCCCTTCCTACCTCTCCCACCCTGAGTTTGTGAACCTGTGACTTCATATGCCTGGCTTCCTAAGGAAACCCGGCTACAAATAGAAGTGAGATTCACTACTGCTGCTGCAAAGAGCTCCTGGGGAGACAGAGGAGGTAGGGAAGCCTCGGGAGGAAGAAGGAAGGTTCACCTCGCTTTTTGGGATAGGCATCAAGGCCCAGCACACGCTTTGGCTCAGTCTCCCTCTCCCGAGGTCTAGTGGCCTGAAAAGTGGGCATTTGCTCTGCATTAGTGTTCAGCTCCCTCTAGAGTCAGCGGTGCAAGAGCTGTACCTCTGGATCGTGACTCTCCTGAGAGGTGCTACCACCCTTCTCCAGCCAGGGCTAGGCACCTAGCTGATGGATGGGACCTGCCAGCATGGGCTTCCAGCCCAAGCTAACCTGCCTGGCTCCTGTCTAGCGGTGTGCCCAAACTGCCCGGATCCACAGTGTCAGCCTTTCCCCACACACACTGCTGGGATTGTCTCCCACCTGGATGGGTGCAGGAACTTGGGGCTGTGGATTTGTCTCTGTTCACTCAAAGCTTTCTGTTCCTTCTTACTGTGGAGTTCAGGAGAGCAGGATGGGTGCAGGAGATTTGTCTCTGTTCCCTTGAAGCTTTCTGCTCCTTCTTACTGTGGAGTCCAGGAGAACAGAATGGGTGCCAAAACTTGGGGCTGGGGATTTGTCTCTGTTCACTCAAAGCTTCCTGCTCCTTCTCACTGTGGAGTCCAGAAGAGCATCCTACTGTAACAGAGGGACACCCCCTAGGTACTCTCCCAGCTACAAACACAGTGGAAAAATGGACCTGGAGAGAAGAGCTGCCCCAGGCAGAGAGGAAAGCAATAAGCCTGCTAATTCCTCTCTGCTGGGCCACATAAGGCATCTCCAAGCAGATGATTCCTCTCCAGGCTGCTCAGGCTTGTTAGCAACGTTTCATCCTTCCAGCACTCATGGGAGATGCTCTTTCCATTTTACAGTGGGAGATGCACAGCACAGGGAGGCAAAGGACTGCCCTGAGATCCCAGAGGGAGGGACCCTGGCAAGGTGGCCTCAAAGCTGGCTGCTGGAGAGCAGGCAGACATCATCATGCTTAAGGCAAGGAAGGAGATCCACAGGCAGAGGAAGGCATTAACAGCCGAGGGGAAATAATAGGCAAGAGCCTGATAGGGTTTGATATAGAAGAGACTAAAAGTAGGTGGAAAGGATAGAGAAACTGTCTGGAGACAGCAGCAAGTAAGAGAGGAGACGCAAAAAAAACCCAAAAAACTGAACCAAACAAAACCCCAACAAACAAAATCAACTTCAAACACCCCCACCCCCCACCCCCCCAGAATGTGGCCTTTCTCCCTTGCTTCTCATATCCTGGTGTTTTCCTTGCTGAGACCTTGGATCACGAGGGAAAGGGACAACTTGCCACTTGGTCCCCATCCTTTAGAAGGCAAGGCTGGAGTCTGCCTGAGAAGACACTTCCAAGTCCAGCCTTTCCAAGCTGCCCCAAAACTCATCCAAGCTGGCTGCAGTTTTGTAGCGGGCGATGTTTTTGTTTTCCTCTGTTTATCTGTTTATTTTGGAAAGTTGCTGGGGAGATGGTGGGAGGAGATTTGGGATGCTTCTCTGAAAAAAAGATAGAATGCTTGGAAAAAAAGAAAAGATCAGTTTGCAGCCTTGATAATGGTTCGAGCTTTCTGATGGCCTCTACAGAAAACCGGGTGGCCTGATGTGGGTTTTAACTTGATTGGCTTCGTGGAGGAGTTGTGCCTCTGACTATATTTGGAAAGGTTTGATGGGGTTTGGGGGGTTGTGTTTTGGTTTTGTTTTGTTGGGGTTTTTGTTGTTGTGTGTGGGGTTTTTTTTTATCTAATCCTGATGCAATCAGGATGCTGATGGCCTGGAAATAATTTCCTTGATGTGGAGATCTGGAGGGTCACGGGCAGGGGATGCCAGCAGGCTGTGCCTTGTTTTGGAGTGGCAGAGCTGGGTGGAAGGGAGAAGGAGCCCAGCAGAGCTGAAGCAGGGCTGTGAGCCAAAGGTTTCCCAAGCTGCTTAAAGAGACTTTGCGCTGCACGGCCCTGAGTGGTGATGTGGGCTGTGGACACAGCAGCTTTCCTCCATGGGTCCTGGTGCTAGGGTCCTCCTCCTGCTCTGCTAGGTAAAAGCCACAGCTGGCAGGAGCTGTTTTGTGCCAAAGCTGTGCCACCAGCTGGCATCCTGCGTGACCTGCACTAGATTCTGGCAGATCATAGAATCATAGAATGGTTTAGGCTGAAAAGGGACCTCAAACCTCATCCAGTTCCAACCTCCCACCATAGGCAGGGACATCTTCCACTAGAACAGGTTGCTCAAGGCCTCATCCAACCTGGCCTTGAACAACTCCAGGGAGGTTGTGGAGCACAGAATCACAGAATCTTTGATCACATTCGGTGATTCTGTGCTCCACAACCTCCTTGGGCAACCTGTGCCAGTGTCTCACCACCCTCACTGTCAAGAACTTCCTAACACCCAGTTTACATCTTCCCTCTGCCAGTTTAAACCCATTCCTCCTCGTCCTGTCACTACAAGACCTTGTCAATAGTCCCTCCCAACCCTTCCTGTATCCCCCTCCCCTTCAGATGTACTGGAAGGCGAGTCTCAGAAGATCTCCAGAGGTCCCTTCCAACCCCTAACATCCTGTGATCCAGAGCAGAAGTGAAGCCCAGCAGAGCCTCTGGCTGCCTAGACAAAGCTCCAAGCACTCTGTCGCCTTGCAGGGCTGTTGGCATTCGTTTTGTGTCCCTCGGCTGCAGGAAGCTGGACTCAGGCTCTTGGCTGATTTACCAAGTGAGGGTCAGAGCCCAGGCAATTTGTTTGGGGTTGGTTCTTCTTTTTCTATTTTTTTTTCCCTTGTAGCCAGGTCTTTTCTCAATGCAGGCTTTATTCCAGCTGCCCTGCTGTGAAGCAGATTGCTGCTTTCAGTGAGGCACAGGTGTGGAGGCTTCAGCACGGCCAGAAAGGGTCAGCAGGAGAAATTTGCTGACCCCTCCAGTGATGGGTGGGTGGGTAGGAAGGAGCCCTACTTTTATGCACTGCAAGGTGTTGCAGTGCTTTTTGTCGGGGAAGGCTGGATACTGCTTGCAGTAGGCTCTTAGGAGGTGAGGAGAGGCTGAGGGAGCTGGAGGTGTTCAGCCTGGAGAAGAGGAGGCTCAAGGCAGACCTCACTGTTCTCCATAGCTGGAAAGGAAGTGTGGCCAGGAGGACATGGGAGGTTGTTCTGCCCCTGTGCACAGCACTGGTCAGGCCACACCTTGAGTGCTGTGTCCAGTTCTGGGCCCCTCAATTCAAGAGAGATGTTGAGGTGCTGGAATGTGTCCAGAAAAAAGCAGCAAGGCTGGTGAGGGGCCTGGAGCACAGCCCTGTGAGGAGAGGCTGAGGGAGCTGGGGGTGTGCAGCCTGGAGAAGAGGAGGCTCAGAGTAGACCTCATTGCTGTCTATACCTGAAAGGAGGATGTAGCCAGGTGGGGTTGGTCTCTTCTGCCAGGCAACCAGCAACAGAAGAAGGGGACACAGTCTCAAGCTGTACCAGGAGAGGTCTAGGCTGAATGTTAGGATGAAGTTGTAGGCAGAGAGAGTGATGGCATTGGAATGGGCTGCCCAGGGAAGTGGTGGAGCCACCTTCACTGGAGGTGTTCAAGACAAGACTGGATGAGGCACTTGGTGGGGGGTCTAGTTGACTGGATAGGGCTGGGTGCTAGGTTGCACTGGATGAGCTTGGAGGTCTTTTCCAGCCTGATTGATTCTATGATTCTATGATGCAAGAGAAATGGAAAAGAGGCACTGCCACTTGGAGACTTCAGGCTTGACTTTGTGGGTGGGAGCATAGGGCAACTCACCTTTGCCAAAGGATGGAGGCCTGCTTGTTGGCTGGGAGCATCTGTCCTCTCACCTGGGGCCTTTTTGGGGGTCGCTGTCTTTTCCCGGTCGGCACTGGCAGGGGAGCAGCTGGCTTGCTTGGAGGCTCCTTTTGCCTAGCTTGCAGGCTCGCCGTGCCTTGGCTTAGCTGCTGCCTGCTGCTCTTGGTCCAGGGGGACCATATTTCTCCTGCCCCTGAGACCTGCAATGGGGCTTTTGAGCTGCCACCTTGCCTGTCTGCCTGCAGCAGTGCACTGTCCCCAGGAAAAGCTCCTCTGTGTCTAGCTCTGGCTATGGAATGGGATGGGCTGGCTGGGAGACCCCACGCTGTGCTCCTGGATGTGTCTCCCCTGCAGCACGTTGAAAAGCAGCAGCTCTGCTGTGAAGGGCAAGCTTCCCACTGTCTCCCAGCAAGGCAGCAGTCCCCCTGTGGAGAGGGGGTTCTGCTTCCACCTCCTTTAGCCCAGTGACAGGTCTGTGGAGACAGCCTCTCTCTCCCATGCAGGCTGGTAGCAGATTCACAGCAGGGATGTTTGGTATGAAGCTGATGTCACGGCAGAGTAGGCACTGTCGGGTAGTGCCGGTGGTGGCTGTAAGAGTGTGAACCTGCTGTGTTAAAGCTGCTCTCAACAGCTTTTCTGTCAGAGGCTGGGCAAAAAAAGAAAGAGAATTCCCATGGGGCCTACAAAAAAGCTAGGGAAGGACTTTTTAGGATGTCAGGTAGTGATAGGACTGGGGGGAATGGAACAAAGCTGGAAATGGGTACTAGGCAGAAGTTTTTCAACATGAGGGTGGTGAGACCCTGGAATGGGTTGCCCAAGGAGGTGGTGGAAGCCTCATCCCTGGAGGTGTTTAAGGCCAGGCTAGATGAGGCTCTAGGCAGCCTGATCTAGTGTGAGGTGTCCCTGCCTGTGGCAGGGGTGTTGGCACTGGATGATCCTTGTGGTCCCTTCCAACCCTGGCTGATTCTGTGATTCTATGAAGTGTCTCAGCTGGCAGCAGAGTGAAAGATAATAAAGCTACCAGCTTGCTGCAGGTGGTTGTAGACTTGTGTGTGATGCAAAGGTGCAGGAAAATAGCAGGGAGGGTCTTAGAGTGACTATTTGAAGGGTGAAGTGCTGCAGTAGAGCTGGGACTTCTGGGGGGCTGTTGCAAAAGAGAAGCTGTGCTTTGTTGAAAGGCAGAGCAGCTTTCAGCCTCACTTTGCATGCAGCAGCCAGCCAGCCTGGAGGAGCACTGCTGCCAGGGAAAGGTCAGAGCAGAGTCTAAAAAGCTATTTTCTACCCATCTGGCAGCTCCTGAGCTGAGGAGCTGGCAACAGGAGTCGTCTCCTCCCCAGCCTGCAAAGCCCGGAGCTCCAGTGCCCAGCAGAGAGGCAGGTATCTCTGCAGCCCTCCTAGCCCTGCTTCAGGCACCTGCCCTCCTGGGGTTCACAAGATTGACCTTGAATGCCTCCAGGGGTGGGGCCTCAACCATAGCCCTGGGCAGCCCCTTCCTATATCTCAGCATTCTCACTGGGGAGAGATTCTTCCTCTTCTTGTCCAACCTAACTCTCCCCTCTTCTATTTTCAATCCATTGCCCTTGTCCTATCACTACAAAGCGTTTTAAACAGTCCCTCCTCAGCCTGCCTGTAGGTTCCCTTCAGGTACTGAAATGCAGCTCTAAGGTCTCCCCAGAGCCTTCTCCTCTCCAGGCTGAACAACCCAAGTCTTCCAACCTGTCTTCATGGAGAGTTTCTCCAACCTTCTGAGCATCTTTGTGGCCTCCTCTGGACCTTCTCCAGTGGGTCCATGTCTTTCATGTGTTGGAGTCCCAAAGCTGGCCCCAGCCCTGCAGGTGATGTCTCAACAGAGCAGAGGGGCAGGATCCCTTCTCTCCATCTCGGGCCACTGTTCTTTGGATGCAGCCCAGGCTGCCCTTGGCCTTCTGGGCTGCCAGTGCCCATTGCTGGCTCCTGCCCAGCTTCTCACCCGCCAGCACCCCCAGGTTCTTCTCTGCAGGGCTGCTCTCAATCTCGTCACCCCCAACCTGGAGTGATACTGAGGATTGCCCTGTCCCAGGTGCAGAACCTTGCACCTCATGAGGTTCACCTGAGGTCACCTCTGCAGCCTGTCTTGGTCCCTCTGGATGACATCCTGTCACTCAGTTTTGTCAGCAGCACCACTCAACTTGGTATCATCAGTGAACTTGCTAAGGGTACAGTCAATCTCCCTGTCTGTGTCACTGGTGAAGATACTGAACAGCTCTGATCCCACACAGAGCTTTGATGGGCACCACTTGCCACCCATCTCCATCTGGACATCAAGCCATTGACCACCACCCTTTGAATGTGATCATCCAACCAATTCCTTATGCACTGCACAGTGCACCCATCAAATCCACACCTCTCCAGCTAGGAGAGAAGGATATAGGTGAGGACTGTGTCAAACTCTTTACAGAAATCCAGCTAGGTGTCATCTTTTGATCTTCCTGTGACCACTGATGTAGTCATTCCATTGTAGAAAGCCATTAGGTGCCAAGCCTGCTGCTGCAAAACCAACTGGTAGTGCCTAGAGGATTGTGTCTGCAAAGGATAGGGGCACAGGTACCGCTTCAGGAGAGCCCAAGCTGGCATCTCTTGGTTAGCTTGAGTTCTACCTGAAAGCTCTCAGGGAGTGGATTCTGAGAATCCCAGGGCAGCTCTGCTACCTCAGTGGTAAAAAGGGCTCTGGATGCTGCATCTAGGTGTGGAGTACTACTTATGGGCAGGGTTGTGCTGGCCTAGGATGGCGCTTTGGGGGCTGAGCTTGAGAACAGTTTGCACCCCTGCCAGTTGCTTGGTGTGATAGATCTGGCCCGGGGTGTGCCAGAGAGGCCAAGAGTGCAGCAGCAGTGTGGTAGATCCTCTCAATACCATGCTCCTTGGCCCAGCTTACTCAAATCCCAGTATGCTGATGAGAGGGACTACATGAGATTGGCTGCAAGTGAAGATGGAAACAGCAGTCTGGAGTCCTACCAGGAGAGTTACTGAAGCAAGAGATGGAGAAGGTGAATCCAGTGCAGTGATTCTGGCTGTCACCTGCCTCCCCACACACAATGAATTCATCCAGGCTGGACTAAGCTGGCTGGAGGTTAAGGAATGAAGCTCTATATGTACAGCTTAGCACAACACACAAGCAGCTATTTGCAATGTATTACAGTTATTTACCACTATATGCAGTTACATATGAGTTAAAAGCAATACAGAAACACAACACCCCTCCCAGCAGCAGCCAGAGTGCCCAGGAGGGGCTCCCAACCACCCTTCCACCTTCTTTCCACCCCCTCCAACCCTCTCCTTTATCTTAGGATCTCTCTCTTATGTGCAAGATGAGTTGGAAGAGGTTGGCAAGGGGGGTTAAGAAGCAGAATGGTTAGCTGGAAAGTGTGCAGGGGGTCAGGCAGAAGGGTCAGGCAGAGGTCAGACAGAGACTGTCTTTCTTTGTGTTCTTGCTTTTATATGGCTCAGCAGAAGGGATGGGTAATTTAGACATCACTATGTTTTATTTTCACAGCCAACAATCTAATTTCTCTCATTAAAATATTCCAATTAGCCTCAAACCAGCACAGGCAGGCAAGGTGTGCTGGGGCTGCTGATGTGTTTGCTTTTGTTGCTGATGAGTGGGGTGGGAAATGCAATTGAGACACCTTAATGAAAAGCTAAGCAGGTTGGGGTTGGAGGGAGGGCTGCTGCTCTGCTAGCCTTGCTTCTGGGTAGGAAATCAGCTCAGTGCTTTGCCTGGGAACCTTCCTAGAGCAGTGCCTGTGAACAGGGAGCTGGCCACGGGCTGGAGCTCCCTGCAAACACGGAGTAAGAGAGGCTCAGTGGACCAAGCTGTTTGTTTTGGACAGCACAGATAAAGAAATGCTGCTAATTTTATAGCTTGTTGCCTTCTCAAGAGGTGTTTTTGAGTAGTCAGGCTCTGGTTGTGTGTGCATGTAAACAGCAGGCTCTAGACAGGCATTTTCTAGCCCTACTCTGATGTTAATAACACTCCTTGGGAACTGGTTGAAGCAGGAAAGCTGATGGAGGTGTCTGAGTCTGGCTTGGTGAATGAATCACAGAATTGTAGTATGCCTTTTCTTGGAAGAGACCTTCAAGATCACCCAGTTCAATCTTTGACCCACCACTGCAGGGTCAACACTAAACCATGTCCCTAAGGGCCAGGTCCACATGCCCCTTAAACACCTCCAGGCACAGGGACTCCACCACTGCTCTGGGCAGACCATTCCAGTGTTTGATTAAAAAATGCTGGGGGAAGGCCAGCAGAGCCATAGAACCACAGACCCACAGAATGCTTTAGGTTGGAAGGGACCTCAAAGCTCAGCCAGTTCCAATCTCCCACCATAGGCAAGGACTCATCCAACCTGGCCTTGAACACCTCCAGGGAGGCTGTGGATCACAGAAGCACAGACTGTGATCAAAGATGACATTCTGTGCTCCACAATCTCCCTGGGCAACCTGTGCCAGTGTCTCACCACCCTCCCTGCAAAGAACTTCTCCCTAACATCCAGTTTCAATCTCCCCTCTGCCAGTTTAAACCCATTCCTCCTCATCCTGTCATTACAAGACCTTGTCAATAGTCCCTCTCCAGCCTTCCTTTAGCCTCCTTCAGATACTGGAAGGCCTCTCCAAGGTCTCCTCAAAGCCTTCTCTTCTCCAGGCTGCACAGCCTCAACTCTCAGCCTGTTCTCATAACAGAGCTGCTGCAGCCCTCTGAGCATCTTGGTGGCCTCCTGAGGACACTTCCATGTCCTCCGTGTGTTGGGGGCTCCAGAACTGCACACAGGACTCCAGGTGGGGTCTGAGGAGAGCAGAGCAAAGGGGCAGGATCCCCTCCCTTGCCCTGCTGGCCACAGTGCTCTTGCTGCAGCCAGCACACAGTTACTGTCTGGGCTGCACTCACACTGCTGCCTCATGTTGAGCTTTTCATCAACCAAGAGCTGGGTGATGCTGCTGCTGGTCAAAGAAGAGTCCTGCCACATGACCAGAGAAGTTGTGGCTGCTCCCTCCCTGGAGGTGTTCAAGGCCAGGTTGGATAAAGCCTTGAGTGACCTGTTCTAGTGGGAAGTGTCCCTGCTTATGGCAAGGGGTTGGAACTGGATGAGCTTTAAGATGCCTTTCAACCCAAACCATTCTATGATTATGTCCAGCTCTGCTGTCCCCATCACATAGAAGGACACAGAGCTGCTGGAATGAGTCCAGAGGAGGCCACAAAGATGCTCCAAGGGCTGGAGCAGCTCTGCTGTGAGCACAGGCTGAGGGAGCTGGGGGTGTGCAGCCTGAGGAGAAGGCTTCAGGTGGACCTAAGAGCTGCCTAGTAATAGTTGAAGGGATCCTGCAGGAAGGCTGCAGAGGGACTTTTCCTCAGGGTGTCTAGAGACAGGCCAAGGGGGAATGGTTTGAAGCTGAGGCAGAGCAAGACTGGAGCTGAGGAAGAAGTTTTTCAGTATGAGTGTGGTGAGACCGGCACAGGCTGCCCAGGGAGGCTGTGACTGCCTCCTCTCTGGAAGTGTTCAAGGCTAGGCCAGATGAGGCCTTGGGCAACCAAATCTAGCTGAGAGGTGTGGCAGGGTGGTTGGAGCAGATGACCTCTGAGGTCCCTTCCAACTTGAACCCTTCTAGGATTCTGTGCTTACCAAAGCCATTGGGTTTTTCTTCCAAAGCTCCAGCATTTCCCCACCCATCTGAACTCTTTAGATGAGTTCTGTGTTCCATATCTCCTGCTGTCAGGGGTAAAAACCTTGGCTGGAGGTGGAGAGGTGGATGAGGAAGGCCAGAAAGATGAATTACTTAGATGTTAATTAGCACTTTGGCCTTTTTTCTTTCTGTTTAATGTAATCCTTGATTTAAAACAACAAAACAAGATAACCAAACCCAACCAACCAAAAAAAAACCAAAACCAAACCCAGCTTTTATTAGAAAGTTTGAGAGGGAAGGACATGGCAAATTGTTCAAGTGGCTTTTTAATCTGACTTAGTGGCTGCCTGGTTTTTTTTTTCTGCCTGAGACTGCCAGAGCTTGGATCCTTTTAGGATTGTCAAGTTGGTTCAAAGTGTGATGGGACTCTTCCTTATGACCTAAATCAGTGACCCAAAGCATAATGTTTTCTCTGGAACCATCTGTTTCCTCTTCTTGCCAAGGGGATTTCACAGTGCCTGCTTGCTCTGAATAATTGTACTTGTGCAAGGATTTGACTTGACACAGGGAGAAAGTTAACTGCATATGGCCAGTTCTGGGCCCCTCAATTAAAGAGAGATGTTGAGATACAGGAATGTGTCCAGAGAAGGGCGATGGAGCTGGTGAGAGGAACACAACTCTGTGAGGAGAGGCTGAACAGGCTGGGGGTGTTTAGCCTGGAGAAGAGGAGGCTCAGGGATGACTTTGTCGCTGTCTACAGCTACCAAAAGAAGGCTGTAGCCAGGTGGGGGTTGGTCTCTTCTCCCAGACAACCAGCAATAGAACAAGGGGACACAGCCTCAAGTTGTGCCGGGGGAAGTCTAGGCTGGATGTTAGGAGGAAGTTCTTCCCAGAGAGAGTGATTGGCATTGGAATGGGCTGCCCAGGGAGGTGGTGGAGGCACTGTCCATGGTGGTGTTCAAGGAAAGCCTGGATGGAGCACTTAGTGCCATGGTCTGGTTGAATACATAGGGCTGGGTGCTAGGTTGGGCTGGATGATCTTGGAGGTCTCTTCCAACCTGCTTGATTCTATGATTCTATGAGGGCAGGTGGACGCTCTTGAGTTCTCTGTTGAAATGCCTACCCCATAGAAAGAGAAGGTGAAGGATCATGAGGATGAGTAATACCTCGGGCCCACACCAAGTTATTTTTTTTCAGGCCTGCAAATTTAAAAAAGCCAACAAACCACCTTCCAAATTGCATCTGGGTTAAACAGAGCAGATACCCTCAGTAAGCTTGCAAGTGGCACCAAGCTGGGTGGCTGTGTCCAGCTGCTACAGGGTAGGAAGGCTTTGCAGCAGGACCTGCACAGATCAGAGCCATGGGCCAAGGCTCACTGGATGAAGTGCAACAAGGCCAAGTGCCTGCACCTCCAAGGACCCCATAGGGAGCTCCAGACTTGGGGACGTGTGGTTGGGAGAGACTTGGAGAGGGAGCTGGGGGTGTTGGTTGGCAGTCAGTGACCATGAGCCAGCAGTGCCCAGGTGGACAAGAAAGCCAAGGGCAGCCTGGCTAGGGTCAGAAGCAGGGTGGGCAGCAGGGACAGGAGGTGCCCATCTTCCTGTGCTCAGCACTGGGGAGGCCACAGCTCAAGTGCTGTGTTCAGCTCTGGGCCCTGCACTGCAGGAAGGACACTGAGGGGCTGGAGCCTGTGCAGAGCAGGGCAGTGAGGCTGCAGAAGGGCCTGGAGCAGCTGGGCTGTGAGGAGGAGCTGAGGGAGCTGGGGGTGTGCAGGCTGCAGAACAGGAGGCTGAGGGCAGAGCTCATTGCTCTCTGCAGCTCCCTGCAGGGAGGTTGGAGCGAGGAGGGGGCAGCCTCTGCTCCTTGGTGCCAAGGGACAGGAGCAGAGGAAATGGTTCCAAGCTGCCCCAGGGGAGGCTCAGGCTGGATGCTAGGAAATATTTCTGCCCTGGAAGGGTTCTCAGAACTTGGAATGTTCTGCCCAGGGCAGTGCTGGAGTCCCCACCTCTGGGGGTGTTTAAGCAGAGTGTGGAGCTGGTGCTGAGTGACATGGTTTAAGTGCTAAGCCTTCAGAGCTGGGTCAAGAGTTGGACTGGATGAGCTTGGAGGCCTCTTCCAAACAGATGTTTTCTGTGATCCTATGATACCAATGCAGCCTGGGTTTCATTAGCCCCTTTGTGGAAGATCTCTGAGACTTGGAGTAGTGGGACACACAGGAGTGCAGGCATTGAGTGACTAATTCATGCTGCAGCTAAACCTCAGTGACCATGACTGCACATCTGTTTCAACTTAGCTGCCTGCCAAATGGCCTGCAACAAGGTGTTTGCCTTTACAAACAGCAGCTCTCCATTCTCTAACTCCAGCTTGGGAAGTGATGGCTGCAGCCTGCACGCTGGGAAGCAGAAGATACCTGGAGGCTGTGATCAGGGGAGGAATGCTGAGGGCTTCTGACTCCAGCAGTAAGAGGCTTTTGTGGCATTAGCAGCACTTCCAACACAAACAGCTTCTGTCTTTCCAATCTGTGTTCATACAGGAGACTCTTTCTTGTTCACCTTGTCTCTTCTAATGGCCTGCTGCTCTGATTTGTGGACTGCCTGCTCTGTCTGTCCTTTTGTTTTCTGAAGGGATCCTACAGGAAAGGTGCAGAGGCACTGTTCCTAAGGGTGTCTAGAGACAGGATGAGAGGGAATGGTTTGAAGCTGAGGCAGAGCAGGGTACTGAGAAAGTTTTTCAGTAGGAGGGTGGTGAAACTCTGGAACAGGTTGCTCAGAGAGGTTGTGGATGCTTCCTCCCTGGAGGTGTTGGAGGCCTGGTTGGATGAGGCCTTGAGCAACCAAATCTAGTTGAGAGGTGTCCCCTGCCCATGAGACAGAGGTTGGAGTAGATGATCTCTGGGGTCCCTTCCAACCTGAGCCATACTAGGATAATTAGAAAAGTTGGAGGAGCAGTGGGAGAGGGGAGGCTGACCAACAGTTCCTGGTCAGTCTAAAAATGGTCATGAGGAGTACACGGAATGGTTTGGGCTGGAAGGGACCTACCTTAAACATCGTCTGATTGCAACCCCTCTGCCATGAGCAGGGACACCTCCCACTAGCCCAGCTTGTTCAAGGCCTCATCCAACCTGACCTTGAACATCTCTAAAGAAAGGACATCCACTGCCTGCCTGGACAACATGTTCTAGTGTCTCACCATACTCAAAATTCCCAGTGCTATCCTTCCAGCCCTATGATCCTACTTAAATGATCCTTAAATAAAAGCAAATAGTAGATCCTGAGACATGGGTGCAGCACAGACTCCTCCAACCAGCTTTTCACTTGCACAGAGCCCCATCCCTGCATAAGATGCTCCTGCCCTAATTTCTGTGCCATGGGGATAAGGAAAGGGGGTGCTGGTGACCAGGTGCTGTTCTCCAAAGGAGTGTTGCTGTGCCTGTGTTCGGGGCATAAATGCTTCTCCGCAGAAACACCTGCCTGGCCACACATCTGCAGCCAGTAGTGCAGGGTGGCTGCAGAGCCAGCCTGCTTCCCAGCTGTGCTCTGAAGGAAGATCTCTTCCAGAAGGAAGAGGGAAGATGTGTTTAGCCATTGTGGTTGGGTCATGCTTGCTATCAGCAGGCCCAGGTGAAAGCTGGGAAGCTGTTACTGGATGCAGCCTTTAGCATGGATGAGTTGGTCTTGGTCTCCCAGTGCATAGAATCACAGGATCACACAGGATCACAGGATCACAGAGGATCATAGACTCACAAGATACTGGGGGTTGGAAGGAACCCAGAAAGATCATTGAGTCCAACCCCCCTGCCAGAGCAGGACCATACAATCTAGCTCAGGTCACACAGGAACACATCCAGACAGGCCTTGAAAGTCTCCAGAGAAGGAGCCTCTCTGGGCAGCCTGTGCCAGGGCTCTGGGACCTGTACAGTAAAGTTCTCCCTTGTGTTGAGCTGGAACCTCCTGTGCTGCAGCTTCCATCCAGTGCTCCTTGTCCTATCCCAGGGAGTAAGTGAGCAGAGCCTGTCCCCCTCTCCTGACCTCCAGCCCTCAGATACCTGTAAACATTTATTAGATCTTCTCTCAGTCTTTTCCTCTCCAGACTAAAAAGAATCATAGAATCAGTCAGAGTCGGAAGGGACCACTAGGATTATCTGGTTCCAACGCCCCTGCGTGCAGTGTTGTGTTTGCTGGAGAGCAAGCAGATGTCAAAATAGCAGAGTGAAAGAATTGGGGCTGTTCAGCCTGGAGAAGAGAAGGCTCTGGGAAGACCTCACAGCTGCATTTCAGTATCTGAAGGGGATCTACAGGCAGGCTGGGGAGGGCCTGTGCAGAAGGGCCTGGATTAAGAGGCCGAGGGCAGCGGATTGAAAGTGGAGCAGGGCAGAGTTAGGTTGGACTTGAGGAGGAAGTTGTGCAGAAGGAGAGTGGTGAGACACTGGCACAGGCTGCCCAGGGCTGTGCTTGAGGCCCTGTCCCTGCAGACCTTCAAGCTCAGCCTTGCTGTGTCCCTGTGCAGCCTGCTCTAGCTGGAGGTGTCCCTGCTGAGTGCAGGGGTCTTGGCCAAGATGCCCTTGGAGGGTTCCCTTCCAGTCTGTGAATCTGTGAGTCCTGACAGGAGTTGCAGGTGTTAGACTTCAGGAGATGGTGTCTGGATCTTCTGCTAGTGTTCCACCTCTGACATGGACTCAAGAGCACCATTCTTCTCATAGAGGGTTCAGCCTTTCATGGCTGGGGTATTTAATGTCTTGCCTTCATTCTGAGTTGTGGGAGTCTTTTTAAGAGCATAACCAGTTCAGCCTTCTCCCTTCTCCAGCAAAGTAAAGCTCTTGCCATGCTCATTTTCCTCCCTTCATAGGAACTTTGGAACGTGCCATGTGATTAAATTAACTTGGAATGGAGAAGCACACAGCATGGCAAAGGCTCTCCTAGAAGAGAATATATAGCTCCAGTAACTAGGAGTCTGGCTTTTATTGGCTAGTAAAATCGAGGCTGCAGCACTGAGCATGCTCAGGGCTCTGCAGGAAGGCATCTGTTCCCTCTGTTTATGCACTGCTAACTAACTGCAAACCTATTTAACAGCTCCTCCACGCTGCTGGAAAATCCTGAGGCAGGACAAGGGCAAGAGCTGCTGTCAGCTCGATGACTGATGTTGTAAATGGAGTGAGAAAGGCCCTTGAAGGAGAAGCCATCAAAGCTGACCTAGTGGGAAAAGAGCATGGGGACATGCTGCCTCTGGAAGCATGCCAAAAGAGTCAAGCTTGCATGCATGTGGGGCTCCTTCCAGTTTGGGGAAGGTGCAAAATGATGTAGTGTAGAAGGAGGAAACTCTGGTAGTAAAGCAAAGTGATACAAGTGATAAACCGAGACCTGGGGAGTGCTGGCTGCTAAGCAGCTCCCCAGGAGCCAGCAGTGCCCTCACACAGGCCAGCAGGCAGCTGTGTGCTGACTGCAGCCAGAGGAGTGTGGGCAGCAGGGCAGGAGAGGGGATTGTGCCCTGTGGCTCTGCTCTGCTCAGACCCCACCTCCAATCCTGCCTCCAGCTCTGCTGTCCTCAGCAGCAGAACACAGAGCTGCTGGAGTGAGGCCAGAGGTGGCCACAAAGATGATCCAAAGGCTGGAGTAGCTCTGCTGTGAGCACAGGCTGAGGGAGTTGGGAGTGTGCAGCCTGGAGAAGAGGAGGCTCCAGGGGCACCTCAGAGCTGCCTGCTAATAGTTGAAGGCATCCTGCAGGAAGGCTGCAGAGGGACTTTTCCTCAGGGTCTCAAGAGACAGGCCAAGGGGGAATGGTTTGAAGCTGAGGCAGAGCAGGGTTAGACTGGAGTTGAGGGACATCGAAATGCTTGAGCGTGTCCAGAGAAGGGCAATGAGGCTGGGGAGAGGCCTTGAGCACAGCCCTACGAGGAGAGGCTGAGGGAGCTGGGATTGTTTAGCCTGGAGAAGAGGAGGCTCAGGGGTGACCTTATTGCTGTCTACAACTACCTGAGGGGTGGTTGTGGCCAGGAGGAGGTTGCTCTCTTCTCTCAGGTGGCCAGCACCAGAACGAGAGGACACAGCCTCAGGCTGCGCCAGGGGAGATTTAGGCTGGAGGTGAGGAGAAAGTTCTTCACTGAGAGAGTCATTGGGCACTGGAATGGGCTGCCCGGGGAGGTGGTGGAGTTGCCGTCCCTGGGGCTGTTTAAGGCAGGATTGGACGTGGCACTTGGTGCCATGGTCTAGCCTTGAGCTCTGTGGTAAAGGGTTGGACTTGATGATCTATGAGGTCTCTTCCAATCCTAATAATACTGTGATACTGTGATACTGTGAAGTTCTTCCCAGAGAGAGTGATTGGCATTGGAATGGGCTGCCCAGGGAGGTGGTGGAGTTACCCTCCCTGGAGATCTTCAAGAGAAGACTGGATGAGGCACTTAGTGCCATGGTCTAGTTGACTGGCTAGGGCTGGGTGATAGGTTGGACTGGAGGTCTCTTCCAACCTGGTTGATTCTATGATTCTATGAAGGGACCCCTGAGAGCTTCCAGGCCAACCTTGCTGCCAGAGCAGGACTAGAGAATCCAGCACAGGTCACACAGGAACACATCCAGACAGGGCTGGAAAGGCTTAAGGGAAGGAGACTCCACAACCTCTCTGGGCAGCCTGTGTCAGGGCTCTGGCACCCTTACAGTCAAGAAGTTCTTCCTCATGTTGAGGTGGAGCTTCCTGTGCTGCAGTTTTCATCCACTGCCCCTTGTGCTGTCCCAGGGCACAGGTGAGCAGAGGCTGTCCTTGTCCCTGTCTTTATCTTCCTGAGCCCCAGCCCTCAGATATTGATAGGCATTGCTCAGATCTCCTCTCAGCCTTCTCCTCTCCAGACTAAGCAGCCCCAGGGCTCTCAGCCCCTCCTCGTCAGGCAGTGCTCCAGCCCCTTCAGCATCCTTGCAACCCTCTCTTGGATCAAATAGATCCCTGGATGACAGGAAGTAGAGGGAACATGGAGGAAAGTAGAGGGAACATGGAGGAAAGTATAGAGAACACGGAGGACAATCTTTCACCTGGGCTCACAGTCAGCTAAGCTAATACATCTGTCCTTTTGACTCTGCAGGTTGAGGACATCTGACGCCCCTTTGGTGGCAGCGGCCATGTCGCCAGCAACTTGCTCCCCCACCTTCCGGGTGAGCTTCCAACTCCTGGGCATGGTGCTGGTGTTGCTGTGCCCTGCAGAGGGCCTACAGGCAGAGGCCCCAAGCGAGCTGCCTGGGAACGACACGGAGGAGTGCACCGGCTCCTACATCTGCAAGAAGGGAGTCATCTTACCCATCTGGGAGCCCCAGGACCCCTCCTTCGGGGACAAGATCGCTCGGGCAACTGTGTACTTCGTAGCCATGGTGTACATGTTCCTGGGAGTGTCGATCATAGCTGACCGCTTCATGTCCTCCATCGAAGTCATCACCTCCCAGGAGCGGGAGATCACCATCAAGAAGCCCAATGGCGAGACCAGCAAAACCACGGTGAGGATCTGGAACGAGACCGTCTCCAACCTCACGCTGATGGCCTTGGGCTCGTCTGCACCCGAGATCCTCCTCTCTGTTATCGAAGTGTGTGGCCACGGCTTCACGGCCGGGGACCTGGGGCCCAGCACCATTGTGGGGAGCGCTGCCTTCAACATGTTCGTCATCATCGCCATCTGCGTTTACGTGGTGCCCGATGGGGAGATAAGGAAGATCAAGCACCTGAGAGTGTTTTTCGTCACGGCGGCCTGGAGCATCTTTGCCTACACTTGGCTCTACATTATTTTATCCGTGTCTTCTCCTGGGATCGTGGAGGTTTGGGAAGGTTTGCTCACCTTCTTCTTCTTCCCCATCTGCGTGGTGTTTGCCTGGATAGCCGACAGGAGGCTTTTGTTTTACAAGTACGTCTACAAAAAGTACCGAGCCGGCAAGCAGAGAGGCATGATCATCGAGCACGAGGGCGACCGGCCCTCCTCCAAAGCTGATATCGAGATGGATGGCAAGGTTGCCAACTCTCATGTGGACAACTTTTTGGATGGGACGCTGGTGTTGGAAGTGGATGAGAAAGACCAGGATGATGAGGAAGCCAGGAGAGAAATGGCTCGGATCCTGAAGGAGCTGAAACAAAAGCACCCTGACAAGGAAATTGAGCAGCTTATCGAGTTGGCCAACTACCAGGTGCTGAGCCAGCAGCAGAAGAGCAGGGCCTTCTACCGCATTCAGGCCACCCGGCTCATGACAGGAGCTGGCAACATCTTGAAGAGGCATGCTGCAGACCAGGCCCGGAAAGCTGTCAGCATGCACGAGGTCAACAGTGAGGTGGCAGAAAACGACCCCATCAGCAAGCTCTACTTCGAGCAGGGCACCTACCAGTGTCTGGAGAACTGTGGCACTGTTGCTCTGACCATTGTTCGTCGAGGAGGTGACTTGACCAAGACAGTCTACGTGGACTTCCGGACAGAGGATGGGACGGCCAATGCTGGCTCTGACTACGAGTTCACTGAAGGCACGGTGGTCTTCAAGCCTGGAGAGACACAGAAGGAAATTCGTGTTGGCATAATTGATGATGACATATTTGAGGAGGATGAGAACTTCCTGGTCCATCTCAGCAACATCCGTGTGAGCGCTGAGGCCTCAGATGAGGGCGTTCTTGAGGCCAGTCGTGCCTCAATGCTTGCCTGCCTGGGGTCGCCATCTACTGCCACTGTCACCATCTTTGACGATGACCACGCTGGCATCTTCACCTTTGAGGAGCCGGTGACACACGTCAGCGAAAGCGTGGGGACCATGGAAGTGAAAGTGTTGCGAACCTCTGGCGCGCGAGGAAATGTTATCGTGCCCTACAAAACCATTGAAGGCTCAGCCAAAGGTGGAGGGGAGGACTTTGAAGACACCTGTGGGGAGCTGGAGTTCCAGAACGACGAGATAGTGTAAGTGAAGGCTTTGTTTATTACTTACAGTCTGGGCTTCTCCTGAGCCTCACTGCGTATGGCTTCCAGAGCTGCACGGGAGGTGTTCGGGTGCCAGCGTGTTGCAGTACCCACCAATGGCCTCATGTGCTTTGGGGAGCCTGATGTGCTGCATTCCTGCCTCACTGACAGACCAGAGAGTGACCCCCGCTCAGGGGCACGCTACCCTTCCAGCGGTAGGGACAGGGGACTGGCTTGTGGGCACAGCCTCCCTCACCCTACCCACCTGCTGAGCAGGCCTCCAGAGCCTCAACTCTGCAGAGAACAAAGCTCTGCTGGCTGTTACTGGACCTGTCATGTGAGGGACCTAAACTGATTATAAACTCTTGCCTGTTGAGCATCTGGGTCATCTGGGACAGTCTGTTCCACTGATGATCTGTTCAGAGCTCTGGTGAAGGTCATTTTACCTCTTTCTCTTCTAAAAGCTGCGGGCCTGGGTCGCTGTCCAATACATGTCCTGGAGAAGTATTGCCATGCAGAGAAGCCTCATGGTTAGGATGCAACTGCAGCAACATTTGGTGGCCTGCAAACAATAAAAGCAAAAAGAGGCTACAAGATGTTGGAGGCTGCTCTAGAATGTCACTAAAGGCATGGTAGAAAAAATTTGGTGTTGTAGCCGTGACATTATGTGCAGAATATAAATTGCTCCAAGAAGTCATGGCAGAAAATCTCTCTCCTTGGGTAGGTCAGGAAAACATTTGCTTGCCCGTCTGGGCTGAGAGTTGGATTGTTCCATCTTCAGGCTCTTCCTACAGTGAACTTTGTGTCTTCTAGTTTGGGCTGAGAGTTGGATTGTTCCATCTTCAGGCTCTTCCTACAGTGAACTTTGTGTCTTGTAGATTGGGCTGAGAGTTGGATTGTTCCATCTTCAGGCTCTTCCTACAGTGAACTTTGTGTCTTGTAGGTTGCCTCCTGACAGCAGCAGGTTCTGTGGCCCAAATTGCTGCGTAGAGAGCTTGGAGAAGCCGCTGATAAAGGGCACTGCTCTGTGAAGTGAGAGCTAAAAGCTGGGTGCTGTGCTCTCTCAGGAGCTGAGACAGACCCATGATGAGTGTCAGGAGTAGGCCTCATGGTTGTTGCGTGTGTCTGCTCTGTGTGCACAGGGAGAACGAAGCAAAGGAGGGGATCACAAAACTCCTTGGAGTAGAGGGAAAGAAAGAAAGTGATGTGTAGTTCTCAGGACCAGTTGAGGGGGTTGATTTCTCAGTAAAAACTGAGCAAGAACTTTTCAGCTGGAGCAGTCTGGAAGCCAGAACATGCATGTTGCTCACCACAAGCATCGAGAGAACACAAGGTGGCTCCTGAATGGTAGCTGGAGCAGAAGGGAATGAAGTTCTTTGGGGAATTTTGGAGTTGTTTTTTCTTCTTTCATTCTGGGAGAAGCAGGGAGTTGTTTGCAGGGATTTGGTTGCACCAGGAAAGGATTAGTTGTGCCAAGGGGAGATTGGACAGAAGGGTTGTGAGGCACTGGAACAGGCTGCCCAGCGAAGCGGTGGAGTCACCACCTGAAAGATACATAGACAGGGTGCTGATGGCCATGGGTTAGTGGTGAGCTTGGCAGTGCTGGGTTTATGGTTGGGCTCAATGATCTTAAAGGCCTTCCCAACCAAAACAATTCTGTGACTCAATGCCATGAACTAGGCTATAAGGATCTTCCCCCAAGGGCTCTTTACTCTATAACCAGGGCACTCAGCAAAACTGGGCTACTGGCAGGAGGACTTTGGTGTTTGATCTCCCTGGGACGTGACAAGTTTACAAGGCAGGCCCAAGCACATGGCCACAGGCTCTGCAGCTGCAGCTAGAGCGGCTTGGGCTTCCCCCTTGTCTTGGAGCCACTGCTTTGGCCAGCATCTCTGTGCCATTCTTCTGCAAGGACAGGTAGTGTCACCTGTGTCTGCCCTGCCTGTTGGTGTCTAGCCTGCGGCGTGGGGTTTTGCAGTGAAACTGTGGTGCCTTCTCCATGGCCTTGTGCCAGGGGCCAGAGGCTGGCTGGTGCCTGCTGCCTCTGCTGGTGCCCTGCTTCCCCCATGTAGTGGTTCTGGGCATCACCTGCCTCCCCACACACAATGAATTCATCCAGGCTGGACTAAGCTGGCTGGAGGTTAAGGAATGAAGCTTTATATGTACAGCTTAGCACAACACACAAGCAGCTATTTGCAATGTGTTACAGTTATTTACCACTATATGCAGTTACATATGAGTTAAAAGCAATACAGATACACAACACCCCTCCTAGCAGCAGCCAGAGTGCCCAGGAGGGGCTCCCAACCACCCTTCCACCTTCTTTCCACCCCCTCCAACCCTCTCCTTTATCTCAGGTTCTCTCTCTTATGTGCAAGGTGAGTTGGAAGAGGTTGGCAAGGGGGCGTTAAGCAGAATGGTTAGCTGGAAAGTGTGCAGGGCCAGGCAGAAGGGTTAATGCAGCAGAGGTCAGACAGAGACTGTCTTATCTATGTTTGTGTTCTTGCTTTTGTATGGCTCAGCAGAAGGGATGGGTAATACAGGCATCACCTTATTTTCCTTTTCACAGCCAGTGATCTAATTTCATTAAAATATTCCAATTAGCCTCAAACCAGCACACACCACTGAGCCATTTACTCCTGACATTTGCCAGCAGTCTGGTAACCAAAAGGTGTGCTGGAAATCATCTGACCACATCCTGCCAGGGCTGTTGCCAAGCCTCCTGGCTTCTGAGGGTGTGCTGGGTGCCCTCCTCCTAGTGCCAAGCCTCCTCTTTCTCACTGGCTGTCACCACATGCATGGAACACCAGAAGCAGTGAAAACAGCTTTCTTGGAAAGCTAAGGTGTGGCTTTTCCCTCGGTAGACACCAGGACATTGCTATCACCTCTCTATCACCTTTAAACTATCTCTGGAACAGCAGGGAGGGATGACAGTGGGAAGCTCTTCCTCAGGAGTTCAAAGCCTGGTACAGATGAGAGCCTGGGGAATGGAGTGGGAAGAACACAATACAAGACAGACATGGTCCTGCTGGAGACAGTCTAGAGAGGGCCACCAAGATGATCAGAGGGCTGGAGAACCTCTGCTATGAAGATCCACTGAGATAGTTGGGGCTATTCAGCCTGGAGAGGAGAAGGCTCTAGGCAGACCTCAGAGCTGCATTTCAATACGTGAAGGGGACCTGCAGGCAGGCTGGGGAGGGACTATTCAGAAAGGCTTAGAGTGATAGGTCAAAGGCAATGGTTTGAAAGTGGAGCAGGACAGAATTGGATTGGGCATCAGGAGAAAGTTCTGCAGAAGGAGAGTAGTGAGATAGTGACACAGGCTGCCCAGGGCTGTGCTTGAGGACCCATCCCTGCAGACATTGGTGCTCAGCCTTGCTGTGTCCCTGTGCAGTCTGCTCTAGATGGAGGTGTCCCTGCTGAGTGCAGGGTGGGTGGCCAAGATGTCCTTGGAGGGTGCCTTCCAATCCGTGCATCTGTGAGGAGGTAGCTACTGCAGGGCTAAGTGTTGGTCATGCTCCATTCAGGTGAGAGGAGATGTGAGCGTACCTCACTTTTCTGGGAGAAGGATGCACCTGGTTCTTGCAGCTCAAAGGCAGTAGGCACTCATCTGAAGCTTAGCTGCTGCAGCCCTTATTCAGGTGTTGAATGGTACAATCTGACTGGCAGAAGATTTGTGCTCTGGCAAACAAGGGGCCTGCAGTGATCTGCTCTAGGTGGTCCTGCTCTGGCAGGGAGGTTGGACTAGATGATCTTTCGAGGTCCCTTCCAGCCCCTGGCATTCCGTGATTCTGTGATTCTATGCAGGAAGCTTAGGGCAGTCCTGCAGCACAAAAATGGTGTGGGCCTGGAGCTGAAGTGCTGCTTATAGGTGTCCTCCCTTGGGAGAAGTTGCTCTGCTGGGAGTAAAGAAGATGTGCTAGCACAGGACGTGAATCACAGAGCCAGAGCCATGCTAGTGCCGTGCTCTGGCTAAAGCGCAGCTGGTGTGGAATGAGGCAATTCATTCCCCAGCACATTTCATTCAATAAACTTCTAAAGCTTCAGGTTTTCCCATGCTCTGGTGGCCAAGAAATGGCTTTGCTGCCCTTTCTAAAGGTCTTTAGTGGCCCTTCAGCTCTGCCATTCCAGGCTGTGTCAATCAGCTTGATAAAACTGAATAGGATCTGTTTTTTTTCCTGGGGCAAGAGCAGCGGAGGTAGGGCAGTGCAGGGGGGACATGAGGATGAAAGAAAACTGTGTGCAAGCCTCAATTATTAGAGGGCAGGCTTGCTGGTAAGTCTCAGCAAAATTGGAAAGCTCTAAGAGGGTCCTGATCTTCTGGAGACCTTCGTCCAGATCCCCAAAGGCCCAATTATGTAAGGAGGGTTTTGTTTGCAGAGCGCAGAGAGGCTTTTCCGTTTTGCAAGCTGTTGATGTCCCCTTTCCCAGGGCACTCCAAAGAGCTGTGTAACCACTGAGGCCAGGCTGCTCCTGTGTGCTTTCAAAAAGCAGAAAGGTCTTGCTCCAGTGCTGCCAAAACAGATGTAAAATGGAGAAGGTGTTGGGCCTCCTATGGAATCCTTAATCTCAGCCTCTTAGAGTGATGCTTTTCTGCTCCTTGCTCCTCAAGTGCAGCTTGCCACATAGTTCAGACTAAGTCCACTCTCTCTTATCTTAGATGAGGAAGTCGAGCCTGGAGAAGAGAATACTCTGGGGGGACCTTAGAGCTGCTTTCCAGTACCTGAAGGGATCCTGCAGGAAGGCTGCAGAGGGACTTTCCTGCAGGTGTCTAGTAACAGGCCAAGGTGGAATGGTTTGAAGCCAAGGCAGAGCAGAGTTAGACTGGAACTGAGGAAGAAGGAGAGTGGTGAGACTTTGCAACCCAGTGAGGTTGTGGCTGCCTCTTCCCTGGAGGTGGTCAAGGCCAAACTGGATGAGACCTTGAGCCATCTGGTCTAGTTGAAGGGTGTCCCTGCCCATGGCAGGGAGAGTGGAGTAGACAACCTCTGAGATGCCTTCCAACCTAAGGCATTCTATGATATGAAGTAATTATTCCCCTAGCTGCTAAGGTCTTTTCTCCCTCTCCATCACCAGAGTGGGTACCTCTTCCAGATGTGACAAAAAAGCTATCTGAAAATGGTGTGCTCTTCCATGTGCAAAACCCAGTTGTTTTTCTAGAGGGAATGTCACAGAGAGCTGTTACAACCTGAGTTCCAGATGTCTGCACCCAAAGTAAGGGTTTTGTTGTAAGTCAGTGAGGAAGTTGAATGGGGAGATATGAATGAAGACCTTGTTGTCCTCAACAACTCCCTGAAAGGAGGTTGGAGACAGGTGGGAGTTACAGAATGCCAGGGGATGGAAGGGACCTCCAAAGCTCATCCAGTCCAACCTCCCTGCCAGAGGAGGATCACCTAAAGCAGATCACACAGGAACACATCCAAGTGGGTCCTGAATATTTCCAGAGAGGGAGACTCTACAACCTCACTGGGCAGCCTGTTCCAATGTTCTGTCACCCTCACAAGGAAAAAATTCCTCCTCAGGTTTAAAAGAAACTTCCTATGCCTCAGCTTCCTCCCAGTGCCTCTTGTCCTGTCACAGGGCATCACCCAGGAGAGCCTGGCTCCAGCCTCCTGCCACTCACCTTTACATCTTCATGAACACTGATGAGGTCACCTCTCCGGCATCTCTTCTCCAAGCTTCAAGCCCCAGCTCCCTCAGCCTCTCCTCATAACAGAGCTGTTCCATTCCCTTCATTACCTTTGTGGCTCTGCACTGGACTCTCTCCAGCAGTTCTGTCCCTCTTGAACTGAGGGTCCCGTAACTGGACACAGTACTCCAGATATGGCCTTATCAGGACAGAGTAGAGGGATAGGAGCACCTCTCTTGTCCTACCAGCCACAACCCTTCTAATACATCCCAGCATGGCATTGGCCCTCCTGGCCACCAGAGCACATTGCTGGCTCATGGTCAACCTCCCATCCACTAGGACCCTCCAGGTCCCCTTCGCTGCCTTCCAGCAGGTCAGTCCACAACCTGTACTGATCCCTGAGGTTGGCCTCTTCTCCCTTGTAACAAGTGATAGGACAAGAGGAAATGACCTCAAGTTGCACCAAGGGAGGTTTAGGCTGGAGACTAGAAGAACCTTCTCAACTGAAAAGGTTTTCAAAGCCTGGCAGAGGCTGCCCATTGGGTGGTTGAATGTATATCCCTGGAGAGGTTTTGAAGAGGCAGAGATGTGGTGCTAAGGGTCATGGCTTGGTCCCAGCCTTGGCAGAGTTTGGGTCTGGTTAGACTGGAGGGATCTTAGAGGTCTTTTCCAGCTGAAATGATTCCATGATTCTGTGTTCCCCAGAGTAAGGCCAGTGGGGGTGCTCCCGTGGCACATCATCATGTGGTGCAGACGTGGTGCTGAGGGCCATGGTTTAGCCTCAGCCTTGGCAGAGTTACAGAACGGTTGGGTTCAATCTTCAAAGGACTTGTCCAACCAAAATGGTTCTAGGATTCTGTGTTGTGGGATGAGTCCTGCCCACAGCTTGCTTGGAGAGGGTGAGCAGGGGAGTCAGCCTGTGCTCTTTGCCCAAATAAGTCGTGAAATCCAGGAACCTGATTTGATGATGTTCCCTGTGGAGAGGAAGAGGCAGTGAGGTTGTGCCAGCACCTCCCTGAGGCGAATGGGGGTGAAGAGGCTGAGGGGCTGAAGAGGGTGAGGACAAGAGTGGTTACTTCTCACTGAAGAACTGGCTTGGGTTCTTGTCCTTGAAAAACCAAACGTTTCCTTATTTGTAATGCTCTGTTGTTGGCAATTTGCTGCTGCCAGCTGCATCTCTGTGGTTGATTAAGGGAGCGTCGATCTTAAATATGTAATAACTCTCTGAAAGCCATCGAGAGGCAGTTATTAGCTTCATCAGGGCCTGTGTACACATCCAGTGTGCTCCTTTATGAAAAGCCTACCTATTAAGTGCATTGTGGTGATTTATAAAACACAAAGTCTAGGCTTGTGTTAAGGAATTAAAGCAGCAACCCTGGCGAAGCTTTGTTGGCACAGGAAAGATTTCTCTTGGAGCAAAGTGCTGCTCTGCAGCTCCTGGCTGGTAGGGTGTGAGGGAGGGATAGAAGAAAGCCTGCCTCCAACTGCTGGTTCCCCTCTTGCCCTGGAGTGGAGCTGGGCACTGCTGGCAGCAGCGTTAGGTCCAGCTGTGGGATGCAGATCTTGTCAATAGAGCAGGGATACACCCACCCCCTCCGGTGCAGGTGGGATCCCTCAGGGCTCAGTGCAGGCACCAGAGCTGTTTAACATCTTTGCCAGTGCCATGGACAGAGGAGCCCAGTGCACCCTCAGCAAGTCTGCAGGTGGCACCAAGCTGTGTGGCACAGTCGACTTGCTAGAGGGCAGGGATCCATCCAGAGGGACTTGCACAGGCTGGAGAGGTGTGCCCAGGACAACCTCATGGCATTCAACAAGGCCAAGTGTAAGGTCCTGCACCTGGGTAGGAGCAATCCCAAGCACAGCTCCGGGTTGGGTGAGGAATGGCTGAGAGTAGCCCTGAGGAAAAGGACCTGGGGGTCTGGGGTGATGAAAAGCTCACCATGAGGCAGCAGTGTGAGTGCAGCCCAGACAGCAACTGTGTGCTGGGCTGCAGCAAGAGCAGTGTGGCCAGCAGGGCAAGGGAGGGGATCCTGCCCCTTTGCTCTGCTCTCCTGAGACCCCACCTGGAGTCCTGTGTGCAGTTCTGGAGCCCCCAACACAAGAAGGACATGGAACTGATGGAGCCAGACCAGAGGAAGCCATGAAAATGCTCAGAGGGCTGCAGCAGCTCTGCTATGAAGACAGGCTGAGAGAGTTGGGGGTCTTCAGCCTGGAGAAAAGAAGGCTTTGAGGAGACCTTGGAGTGGCCTTTCAGTATCTAAAGGGGGCCTACAGGAAGGCTGAGGAGGGACTACTGATGCGGTCCTGTAATGACAGGATGAGGGGCAATGGTTTAAACTGGCAGAGGGGAGATTCAAACTATATGTTAGGAAAGGGTTCTTTCCAGTGAGGGTGGTGAGACACTGGCACAGGCTGCCCATGGAGGCTGTGGCTGCTCCCTCCCTGGGGGTGCTCAAGGCCAGGCTGGATGAGGCCTTGAGCAACTTGTTCTAGTGGGAGGTGTCTGTGCCCATGGTGGGGGGTTGGAACTGGCTGATCTTTGAGGTCCCTTCCAACCTAAACCATTCTGTGATTCTATGACTCTTTTCTGTGATGCTTTGCCCCAGCTTTGACCTTGATGGATGGTGCTCAGGTTTTGTTGACTTCCAGCAGCAGGGCTGCATTTGCAGGCTTAAAACAAGAGCAAATGAACAAAAGAGCAGACAGCTGACCACAGCCAGCATCCAAGCATCTGTGCAGATGGGCAGAGAAACATCTGCTGTCATCCAAAGCCAAACAGAGAGGAGAAGCTGGACCTTGCAGACAACTGTGTGAGTCAGAAAGAGACCCTCCCTGGAGGGGAGAGGCTGAGCCCGGAGGCAGCATCCCGCACGCTGCGGGCAGCTGAAGCGCTATCAGCCAGCTCTCCGCTGGCAGGGTGAGCTGATGTCTCTCTGCCCTTGGCAGGCAGGCAGGCAGGCCAGAGGTAATGCATGGTCTCCCGTGGCTGAATCTGCTTTCTACGTGTCCCTAAGTGGCTTTGCTCACACCAGGGACAAAACTGTATCGCCCCAGCAAGGACGTGCGCGTCACTGCCACGCAAGGGGAAAGGTGCCAACCCTGTCCCTCATCTCTGCTTCTTCCTCTGTTCTTCATCCTCATGGGATAACTGTGTTAGCTTAAACTTTGTGGTCTTGGTTCTGGTGGATCACCTGTACTTCTGTGGTGCTCTCAGAAGAGGAGCTTTGTTTAAGGTTAGTCTTTCACAGTTGCAATATTGCGATGGCCGTGTGCATGGCCGAGGTGCGCTGGTGCCAGTGAGCATGTTCTCTACTTTCCAGCTTTCATAGAATCATAGAATCAAGCAGGTTGGAAGAGACCTCCAACCTCATCCAGTCCAACCTAGCACCCAGCCCTAGCCAGTCAACTAGACCATGGCACTAAGTGCCCCATCCAGGCTTTGCTTGAACACCTCCGGGGAAGGCAACTCCACCACCTCCCTGGGCAGCCCATTCCAATGCCAATCACTCTCTCTGGGAAGAACTTCCTCCTAACATTCAGCCTAGGCCTACCCCAGCACAACTTGAGACTGTGTCCTCTTGCTCTGTTGCTGGTTGCCTGGCAGAAAAGACCAACCCCACCTGGCTGCAACCTCTCTTCAGGTAGTTGTAGAGAGCAATGAGTTCTGCCCTGAGCCTCCTCTTCTGCAGGCTGCACACCCCCAGCTCCCTCAGCCTCTCCCCACAGGGCTGTGCTCCAGGCCCCTCCCCAGCCTTGCTGCCCTTCTCTGCACCCGTTCTAGTATCTCAACATCTTTCTTGAATCAAGGAGCCCAGAACTGGACACTTTGGGCATGGCTGGAGTTAAATTCAGTCCATTCTCTGCAAGCTCCATGTGCCACTGAGCCTGGGGTCATCTTGGGAGATATCAAAACCTCTAGTAATGATGTTTCTGACACTGACATTGAAGGCATTGAGCTTGTTTCCAAGAATGGCAATGCTGGATCCTGGGTGACAACAAATAGAACAGCATTCCCTGTTTTAAAAATATCCTTCTGTAAGAGAGAAACTATTCCCACTGCTGTGCAAGTAAGAGGGTGACTGGCATGTGCCTCCTCCAGCCAGTCCCTAGATGGTCCCATTTCCATAGTCTCTGGACTCCTTCCTACACAGTCAAAGTAACAATAAGATGTCTGGCAGAGATGAGCAAAGCAATAACAGGAGCTGAGGGACAGATTGAAGCCCCATGAGCTGGGGCCTGGAAGGAGAGAGAAAGAGCTGATGGCATATGCCCCATCAGAGCAAATTCCTTTCCAAGGGAAGGTCCTCTGAGTGCAGATGCTCTGACATAGCTGAGGACAGGGTTGGAGATACAAAGATGTCCAGATGGAGATGGGTGACAAGTGGTGTCCCTCAGGGGTCCATACTGGGACCAGTGGTGTTCAGTATCTTCCCCAGGGACACAGACAGGGACCCTCAGCAAGACTGCAGATGGCACCAGGCTGAGTGGGGTGGTTGATAAGAGTGCAGGATGGGAGGGGACATCCAGAGGGGCCTGGACAGGCTGCAGAGCTGGGCTGAGGAGAACCTCATGAGGTTCAATAAGGCAAGGCCAAGGTCCTGCACCTGGGTCAGGGCAACTCTGAACAGCAATCCAGGCTGAGGGTGATGAGATTGAGAGCAGCCCTACAGAGGAGGACATGGGAGTGCTGGTGAGTGAGAAGCTGGGCAGGAACCAGCAATGGGCACTGACAGCCCAGAAGGCCAAGGGCAGCCTGGGCTGCATCCAAAGCAGCATGGCCAGAGATGGAGAGAGGAGATCCTACCCTTCTGCTCTGCTGAGATCTCACTTGTAGGGCTGGGGCCTGCCCTGGAGCTGCTGGAGAGGGTCCAGAGGAGGCCACAGAGATGCTCAGAGGGCTGGAGAAGCTCTGCTGTGGGGACAGGCTGGGAGTGTTGAGGCTGTTCAGCCTGGAGAGGAGAAGGCTCTGAGGAGACCTCAGAGCTGCATTTCCATATCTAAAGAGGACCTACTGGCAGGCTGGGGAGGGACTGTCCAGAAGGGCTTGGAGTGGTAGGATGAGAGCAATGGTTTGAAAGTGGAACAGGGCAGAGTTAGGTTGGACCTGAGGAGGAAGTTGTGCAGAAGGAGAGTGGTGAGACACTGGCACAGGCTGCCCAGGGCTGTGCTTGAGGCCCTGTCCCTGCAGACGTTGAAGCTCAGCCTTGCTGTATCCCTGTGCAGCCTGCTCTAGCTGGAGGTGTCCCTGCTGAGTGCAGGAGGGTGGCCAAGATGCCCTTGAAGGGTCTCTTCCAACCCAATGCAATCCATGACTCTGTGAACCATGCAAGATGCACTCCTGTCAGGTGCCCTCTGTCCTGCAGAGTCTTCTGCTGCTCATGTGTGATGGGGGCAAAAAAAGCAAAGCCACCTACAGAAAGAGCAGAAAGACCAAACTCCTGCATGTACATGCAACCTCCAGAGCTTCCCTGTGGCCACCCAATCTGGGCTCTTTGCTCTTGGACAATCCCTCCCAGCCCAGTGGAATCTGTGATATGGTGCTGAGGAATGTGGTCTAGTGGCATTAGCTTAGCAGTAGTGGTGGGATTGTTAGCTTTGGGCCAGTGGCTTGACTTGGTCATCTCAAAGCACTCTTCCAAGCTCAACAGTTCTATGATCCTGTGTCACTCCTATGTAAGGTAAAAGTAATATAAAGCAAGTCTGCATTTATTTCCTGGGCAGGAAGGATCACACCACAGGGGACAGGTAGAGAAGTGTAACAGGAGATTTCCCTGACTCTGGAGCTCTCCAGTGACCTGGAACTCCAAGAATCACACAGAAACCTGAAAACAGGTCAGTTTAGTAGGGAGGTTTATAACAGAGCTGCATGAGAGTGCTGGGTCAGAGTCAGGCCAAGCATGAACTGGGCTAGAATTAGAGGGGAAGATGTCCTGTTCATGCCTTAGTGCAGAGGGAGCAGAGGAAGGGAGATGAACAGCAGATTCCACCCAAGAGCAAGTCCCTCAGTGGATGTCTGTGTTTGACACTGTCTCCTAGAGCATCCTTCTGGCTAAACTGAGGCAGTGTGGTTCTGGAAGATCAGGGAGTGATGTGGATTGGGAACTGGTGAAGGAAAGGTGATACTGTGATACTGTGATACTGTGATACTGTGAAAGAAGCCAGAGAGTTGTAGTCAATAGATGGAGTCTAGTTGGAGGCCTGGGACTAGTGGTGTCCCACAGGGCTCAGTACTGAGACCTGTTCTGTTCAATATATTCATCAATGACCTGGATGAGGGCACAGAGGGCACTGTCAGCAGGTTTGCTGATGACACCAAACTGGGTGGAGTGGCTGCCACACCAGAAGGCTGTGCTGCCATTCAGCCAGACTTGGCCAGGCTGGAGGGGTGGGCAGGGAGAAATGGAATGAAATTCATTCAACAAGGAGAAGTGTGGAGTCTGGCACCTGGGAAGGAACAACCCCAGGGGTCAGTATAGGCTGGGGACTGACCTACTGGAAGGCAGCAAAGGAGAAAGGGATTTGGGGGTCTTAGTGGATGGGAGGTTGACCATGAGCCAGCAATGTTCTCTGGTGGCCAGGAGGGCAAATGCCATTCTGGGGTGGATTAGAAGAGCTGTGGTTAGTAGATAGAAAGAGGTTCTCCTGCCCTTCTACTCTGCCCTGATGAGGCCACATCTAGAGTATTGTGTCCAGTTATGGGCCCCTCACTTCAAGAGGGACATAGGACTGCTGGAGAGAGTCCAGTGCAGAGCCACAAAGATGATGAAGGGAATGGAATATGTCTGTTATGAGGAGAGGCTGAGGGAGCTGGGGCTTGAAGCTTGGAGAAGAGGAGGCTGAGAGGTGACCTCATCAGTGTTTATAAAGATGTAATGGTGAGTAGCAGGAGGCTGGAGCCAGGCTCTGCTGGGTGATGCCCAGTGCCAGGACAAGAGGCACTGGGAGGAAGCTGAGGCATAGGAAGTTCCATGGAAACACAAAGAGGATTTTTTTTCCCTGTGAGGGTGACAGAACTCTGGAACAGGCTGCTGGGGGAGATTGTGGAGTCTCTCTCTCTGGAGATATTCAAACTCCACTTGGATGTGTTCCTGTGTGATCTGCTATAGGTGATCCTGCTCTAGTAAGGGGGTTGGACTGGACGAGCTTTGGAGGTCTCTTCCATCCCCTGACATTCTGTGATTCTGAGTGTTTCTGTGATGTCTGTGTTCATGAGGCTTGCATGGGTAGCATGGATGACATAACCTGGGTACCCTCAGAGCCAGTGAGCATCCTGAAATCCAGCCTTCTTCTGCTGGTGGGGGTGCCTGAGAGGCTCTTCGAGCTGCTAGCAGTCCCCTTGGAAGGTTTCTTGGGTGATGGGAGAGATTTGCAGGCAAGCTCAGGGGCTGCCTTCAAAATTAGCTCAACCAGATTAGAGCTGCTGCTGTAACTAAAGGAATCTAGAATAAATCAACACAAGATTTGTAAGTACCTCAAAGATAGCAAGGAGATGAGTATCAGGCAGTATATATTTGTCAAGAGCAAATCTTATCATGCCAACCTAATTTCCTTTTATGCCAGCCTTTTGGCTAAGAGATAGGCAGTGGTTGTCACATCATTCAGCTTCAAAAGGGCTTTGAATGGTGCCTTCTTCAGTACAGTCTTAAGGAAGCACTGGGGTGATGGGAGAGAAACATGTCTGGAAAGAGAGAGGTGGCATTGAACAAGGAGAGGGAAATGTGTTCAGCAGACTCTTGTCCTGAAGTGGATCTTCTTGGGCATGGAAAAGAGAATCTGGGCATCTAAATTTGCAGGTAGAAAGAGTGGAGAGGCTGAAAGCATTATCAAAGGTAGGATGGTGGTTAAAAGAGATGGGCTGGGGAGCAGTCCAAGAAGGCCACCAGCATCCTGACCGTGATTAGGAACAGTGTGAGCAGCAGGAGCAGGGCAGGGATTGTCCCCCTGCACTCAGCACTGAGAAGGCCACACCTGGAGTAATGGGCTCAGTTTTGGAGCCCTGACTACAAGAAGGACATTGAGGGGCTGGAGAGGGTGCAGAGAAGGACAATAAAGCTGGCAAAGGGTCTGGAGAAGATGGCTGGGGAGGAGCAGCTGAGGGAGCTGGGGGTGGTTAGTGTGGAGAAGAGAAGGCTGAGGGCAGAGCTCATTGCTCTCTGCAGCTCCCTGAGAGAAGGCTGAAGCCAGGTGGGAGTTGGGCTCTGCTCCCTAAGAACAAGTGATGGGAGGAGAGGAAATGGCCTCAAGTTGCCGCAGGGGACTTGAGGTATCAGTGAAGGCAATTCACATTACCTAGGGGAGAAAACTTCCTCCTGGTACAGATGGGTCCAGCCAGAAGTAGCTTGGGGGAGCAGGTGACCTCTGTCAACAACAGAGGACAGCTCAGAGATGTTGTTTGACAATTTCCTAAAGCTGTCAGGTGTATCATCTCTTTTAGGACAGCACTGGGTCAAATGAGGTCTTGGGAACTCTTCCTCTCCTATCATCATGTGCTAGCCAGACAACAGCACTCAGGATGGGCTGAGGAGGGCCTCATGAGGTTCAATAAGGCTAAGGCCAAGGTCCTGCACCTGGATCAGGGCAACTCTGAACAGCAATTCAGGCTGAGGATGATGAGATTGAGAGCAGCTCTGCAGAGAAGGACTTGGGAGTGCTGGTGGGGGAGAAGCTGGGCAGGAACCAGCAATGGGCACTGGCAGCCCAGAAGGCCAAGAGCAGCCTGGGCTGCATCCAAAGCAGCATGGCCAGAGATGGAGAGAGGGGATCCTGCCCCTCTGCTTTGCTCTGCTGAAACCTCACCTGCAGGGCTGGGGCCAGCTCTGGGGGCCACAACACAAGAGAGACCTGGAGCTGCTGGAGAGGGTGCAGAGGAGGCCACAGAGATGCTCAGAGGGCTGGAGAAGCTCTGCTGTGGGCACAGGCTGAGAGAGTTGTGGCTGTTCATCCTGGAGTGGAGAAGGCTCTGAGGAGACCTCAGAGCTGCATTTCCATATCTAAAGAGGACCTACTGGCAGGCTGGGGAGGGACTGTTCAGAAGGGCTTGGAGTGGTAGGATGAGAGCAATGGTTTGAAAGTGGAGCAGGGCAGAGTTAGGTTGGACCTGAGGAGGAAGTTGTGCAGAAGGAGAGTGGTGAGACACTGGTACAGGCTGCCCAGGGCTGTGCTGGAGGCCCTGTCCCTGCAGACCTTCAAGCTCAGCCTTGCTGTGTCCCTGTGCAGCCTGCTCTAGCTGGAGGTGTCCCTGCTGAGTGCAGGAGGGTGGGTGGCCAAGATGCCCTTGAAGGGTCCCTTCCAACTCAATTCAATCTATGACTCTGTGAACCATGCAAGATGCACTCCTGTCAGGTGCCCTCTGTCCTGCAGAGTCTTCTGCTGCTCATGTGTGATGGGGGCAAAAAAAGCAAAGCCACCTACAGAAAGAGCAGAAAGACCAAACTCCTGCATGTACATGCAACCTCCAGAGCTTCCCTGTGGCCACCCAATCTGGGCTCTTTGTTCCCAGCAGATATTTGGGACAGGGCCAGTGCTCGCCTGCTGTCGGTCTCCTTTGCTAATAATTAGATGCAATCCAAGCTTCCCTGCAGGAGAGCCCCATCCCCAGGGGGGGAAGAAGCAAGGCTGCACAGATTAAGGAAGCTAATTAGAGGGGAAGAGAACATTGGTACTAAAGCCCCAACAGTGAACCTTGAAATCTAGATAAGGGAGCAGTATTTAATTATATACCATTAAAACACTGCATCTTAGCCCCTCTGAGGACTGGAAGGCTTGGAAAGCCCTGACAAAGGTGCTGATGGGTGGGTCTGGAGGCAGTGGTGGGCTAGGGACTGTGCTTATTAAAGTGCACCTGAAGAGGAAGGCTGGGAAAGTTCCTGTGGACCACTGGCTCCTTCCTGCTGTCTGCCAGAGCAGGTAATGGCAGCTCGAAGCTCTGGCACTGAAAGGCAGATTGCTCTGCTCCTCTCTGCAGACATCTGTGCAAGGAGAGGCTGTCCTGAAAGGAGACAGGGAATCAAGAGTGGGTTGGAAAGGCTTGGCCTGAGAGTGTGCCCTTCTCTCCCAAAGCACAGGACACAAAGCTCCTGCCTCTGTGCCTGTCAGCCAGGGGCCTTCTGGTATCTCCAGGGAGCACCATGCCAGTGTTTCCCTTTGCTCCATAACCTTGTACATAACCCAAGTTATCTTGGGTTATTTTCCCCCCCAGTTTGCTCTAGCCACTCAAGCAGCAACTTCCCTTTGCTAATTCTTTGACACAGCACATACACAGCCACTGACTTAGAATCATAGAATCAGGCAGGATTGGAAGGGACCACAAGGATCATCCAGTGCCAACCCCCTTGCCATGGGCAGGTCCACCCTTCCCTAGATCAGGCTGTCCAGAGCCTCATCCAGTCTGGCCTTAAACACCTCCAGGGATGAAGGTGTTCACCTCTGCTCTGAACCTACCCATTTCCAGCTTTATTCCATTCCCCCCAGTCCTGTCACTACCTGACATCCTAAAAAGTCCCTCCCCAGCTTTCTTGTAGGCCCCCTTCAGATATTGAAAGGTCACAATAAGGTCACCTTAGAGGCTTCTTCTCTCCAAACTGAACAGTCCCAATTTCTGTCCCCTTGATGTGCCCTCTGCAAGCCAGGAGGGCAGATGGGTTTCCCTGTGAAGTGCCTGCCTTCTGCTGGAACATTGTGTGGCACTCTGTGCCAGCTGAGCCAGCAAGCTTTGTGGACTGCAGCAGCAGCTTTTATCCCCTTGCTGCTCTTGGGTGTTAATGGAGTAAAAACCATGATGAGGAAAAGCTTGGATGGATTGATATCATCTGGCAGAACAGACCTGCAGAACCAGCCTCAAGTTTTCCAAAATTCCTCTTCCTCAGCAACTTCAAACCCTTAAGGAAGGCTTTAGCTCAGCCTTGGGTGCCAAAGGAGGTGGTGCCTGGTTCAAGTGGTAAATATAAAGTGCCAGAAGTCTTCTACCTCCTGAAGGCAACAACTTTGAAAAGACCTAGCAAAAAGCTAGAGCTCCTTGTCCTGCATCCTTGTCTCCTGCTGCTTCTCTTTGGTCTGCTCTTGGCCCTCTCTTTCTTCTAGGTGCAAGTGCAGACCCTGGGGTGCTGTTACAAACAGCTTCTCTGGGGATTGGGCTGCTGAAAATGTAGTTACAAGACCTGAGCATGATGCCAGCGCTGCTGAGGTTCATTTTATTTCCCCGAGCCTTTCTGGTGATGGTTTCCACTGCTGTGCCAAGAGCTGAAGCCTCAGGGGGTTCTTTAGTCATTGTGGTTTAGGTGAAAATTAAATTTCTCATTGAATCCCAAGGGCTCCCCGAGTTGGGATTTAAAAAACCAGCAGCTGAGCAGCACTGGAGTGCCCTGGCTGGTCCTTGGCATGCCAGAGGAGAGCTTTGCTGTGCTTTGAAGGGGAGAACTGCCCTCTGTTGCCATTCCTTCAGAGCTGGAAGCGAAGAGGCTTAAGTTGCTTGTCAATTGGAGCCTTCCTAGCCTTAGCATGAAGGAGCACATTGGTCTCTTCCAAAGCTGCAAACAGATTTCTACAAAGCACTTGCTAATGAACCCAAAGCAGCAGTTTGTCCTCTCGGTGGTTTGCAGGCAGTCAGTAAAAGCCTCAGCCTGGGGAGCTCATTACACTGCTAAAGTAGTGCATTTGTAGTGGAGGTGCTGGGAAGCTGCTGGCTGCTGGCTATGATGCAGGGCGAGAGGCTTGGCAGTGCTGGGAGGAAACCTGGGAGAGGAAGCATCTATCACTTCTGTGGCCACAAGCACAAGGCTGGCTGACAGTGGGGGCAAAGCAGCCAGGCCATGTAAGTGGGGTCTGGTGAACAAGGCTGGGGAGGAACAGCTGAAGGAACTGAGGTTGTGTAAGCCTGGAGAAAAGCAGGCTGAGGGGAAACCTCATTGCTCTCTAAAACTCCCTGAGAGGAGGTTGGAGTGAGATGGGCTTGTTCCCCAGGAACAAGTGATGAAACAAGAGGAAACGGCCTCAGGTTGTACTAAGGGAAGTTCAGGTTGAATAATAGGAAGAATTTCTTCACTGAAAGGGTTCTTAGGCATTGAGACAGCTTGCCAAGGCCTCACCTTGAGTGCTGTGTCCAGTTCTGGGCTCCTCAATTCAAGAGAGATGTTGAGATACTGCAACATATCCAGAGGAGGGTGACAAAGCTGGTGGGGGGCCTGGAGCACAGCCCTGTGAGGAGAGGCTGAGGGAGCTGGGGGTGTGCAGCCTGGAGAAGAGGAGGCTCAGGGCAGACCTCATTGCTGTCTACAACTACCTGAAGGGAGGCTGTAGCCAGGTAGGGGTTGGTCTCTTCTGCCAGGCACCCAGAAGGTAGAGAGGGGATCTGATCAACGTGTACAAATATCTGAGGGGTGGGGGTCAGGATGGAGGTGCCAGGCTCTGTTTGGTGGTGCCCAGTGACAGCACAAGGCACAGCAGGTCCAAGATGGACCCCAGGAGGTTGCACCTCAAGATAAGGAGAAGGTTCTTTGGTGTGAGGGTGCTGGAGGCCTGGACCAGGCTGCCCAGAGAGGTTGTGAAGTCTCCTTCCTTGGAGCCTTTCCAACCCCACCTGGATGTGTTCCTGTGTGACCTGCCCTGTGTGATCCTGCTCTGGCATGAGGATTGAACTGGATGAACTCTGGAGGTCCCTTCCAACCCCTACCATTCTGTGATTCTGTGAAAATTGGAAAAGGAGAGTTGGAAGAAAAAATGAAAGAGAAGCCATGGTTCATAGGAGAGTACTTCTTCTGAGCACTTGCAGAGCTGAAATGTGCTCAGAATGGTGTTCAGAGGCCCCTACATCACAGCGTGGAGCAAGATTGGTCTGCTCAATTTTGCAACAGCTAGTAGGAAAAAGCTGTTTGGCTCTTGCTGCAGAATGAGTTTGACATCTCTTTATTGGTATCCATTGGCATCCATTCTGGCATCCATTTTGGCATCCATTCCAAGGCACTGACCTCATAGAGCACAAGCTTCAGCTTCAGCGTGCTTGCAGGAAGAGTCCTGGCTTAGCACCAAGCACCAAAGGTAAAAGCAGTGAGGAAGGAGAATTCCTCTGGCCTTGCCAAGACAAAAATCACTGTGCACGGGGAAGGGAGCACTAACCTGATCTGAGTTTTCCTTCTCTTGGTCAGCATTTTGGTGCCAAGGTAGTCCCCAGGGATGGGAAAGGTAATAGAAAGAGCTCTGCATTTAATATTGGTGTTATGATATATCTTATAATACTGTCTTGCTGTTATTGTGTTAATCCCTTCCCTCCCACCTAGAGCTGAGCTTTCAAACTCCTTTGTGGGTACATGGTAGGAAATGAACAGCTTCTAGGTGAACATTGTTTAATTAGGGAAGAGGGCTTTGCCTTTCAGGACACTTGCTACTGAGTAAGTCAGCTTGGAAGCCTGAAGGAATTAATCAGAGTTTGGGGATGTAGGGTTTGGGCTTGTCCTTTTTGTTGTTTATTGCTTCACAGAAAATTCAAGCTGTGTTTTGAGGCAAACTTTGCTTCATTCACTCTGGAAACTTAAGCAGGGGCTCACAGAATCATAGAAGTGTTTTGGTGGGGGAAAAAACCTCTAAGATCATGGAGTCCAAGCATGGACCTAACACCACCATGGCCACCAAACCATGTCCCACAGTGCCATGGCCACAGGTTTCTTAAACACCTCCAGGGACGATGACTCCACCACCTCCCTGGGCAGCCTGTTCCAGTCCCTGACCACTCTTGCAGCAAAGAAGTTGTTCCTCATCTCCAAACTAAACCTGCCCTGGCACAATTTGAGGCCATTTCCTCTCGTTCTGTTACTTGATAACAAGGAACAGAACCCAATCTCTACCTGGCTCCAGCCTCCTCTCAGGAAGCAGCAGAGAGCAATGAGCTCTGCCTTCAGCCTCCTCTTTTCCACACTAAGCATCCCCAGCTCCCTCAACTGCTCCTCTCTAGCCCTGCTCTCCAGACCCTTCCCCAGCTTCCTTGTCCTTCTCTGGATCCTCTCCAGCCCCTCAATGTCCTGCTTGTAGCGAGGGGCCCAAAACTGAACCCATTGCTTGGGTCACAGCCTCCTGGTGCCAAGTAGAGGAACACAATTACCTCCCTTCTCCTGCTGGCCACACCATTCCTGATCCAGGCCTTCTTGACCACCTGAGCACACTGCTGGCTCATCTTCAGTCTGCTGTCAACCAGCACCCCCCGGTCCTCTTCCCATGGGCAGCTTTCCAGCCACTGTGCTTTGTGTGGGGTTGTTGTGACCCAAGTGCAGGATCTGTCTGTGTTGAGCCTCAGCTGATCTCAGCCCATTCATCTGATGTGTTTTCAAAAGCTCTGCTGACAGCCTCTGTGGTAGCAGGTGAGGCAGTAGCACTTCAGCACCTCAGTTTCTCTGTGAGAGCCAAGATGTTTGCAAAGCTCTTTGCAAGTAGGGATTTGTTCCCAGCACCCTTGTTAGGTGACAGAAAACGTTGCTAAGGAGCAGGGGGCAGTTGTGAAGCCACATGCCAGCTTTGGATCCAGAGCTCAGTGTGATTGGTGCCAACCTTTGCTCTGTTGAGACCTCACCTGCAGCACTGCAGCCAGTTCTGGTATCCCTCCCAGCATAAGAAGGACATGGAACTTCTGGAGCAGGTCCAGAGGGGGCCACCAACATGATCAGAGGCTGCAGAACCTCCCCTGCGGGGACAGGCTGGGAGAGCTGGGGCTATTCACCCTGGAGAAAAGAAGGCTGCAGGGAGACCTTAGAGCAGCCTTCCAGTACCTGAATGGGCTATAGGAAAGCTAAGGAGGGACTTCTGAAAAGGGCTGGGAGTGATAGGATGAGAGGGAATGGATTGAAGCTTGAGGAGGGCAGATTGAGACTGGAGATGAGGAAGAAATTCTTGGCAGCGAGGGTGGGGAGACACTGGCACAGGTTGCCCAGGGAGGCTGTGGCTGGCCCCTGCCTGGAGGTGTTGAAGGCCAGGCTGGATGAGGCCTTGAGCAGCCTGGGCTGGTGGGTGATGTCTCTGCCCATGGCAGAGTGGGAGCTGAGTGATCTTTAAAGGTGCCTTCCAACCCAAGCCCCTGTATGTATCTGCCCTGGCAAGCATGGGCAGTGGGCTGCAGTGCCTGCCCTGCAGTCCTGGCTGGGGTGCAGCACCCTGTGGCTCGGGGCATGAGTTTAATTTGGTTACTTCTCCTTGAGCTGAGGCACGTGTACTAACGAGAGGGGAGCTGGTGAGCAATGCTAACCCATGGAACAGGAGTAGCCTCAGGCTTGCATTTGGGTCATTAAAAACGAAGGCAAATGATGCTCTCTTTGTACCAGTTATGGTGGGCAGAGGCCTTGACTTGGCAGCAGTTACCTGCCCAGCTCCACTGCCTGGCTCCTGCTGCAGGAGCAGCACATCCTTAAAGCAGCAGAGGTGGTGTGAAGCTCCTGTGTGCAGAGGAGAGAACCCAACCAGTCTGTCACAAGCCTGTAACAAACCTGGGGCTCTGACTGGCTGAGTTTAAACCCTTGGGAGGCTGGAAGCCAAAGCATTCACTGATCCATGAGTGCAAACCCTTCCCACCTGGACCTCCTCCCGAGGGTGAGCACAGTGAGTATGGAGACAGCACAGGCATTGCTCTCTCCTGCTTCCCCCTGAGTTTCTCCATCACAGGATCACAGAATGGTAGGGGTTGGAAGGGACCTCCAGAGATCATCCAGTCCAACCCTTGTGCCAGAGCAGCATCACCCAGTGCAGTGCACACAGGAGCACATTCGGGGGGGTTGAAAGGTCTCCAGAGAAGGAGACCTTGAGGTTCCACCTCAAGATGAGGAGAAAGTTCTTTGATGTGAGGGTGCTGGAGGCCTGGAGCAGGCTGCCCAGAGAGGTTGTGGAGTCTCTTTTTCTGGAGCCTTTCCAACCCCACCTGTGTGTGTTCCTGTGTGCCCTGTTCTGGGTGATCCTGCTTTTGGCAGGGGAGGTTGGACTGATTGATGTCTGTAGGTCCTTTCCAAGCTCTGATATTCTGTGATTCCTACACCAGCTGGAACTAGGGAAATGTTTGATTGAGAGTTCTCCCCCCAGAACATCTCACTACATTTTTTTCTTTCCTCTCAATGAAAATGAGGAAAATTTTGAAACTCCACAGAATCATATCTGGTTCATGGATTCATAGAACACCAGGTTGGAAGGAACCTCAAGGATCATCTAGTCCAACCTTCCAGGGTCAGATTATACTTTTAATGAGATGGCCCAGCTGGAGGAGAAGAAACCATAGAGACTGGGGGGAAGGGGCCATTATAGAGAGGGCACCTGGGACAAAATAGAATGCCAACCTTGCTTATTTCAGTCCTTGATGACAGAAATCCACGTTGTAACACTAAAACTGAGTGACCTGCAGGGGTTTACAGTGCTGAGAGGAGCCTGGGCCATGATCTGAATGAGAGGATCCAGGCACCTTCAGTCAGTCTGCAGGTGGCACTGAGCTGGGAGGGAGTGTGGAGCTGCTGGGGGCAGGAAGGCTCTGCAGAGGGAGCTGCACAGGCTGCATCCATGGGCTGAGGCCAATGGGATGAGATTCAAGAAGGCCAAGGGCTGGCTCCTGCACTTGGGGCACAACAACCCCAGAAAGGCTGCAGGCTGGGGGCAGAGTGGCTGGAAAGTGCCCAGCAGAGAAAGCCCTGGGGGTGCTGGTGGACAGCTGGGTGAAGGTGAGCCAGGCTGTGTCCAGCTGGCCAAGGAGGGCAGCAGCAGCCTGGTCACTGTATCAGGAGTAGTGTGAGCAGCAGGAGCAGGGCAGGGGTTGTACCCCTGGATTCATCACTGGGGAGGCCACAACTTGAGTGCTGGGTTCAGTTTAGGAGCCCTCACCCCAAGAAAGTCATTAAGGCTGAACTGGGGTCCTTTAGTCTGGAGAAAAAGAGGTTGAGGGGAGACCTGGCTCTCAGCAGCTCTCTGAAGGGAGATGGGTATCTACTCACGAGTGAGAAGTGCTAGGAGGAGAGGAGATGGCCTCAAATTGCCCCAGGGGAGGTTTAGGTTGGATCTTAGAAGATGCTTCTTGACTGAAGGGGTTGTCAATCACTGTCACAGGCTGCCCAGGGAGGTAGTTGAATCCTTGGAGGTGTTTCAAAGCAGCAGAGATGTGGTGCCATGGGAGATGGCTGAGCAGCAACCCCGGCGGAGTTAGAGAATGGTTGGACTGGGTGATCCTGGAGGTGCTTGCCAACCAAAGTGTCTCTGTGTTGGTTCTGTGATCCTGATGTAGGGGTGCAGTCACATTGCCTGAGGCTCCCTGGCGAGGGAAGTGGAAGTTTGCTTGCACACTGTGGCTGTGGAAGGGGTTTGCATCTCTCCAGCTGCAGAAGCAAATTGCCTTCCATTTCTTCTCCCGTCGCTCTGTGCCCTGTAGCAGTGCTCTCCAAAGGTGGTGGCAATGCAGGCATCAATAAAACACAGCACACCCTGGGACTGCACAGAGCTGGAGCCATAATGGAAACCCTGATGAGTTAAATCAGAGCTTTTATTATCTAATTCCTCATTGTCAAGCAGTTTCTCCCATCGCCGTAGGTAATTGGTGTGCTGGAGGATAATTCCTGCCTGGTGGAAGCTGACTGCCATTTGAAATGCTCCCATCAGACGTGGCTGCTCCTTCTTCTTTCTCATTATCCTGTCACTGGAGCTTTCCTTGCACTGACTCTGCCGAGTGGAGGAATGAGAATGTATTGGCAGAGGCTCTGAGGCCCTTTTGTCTTTGCCCTGAGGATGTGGATACTCAGCTCCTGCCGAGTGAAGGGAGACGAAATCCCCTTTCTGCCAGAAGCACCTGCAAGAGTGGCTGCAGCGTGGCAGAGGGAAGCCACCTCAGCCACAGCTGTGGCTGGAAGCCATGGAATGGGTTGGGTTGTAAGGGGCCTTAAAGATTGTCTAGTCTAACCCCCTTGCCATGGGCAGGGACAGCTTCCTTGTAGCAGAGCTGCTGCAGCCCTTTGAGCATTTTCATGGCTTCCTCTGGTCTGGCTCCATCAGTTCCATGTTCTTCTTGTGTTGGGGGCTCCAGAACTGCACACAGGACTCCAGGTGGGTTCTCAGGAGAGCAGAGCAAAGGGGCAGGATCCCCTCCCTTGCCCTGCTGGCCACACTGCTCTTGCTGCAGCCCAGCACACAGTTGCTGTCTGGGCTGCACTCACACTGCTGCCTCATGGTGAGCTTTTCATCACCCCAGACCCCCAGGTCCTTTTCCTCAGGGCTACTCTCAGCCATTCCTCACCCAACCTGGAGCTGTGCTTGGGATTGCTCCTACCCATGTGCAGGACCTTACACTTGGCCTTGTTGAATGCCATGAGGTTGTCCTGGGCACACCTCTCCATCCTGTGCAGGTCCCTCTGGATGGATCCCTGCCCTCTAGCAAGTCGACTGTGCCACACAGCTTGTTGCCACCTGCAGACTTGCTGAGGGTGCACTGGGTTCCTCTGTCCATGGCACTGTTTGAATTCTCATCCCTGGAGGTGTTTGAAAGGGAGAGATGTGCTGCTGGGGGACGTGGTTTAGCCCCAGCCTTGCTAGAGGTAGAAGAACAGTTGGACCTGGTAAGCTTAAAGGTCTTTTCCAACTGCAAGGATTCTGTGATTGCTGCAAAGAGGTTTCTACTGTCTGATGGCTGTTCCCACCCTGTGCACTCACCATTTGCTGTGGTATGGCTAGCTGGCCTTCTTGCTTCTTTGGCACTGACTGAGACCAAGCTTTGGTTGGTTGGTTGGTGGGCTTGTGACCACAGCCTGCTGAGGATCAGCAGGAGTTCCAGAAGGAGAAGGAGAAGAGGGTTTGTATTTCAAGAGGAATGATTCTCCTGGCTCTGTCACCACATATGGCAGGGACATATGCAGAAATGAGCTTGCTGCTGCTGCTGCTGGCCCAGTAACAATAAGCAGGTTGAGACAGGCTGTTGGAGCTCCACAGAAGGAATCAGGACCTTCTGTGCCATGGTCTAGATGACTGGCTAGGGCTGGGTGCTAGGTTGGACTGGATGAGCTTGGAGGTCTCCTCCAACCCAGCTGATGCTATGATTCTGTGATTCTCTTTCCCCATCTCTCTTTTGTAAGCGCAGATTTTCCACCGCTGCTTTCTGGAAGCCAAGTCCCCGGTAAGACACTGGGGGTGGCAGGGAATGCATTCAGCTGCAATGAGAAAGGAGGCAGGCTAGCCCACAGGCACAGGGCTTCAGCTGCCTGTCAGCCTGCTCCACCAGATCTCCTCTGCAGAGCCTCATCCCCTGATGAGACAAAGCGTTGTGAGCTCTGGCTCAAGGCTTCTGTGTGTTGGTGAACTCACTTGACTGGTCTGTGATTAATGTTCATGGGTGAGCTGTTCTGAGCCTGCACACAGCAGGCTGAGGGCAGGCATGGCAGAGCTCTGCTCGCCAGCACCACACCAGCAGCACAGGGAGGGCATTCTGCCCCTCTGCTTTGCTCTGCTCTGCTGAGACCACACCTCAGCACTGCAGCCACTTCTGAGGCCCCCAGCACAAGAGGGACCTGGAGCTGCTGGAGAGGGTCTAGAGGAGGCCACGGAGATGCTCAGAGGGCTGGAGAACTCTGCTGTGGGGACAGGCTGGGAGAGTTGGGAATACTCAGCCTGGAGAGGAGAAGGCTACAGGGAGACCTCAGAGCAGCCTTCCAGTACCTGAAGAGGGCTACAGGGAAGCCAGGAAGAAGCTTTTGACAGGAGCTTGGACTTACAAGATGGAAGGGAATGGATTGAAGCTGGAGGAGGGCAGGTTGAGACTGGAGATTAGGAAGAAATTCTTGGCAGTGAGGGTTGGGAGACACTGGTACAGGTTGCCTGAGGATGCTATGGATGGTGGTTTTCAAGGTCTCAAGGTTGGATGAAGTCTTGAGCAACTTGGGCTTGTGGGAAGTGTCCCTGCCAAGTGATAGGAGGAGAAGAAATGGTCTCCAGTTGCAGCAGGGAAGGTTTAGAGTGGATATTAGGAAAGGTTTATTCATCAAGAGGGTCATTGGGCCCTGTCCCAGGCTGACCAGGGAAGTGGTGGAGTCACCATCCCTGGAGGTGTTTAAAAGACAGCTGGATCCCAGAATCAGAGGATGTTAGGGGTGGGAAGGGAACTCTGGAGAGCTTCCAGTCCAACTCCTGCCAGAGCAGGACCAGAGAATCCAACGCAGGTAGCACAGGAACACATCCAGACAGGGCTGGAAAGGCTCCAGAGAAGGAGACTCCACAACCTCTCTGGGCAGCCTGTGCCAGGGCTCTGGCACTCATACAATCAAGAAGTTCTTCCTCATGTTAAGGTGCAACTTCCTGTGCTGCAGTTTCCAACCATTGCCCCTGGTGCTGTCCCAGGGCACAGGTGAGCAGAGGCTGTCCCTGTCTCTTTCTTCTTGGCCCCCAGCCCTCAGCTGTTAACAGACATTGCTCAGGTCCCCTCTCAGCCTTCTCCTCCTCTTCCTCTCCAGGCTAAGCAGCCCCAGGGCTCTCAGCCTCTCCTCATCAGGCAGTGCTCCAGCCCCTTCAGCATCCTTGCAGCCCTCCCTTGGACCCTCTCCAGCAGATCCCTGTTTCTCCTGAAGCGGGGAGCCCAGAACTGGATGCAATATTCCAGGTGAGGGCTCAGCAGGGCAGAGTAGGTGGGGTGCTGAGGAACACAGTTTAACAGCTGTGCAGAGGCAGATGTTGGCTTGTGGGTGGAGTTGATGCTCCTCAGGTCTTTTCCAGCCAAGCAGTTCTGTGATTGTGTGACTGTCCCTGGGCCAGCAGAGCTCTCAGTGCAGCAGGGTGACAGTGGCGCTTCCCGGCTGCCTGAGGAGCCCTGCCTCTTCACTTTGCAGAGGTTAACGGCTCTCCCTGGTGCCACGTGTCTGAGGCTTGCTGGGGACTTAGCATCTTTTTCTCCCCCCATTCTGTAGCTCTTTGACCATATATAGCCAAGGTATCAACTGGCAGGCCTGGGGATTTCAGCTTTCTGTTTAGATTTTAGATGAAAGGCTGCAGTTGGAAGTGATTGTTATAAATAATTTCTGCTATCTGGTAGCAGGATGACTTCAGCCCCTTCTAAGGAATTCTGTAATTAGCCTTCACAACAGCTGCAGTGAAAACTCTGCCCCTGGCCAAGGCCCCTGCAGGGTGGGATGGGGCCGCACCAGATGTTGGAGGACTCTCCTGGGGTCACAGCCTCAGGTGAGGGCGAAGCTGTGCTGCAAAGCCCTGTTAAAGCTCTGTTGCTTTGCTGTGGGACTGCTGCTAGGGCAACACAGATGTGTGATGTCAGGAGCTCCAACAACCTTCCCGAGCCAAAGAAAGCCCAGGCAAAGGACATCGAGGGTGTTTTTCGACTGCCTGCAAGCACCAAAAGACAGCAATCTGCTCTTCCCTTTGTAGGCTCCACCCTGCCTAGCTGCTTGCCCCTTCCTGGCAGAGTGCTGCTGGCCAGAGTTTGCCCAAGGGGCTGCTTGGAGGTGATGGTGGAGTGGCCTGGGCTGGGACAGTCTGCGGGAGCTGGGATTTGAAATGCAGATTGACCTCCTTTGCTCTGTGCTGAGGCTTCCAAAGGAGATGAAAGTGTTCAATGAAAAGGTGCCCCCAAATCCTCCTACCTCTGCTCCTGCCATGGAGGGCATGGGAGGTGGGGCTGGGCACTCTGCATTGTAGGAATCAAACAATTCACCTGGGCTCTGTTCTCTGCTGGCCACCAGCAAAGAGCTGCCTCTGTCTGGGAAGGAATGGGAAGTATCTGCCATCCAGCACACCACCTGCTTCTCCCTGGTTCTGCTGCTCATGTCTTGGTGCACACTTCACCTACTTAAAAATCAGCTGGATGGCCAGGCCCAAAGAGTGCTGGAGAATGGAGTCAAAATCCAGTTGACAGTGAGACACCAGTGGTGTTCTCCAGGGCTCAGTGCTGGTACCAGTTCTCTGTGACATCTTTACCCACCATCTGAACAAGGAGCACCCTCAGACAGTCTGCAGGTGGCACTGAGCTGGGAGGGAGTGTGGAGCTGCTGGGGGGCAGGAAGGCTCTGCAGAGGGAGCTGCACAGGCTGCATCCATGGGCTGAGGCCAATGGGATGAGATTCAAGAAGGCCAAGGGCTGGCTCCTGCACTTGGGGCACAACAACCCCAGTAAGGCTGCAGGCTGGGGGCAGAGTGGCTGGAAAGTGCCCAGCAGAGAAGGATGTGGGGGTGTTGGTGGACAGCCTGATGAAGAGAGCCAGGCTGTGCCCAGCTGGCCAAGGAGGGCACCAGCAGCCTGGTCACTGTATCAGGAGTAGTGTGAGCAGCAGGAGCAGGGCAGGGATTGTCCCCCCGCACTCAGCACTGAGGAGGCCACATCTGGAGTAATGGGCTCAGTTTTGGAGCCCTTACTCCAAGAGCTGTTGGAGAGGGCCCAGAGAGAGGCAAGGAAACTGGTGAAGGGTCTGGAGAAGACAGCTGGGAAGGAGCAGCTGAGGGAGCTGGGGGTGTTTAGTGTGGAGAAGAGTAGGCTGAAGGCAGAGCTCATTGCTCTCTACAGCTCCCTGAGAGGAAGCTGGACCCAGGTGGGAGTTGGGCTCTGCTCCCTAGGAACAAGTGATGGGAGGAGAGGAAATGGCCTCAAGTTGCCTCGGGGGGGGGTTTAGGTTGGAGATTAGAAGAAGCTTCTTGGCTGAAAGGGTTTTCAAACTCTAGGACAGGCTCTCCAGGGAGATGGTTGAATGCCCATGCCTGGAAGTCGTTTGAAAGAGGAAGAGCTGTGGTGCTGAGGGCCATGGCTTAGCCCCAGCCCTGGCAGAGCTAGAGAATGGCTGAACTGGAGGAGCCTGAAGGGCTTTTCCAACCCAAACAATGTTATGATTCTGAGTAGATGCAAGACACTGCAAAGTGGTTTGGCAAGAGCAGTCTGAAGCACAGACCCAGGTGGAAGGGGAAGGAGTGAGTCAGGGAGTGCCACTGTGACCCCTCAGCCAAGTCTGGATAATCTTGAAGGGCTTTTCCAACCAAAAGCATTCTGTGTGTCTGTTGATGGGCTAACCTTTTACCATGAGTGCAGCTGGCATAGAGCACAGGCAGGACACTCCTAGAGAAAACTTTCAGCTGTTTCCTTTTAGGGCAAAGAAACAGATGCCCTGCGTGTCTGGGGCACTGCCACTCACCTGGGAAACCCTCAGGTCTGGAACTCACAGTAAGAGGGAGAATGAGGCTTGTCACACTGTCCAGAAATGTCCATAATGTTCATTTCTCCCTTTCCTTTCCTTTCCTTTCCTTTCCTTTCCTTTCCTTTCCTTTCCTTTCCTTTCCTTTCCTTTCCTTTCCTTTCCTTTCCTTTCCTTTCCTTTCCTTTCCTTTCCTTTCCTTTCCTTTCCTTTCCTTTCCTCTCCTCTCCTCTCCTCTCCTCTCCTCTCCTCTCCTCTCCTCTCCTCTCCTCTCCTCTCCTCTCCTCTCCTCTCCTCTCCTCTCCTCTCCTCTCCTCTCCTCTCCTCTCCTCTCCTCTCCTCTCCTCTCCTCTCCTCTCCTCTCCTCTCCTCTCCTCTCCTCTCCTCTCCTCTCCTCTCCTCTCCTCTCCTCTCCTCTCCTCTCCTCTCCTCTCCTCTCCTCTCCTCTCCTCTCCTCTCCTCTCCTCTCCTCTCCTCTCCTCTCCTCTCCTCTCCTCTCCTCTCCTCTCCTCTCCTCTCCTCTCCTCTCCTCTCCTCTCCTCTCCTCTCCTCTCCTCTCCTCTCCTCTCCTCTCCTCTCCTCTCCTCTCCTCTCCTCTCCTCTCCTCTCCTCTCCTCTCCTCTCCTCTCCTCTCCTCTCCTCTCCTCTCCTCTCCTCTCCTCTCCTCTCCTCTCCTCTCCTCTCCTCTCCTCTCCTCTCCTCTCCTCTCCTCTCCTCTCCTCTCCTCTCCTCTCCTCTCCTCTCCTCCACCACACACCAATCCAACCAGAGACACCCCTCACCACACCAAAACGAGTTCCCACTGCTGATTTCCCAGGGGCTCTGGCAACGTGTGCCACAGATCTGCTGTGCTGCTGCGCAGTGCCAGTGCCTCTGAAGAACAAATCTGCATATTGCATGTATTTATAGTTAGCTGCAAGCCTTTCCAGTGAGAACTTCTAGAAGTTATCTGAAATTAAAGTGACTGGCGTGAGATGCCAGCACTTAGCCTGTTAACAGAGACATTGCTGTGCCATAAATGCAGTTGCTATTATTAAACTCCAGAGCAAGGAGCAAGCTGCTCCAAATAGCAGCCCTCTGCTTTGCCTGCCTGACCTCTTCTCCTTATACCCACCACAGAGGCATTTGACCACCTTGTTGGAACCCAGAGGTTTGGTCTAGTTTCTGCTTGCCCCATGCTTGTTCAAGCTTGGTTTAAACTTTTGGTTTAAACTTGTTGGTTTAAACTTGGTTTCCACTGTTTTTCACCTCCATTATGCTGTTTCTTACACATTTTCCCTTTCACAGAATCACAGAATGGTAGGGGTTGGAAGGGACCTCCAGAGATCATCCACTCCAAACCCCTCTGCCAGAGCAGCATCACTCAGGGCAGGGCACACAAAGGAACACATCCAGATAGGTTTTGGATGTCTCCAGAGAAGGAGACTCCACAACCTCTCTGGGCAGCCTGCTCCAGGCCTCCAGCACCTTCACACCAAAGAACTTTCTCCTTATCTTGAGGGGCAACCTCCTGGAGTCCAGCTTGGAGCTGTTGTTCCTTGTCCTGTCACTGGGCACCACCAAACAGAGCCTGGCACCTTCATCCTGACCCCCACCCCTCAGATACTCATAGACATTGATCAGATCCCCTCTCAGCCTTCTCCTCTCCAGACTGAACAGCCTTTAACCTTTAAGCTTTCTTAATCTTTCCCCTCTCTCATCACCCAGGAAGCCCAGTTCACAGTGGTACTCAGTGGCCTTCTTCCTGAAGGCCACCAGAAACCTGATAAATTAGTTCCTGGGACTGATTTTTAGGATAGCAGGGAGAAATTATTTGCTGTGCACAGAAAAATGCCTCTAGATGAGGTCTTAGCTAATCTCTGTCCAGTTCTCCACTTTGTATTTACATCTTTTGGAAATGCCAAGCAGCAGCAGCAAAATTTGATGCTTCAGAGAACCTAAAACCAAACCTGGTGCCAGCAGGGCTGTGGGAACATTTCCACTTGTGATGGTAGAGGAAGGCCATAAGCATGCTCAGAAGGCTGAAGAACCTTGCTATGGGGACAGGCTTGGAAAGTTGGGGATGTTCAGCCTGGATAAGAGAAGACTCCAGGCAGACCTCAGAGCTGCATTTCAATATCTAAAGAGGACCTACTGGCAGGCTGGGGAGGGACTGTTCAGAAGGGCTTGGAGTAACAGGACATGGCAATGGCTTGAAAGTGGAGCAGGGCAGAGTTAGGTTGGACCTGAGGAGGAAGTTGTGCAGAAGGAGAGTGGTGAGACACTGGCACAGGCTGCCCAGGGCTGTGCTTGAGGCCCTGTCCCTGCAGATATTGAAGCTCAGCCTTGCTGTGTCCCTGTGCAGCCTGCTCTAGCTGGAGGTGTCCCTGCTGAATGCAGGGGTCTTGGCCAAGATGTCCTTGTAGAGTCCCTTCCAACCTTATGCAGTCTGAATCTGTGTGGACACATGTGCACTTGTGATCAGGGTGTTGCAGGAAGGGCCCCCTTTTTATAGCCCTCCCTTCCAGGGGCTGTCTGGAGGTGAGAAGGCAGGCAGCAGGCATCTTGCATCTCCTCCGTATTGGTCTTCACACCATTCTGCTCCAGGGGAGCTCAGCAGCGCTTCCTCATGCAGCCTCTCAGCCTGGGTGGCTGCTATGAGAGGGAGGAGGCAATCAATCACTTCAGCCCGAAGCTTGGGCCCATCCCAGCACTTTATTAAGCAGTTGCTTTCTCCTTATTTGTAACCTTGCTAAACAAAGGAGCAGGGCTGGTAACGAAAGGAAGAGGACACAGTGCTCTAAAAATAGCTGTGTCAGGCCAGTGAGGAAAACCTTTGCCCCTCTGCATGTGGCTGGAGCCAGCATCCAGCATCTCTCTTTTTTGCCTGAGAGTCTGTGAGTGGGAGCCCACCTGTGTGATGTCTGCTGCCCCAAAAATGTTCCTCCCAGCTCCTCTTCTCCAGCACAGGCACAGTGCAGGGAAACCCAGCCTGCTCCTGCTGGATATCTCTCTCTGGAGATATTCAAAGCCCACCTAGATGTGTTCCTGTGTGACGTGCTCTAGGTGATCCTGCTCTGGCAGGGGGGTTGGACTGGCTGAGCTTTGGAGGTCCCTTCCAACCCCTGACATTCTGTGACTCTGTGATTTTATGGTATGTTAGCAGCTGTCCTTGGGTAGTTTAACCATGATATGGGTTCCTGAGAGCACCCAGCTCTTTTTCCTCTCTCTCTGAATTCAGACAGTTTAAAGGGCAGATAAACTTAGTCCTGCTCTGGAAGCAGCTAAATTCAGCATTATGGAGCAGCAATCCCCTCTGTCCCTGTCTGAGCTGCTCACCTCTGACTCTTCACTCATCCTGCCCTGAGCTGCTGCTTTCCACCAGCCCACCTGTGACAGAGCCACAGAATGGGCTGGATTGGAAGGGACCTCCAAAGCTCATCCAGTCCAAACCCCCTGCAGTCAGCAGGGACATCCTCCCCTAGAGTAGGTTGCCCAGAGCCCTGTTGAGCCTTACCTTGAGTACCTCCAGGGATGGGGACACAACCACCTCCCTGGGCTTGCAGTGTTGCAGCAGCCTCCTGCTGCAGAACTTGTTCCTCACAGCCAATCTCAATCTGCTCTGCTCTGGTTTGCAGCCATTGCTCTCATCCTGGCCCTGCAGGCCTTTGGCAACAGTCCCTCTGCAGCCTTCTTGTAGCCCGCTTCAGCTACTGGAAGGCTTCTATTATGTCTGCCTCACACCTCTTTTCCAGGCTGAACACCCCCAGCTCTCTTAGCCTGTGACCACAGGGAGGACCTTCCCCAAGCAAGTAGTCTCACCTGCCTCTCTTCTCACCATAAGAAACCAGGCCTGGCAATGCTGCTGCCAGGATGATCGGGTGCTGCATGCAAGCCAGGAAAGATAAAGCAAACACTCAAATAATTATGAGAGTGGGGAGAGGGGAAATCACTTAGTCCCTGTAGCAATCAGTTCATTGTTGACTTTTTTTTTCACCTGTGGCACGTTTTCTAGGCCTGGAGGTTTTCTGATGGTTCAAGAGATTAAAAGAAACAAAAAAGTCTTTGTGCACCGTCTGTAGTTTTTAGTAGCTGCTCAGGTAATTGCCTTGGTTGTAAACTGGGGAGTAGTAAGGCTGTGTCGAGCCACCATGCAGAAAGCAAAGCTCATCTGGCTGAGGGTGCCAAGCAATGTGCAGTGCAGAAGTAATGATTATTAATAGTGTGTGTTGACTTAGGCTGATACTGCCCCAGAGCTTTCCTTCTCCCTATCTGCCCAGCTCCAGGCCAGCACTCGGTGCGGAAGGCAAACACCTCATCACTAGGAAACTGCCTGGCCCCTGCACTTCCTGGAGCTAGCCTGTCCTTAGAGACAGCAGTTCACCAGCCTTGGAGCTCTGTCTGCAAGGTGGGCCACATGATAGTCCTGTCTCTAAGATGGAAAGGCATGGACCAGATGGATGGGCCACTGGGTGGGTAGGGAACTGAATCCCAGGATCATACAGAACCACAGAATCAACCAGGTGTGAAAAGACCTCTAGGATCATCCAGTCAAACCTGTCACCTAACCCTTCTAATTTACTCACCCATGGCACCAAGTGCCTCAGCCACCTCTTAAACACCTCCAGGGAGGGGGACTCCACCACCTCCCCAGGCAGCCCATTCTAATGCCAGTCACTCTTGCTGGGAAGAACTTCTTCCTAACATCCAGCCTAAACCTGCCCTGGGTGCAGCTTGAGGCTGTGAACTCTTGTTCTGTTTCTGGGTGCCTGGGAGAAGAGACCAACCCCACCTGGCTACAGCTTCTTTTGGGTAGTTTCAGACAGCGACAAAGTCATCCCTGAGCCTCCTCTTCTGCAGGCTGCACACCCCCAGCTCCCTCAACCTCTCCTCACAGGGCTGTGCTCCAGGCCCCTCACCAGCTTTGTCGCCCTCCTCTGGACATCTTCCAGCACCTCAACATCTCTCTTGAATTGAGTGGCCCAGAACTGGACACAGCACTCAAGGTGTGGCCTGACCAGTGCTAAGCACAGGTTTTACATCTTCCACAAGGGCAGTGGCACTGACAGCGCTCTCACCAAGCTGGCTGATGGCACCAAGCTACGTGCTGCAGGGGACTCACTTGAGGGCAGGGATCCATCCAGAAGGATCTTGGAAGGCTTGAGAAGTGGTCAGTGCAAAATGCATGAGGGTCAACAAGTCCAAGGGCAAGGTCCTGCAGCTGGGTCAGGCCAGCTTCAGGCACAAATCCAGGCTGGGTGCAGAGTGAGTTCAGAGTAGGTCTAAAGAAAGAGCCGTGGGGGTATTGGCTGCTGAGCAGCTCCCCAGGAGCCAGCAGTGCCCTCATGCAGCCCAGCAGGCAGCTGTGTGCTGACTGCGGCCAGAGGAGTGTGTGCAGCAGGGCAAGAGGGAATTGTGCCCCTTGGGTCTGCTCTGCTCAGACCTCACCTCCAATCCTGCCTCCTGCTCTGCTGACCCCAGCAGCAGGACACAGAGCTGCTGGGGTGAGGCCAGAGGAGGCCATAAAGATGCTCCAAGGGCTGGAGCAGCTCTGCTGTGAGCACAGGCTGAGGGAGCTGGGGGAGTGCAGCCTGGAGAAGAGGAGGCTCCAGGGGGACCTCATTGCAGCCTGACAGTGCCTGAAGAGATTCTCCAGGGAGGGTGCAGAGGAACTTTTGCTGAGGGTGTCTAGAGACAGGCCAAGGGGGAATGGTTTGAAGCTGAGGCAGAGCAGGGTTAGACTGGATCTTGGGAAGAAGTTCTTCAGTGTGAGGATGATGAGACTCTGGAGCAGGTTGCTCAGGGAGGTTGTGGCTTCCTCCTGCCTGGAGGTGTCCAAGGCCAAGCTGGATGAAACCTTGGTCAACCAAGTGTAGAGAGGTGTCCCTGCCCAGAGCAGGGAAGTCAGAGTAGATGATCTCTAAGATCCCTTCCAACCTGAGCCATTCTAGGATTCTATATGATCTTGAGTGGAGAAAACCCAGAGCCAGAGAGCAGAGGGTAGTGCCCTAAGCATTGCAACATTCCTTGCACAAAATGCTGTGGTGTGGCATTTGGGTTTACTAAATGCAGGCACAATGCACAGTGTGAGCAGGAGCCCTTCAGGTTGTGCAAGGGAGGGCTCTTGTCTGATTTAACTATTCCCAGAAGCAGAAACAATTAGTGCTGAAGCCTATTTTTGGAAGCAAACGAAGACAAGCTAAAGTCATACTAAAGAGGAAAAGAATTATTGCAGAGTATGAGGGGTAGAGCTGGTGGAAGGGTGCAGGGGGGAAAGACACTGAACTGAAACAAACACAGAACCTCACAGTGCTCAAAGTGGTGGTGAGACACTGGCACAGGTTGCCCAGGGAGGTGTTCAAGGCCAGGTTGGATGAGGCCTTGAGCAACCTGTTCTAGTGGGAGGTGTCCCTGCCTATGGCAGGGGTTTGGAACTGGCTGAGCTTTGAAGTCCCTTCCAATCTAAAGCAGTCCATGATTCTATGATTCTAAAGGAGAAAATGTCCATTAATCCAGGAGGAAAAATATCCCTAAACTGGCTTTATTCCACCTTTGCAAACATGACTATCAGTGACTGACAAGTCACAGGGCACACTGAGGAAGAAATTCTTGGCTTGCTTTCCTTCTTCAACTTCTTTCTTCTTTTTTTTACTCTCCATCTCTTCCAGAATTCCTTGGGGATTTGGGGAGATGGAGGGGAAGAAATCTGTGATACGGCAGATGAAAAGTAGAGCCACAGCTGTGGTGATTTTGTAGGCATTTCTCGGCTTCATCAGCTTCAGAAAATCTGTTCAGCAAAAAGAAATGAGGGAGCAAGTTTTCCTTTTTGGTGTTTTAGTTTTTTCCCCCTCTCCATTTTTGTACACGGTTTCAAAAACTGAATGTAAAGCTGGAAGGAAAGGCAAAGAAATGGGTGGGCAACAGCAACAATGTGGACTTGAAGAAAGGGCAAGGAAATGCCCAGTGCCCATCCATAGATGCATAGAATGGGGTTGGGGTGAAAGGCATCCCAAAGACCATCCAGTTCCCACCCCCCTGCCATGAGCAGGGACACCTCCCACCAGCACAGGTTGCTCAAGGCCTCATCCAATTTGGTCTTGAACACCTCCAGGGAGGGATTATCCACAGCCTCCCTGGGCAACCTGTGCCAGTGTCTCCCCATCCTCACTGTCAATAATTTCTTCCTCATGTCCAGTCTCAATCTGCCCTCCTCAAGCTTCAATCCATTCCCTCTCTTCCTGTCATTTCAAGCCCTTGTCAAAAGTCCCTCCCCAGTTCTCCTATAGCCCCCTGAAATGCAGCTCTAAGGTCTGCCTGGAGCCTTCTCTTCTCCAGGCTGAACAGCCCCAACTCTCCCAGCCTGTCCCCATAGCGAAGGTTCTCCAGCCCTCTGAGCATGGCCTCCTCTGGCCCCACTCCAGCAGCTGGATGTCACTTGTTACACACTACTAATACAATCTAGGATAAAACAAACACAGTAATGACATTTATTCTAAAACCAGGCAGGGGAACCATGGCATTCAAACCTCTTCTGTGGAGCATAGAGAGGCCTTGAAATTGTCACGCAAGATCAGGTTGAGTGGAAGGGGAATCTTTTTAATGACACGATTTGGGAGTGCTCTGCTAGGAAATCTTCCTCTAAAGGGAGCTGTGGAAATCTAGAGGAAATAAAGACATTTCCCTCAAGCCAGAGCAGCAAGTGACCTGCCCTCAGACACAGTGGTTTACTCTGCCTGTGGAAGGATCTGAGATTCCTTAACATTCAATAGGAAAATTGGGGAAATCTCCCACCACAAAGGCAATCAGTACAAAATGTAGAGCTGGCACAAGTCTGATTGCAGGGCACTGCTTCTCATATTGCATGAGCTGACAGCCTGGAGCCATGGGCCAAAGCCAATGGGATGAGATTCGTCAGGGCCAAGGGCTGGCTCCTGCACCTGGGGCACAACAACCCCAGGAAGGCTGCAGGCTGGGGGCAGAGCGGCTGGAAAGCGCCCAGCAGAGAAAGCCCTGGGGGTGCTGGTGGCCAGCTGGGTGAAGGTGAGCCAGGCTGTGCCCAGCTGGCAAAGGAGAGCACCAGCAGCCTGGCCTGGATCAGCAATGGTGTGGGCAGCAAGAGCAAGGAAGTGATTTTACCCTTGGGCTCAGTGCTGGGGAGGCAACACCTGCAGCCCAGCAGGCAGCTGTGTGCTGGCTGCAGCCAGAGGAGTGTGGGCAGCAGGGCAAGAGAGGGGCTTGTGCCCCTTAGCTCTGCTGTGCTCAGACCTTGCCTCCAATCCTGCCTCCAGCTCTGCTGTCCCCACCAGAAGAAGGAAACAAAGCACTGTCCTCTGGAGTGAGGCCAGAGGAGGCCACAAAGATGCTCCAAGGGCTGGAGCAGCTCTGCTGTGAGGACAGGCTGAGGGAGCTGGGGGTGTGCAGCATAGAGAAGAGAAGACTCTGGGGGGATGTTAGAGCTGCCTGAAGGAATCCTGCAGGGAGGCTGCAAAGGCACTTTTGTTGAGGATGCCTAGAGACAGGCCAAGGGGGAATGGTTTGAAGCTGAGGTAGAGCAGGGTTAGACTGGAGCTGAGGAAGAAGTTCTGCAGTATGAGGGTGCTGCAACTCTGGATCAGGCTGCCCATGGAGGCTGTGGCTGCCTTCCCTGTAGGTGTTCAAGGCCAGACTGGATGAGACCTTGGGCAACCAACTGTAGTTGAGAAGTGTCCCTGCCCATGGCAGGGGGTTTGGAGTAGGTGATCTCTGAGGTCCCTTCCAACCTGAGCCACTCTGTAGTTCTATGACAGGTCAACCATCCAGGGACTTCTGCCAGGAGAGGCCTTAGGAGGAGGTGTCACTGCTTTTCTCAAGCTGAAAACAAACAAAATCTGCTTTTATTGCCGAGTAAGAGGCTCAGATCTCATTTTCCCACTGCGTGTTGTACTTTGCAGACCAAAAAAGACATGAGAAATAGAAGTGGCTGCTTTTTTTCCATTCCTTAAGCTGCCTCCACGTGGGCTGATGGCTCAGGGGATTTGAAGGCAGACTGAAACACAGACAAATGCTGGCTTCATGTAGGCTCTGAAATATTGCTGTGTTTGGAATTTTTTTAATTTTTTTTTTTTTTTAAGAAGCTTGGCAGACTTTTGCTTGAGCTCAGACTTCCTTTTCTGCCTTTGTTTTATCAGATGCCATCATTTTGAGTGCACAAGCACAGTGTGCAGCCATGCAGCCCAGCACGCGTAAGCAAGCGCAGCAGGCTCAGAGCTGGTTAAAGTCCTGCCTGGACTAGCAGCTGGTAGCCGTGGCAAAGTAGACCCCAAGTGGTAGTCTGCACAAGTGAGGAAACCTCTTCTCCACCATGGCTTGTCCTGGCAACCCTGATGTGCTCGGACAGGAAGCTTAACTGCTCAGGAAAAGGCAGGGGTCTTTTGGCAGTAAAGCTCACAGAATGGTAGGGGTTGGAAGTGGCCCTCTGATCCCCCCTGCCCAATTAGGATCACCCAGGGCAGGGCACACAAAGGAACTCATCCAGGTGAGGTTGGAAAGGCACCAGAGAAGGAGACTCCACAACCTCTCTGGGCAGCCTGATCCAGGCCTCCAGCACCTTCACACCAAAGAACTTTCTCCTTATCTTGAGGTGCAACCTCCTGGAATCCAGCTTGGAGCTGTTGTTCCTTGTCCTGTCACTGGGCACCACCAAACAGAGCCTGGCACCTTCATCCTGACCCCCACCCCTCAGGTATTGATAGGCATTGATCAGATCCCCTCTCAGCCTTCTCCTCTCCACACTAAACAACCTCAGGGCTCTCAGTCTTTCTTCACAGCAGAGTTGTTCCGGTCCCCAAATCATCCTTGCGGCTCTCCATTGCACTCTCTGCAGCAGTTCCTTGTCTCTCTTGAACTGGAGAACCAAGAACTGGACACAGCATTCCAGGCGTTCAAGTCCCCCAGTCATCCTCATAGCCTCAACTGGACTCTCTACAGCAGATCTCTGTCTCTTTCAAGCAAGGGAACCCAGAACTGTACACAGCATCCCAGGTGTTGCCTCATCAGGGCAGAGCAGAGGTGCAGGAGAACCTCCCTAACCCTGCTGGCCACACTTTCCTTGCTGCACCCCAGGATGCCCTTGGCCCTCTTGGCCGCAAGGGCACATTGCTTGTCCAGTTCTCAGAGTTCTGCCCAGAGACACCTTGGGCATGGATATACTCAGAGGTGTTGATATGCAAGGGAGAAGGATGCCACAATCCCCTCCATCTGTCAGGAAGTAAATACAGCCTTGTGATCTTGCTGAGCTGCCTGCAGCTCTAAACCCTGCTGGTGAGGCTGCCATAATTCCTTGTGCCAGGCGCTGAAGGCTGACATGCAAAATCCCAGCTGAGCAGGGCAAGCAGGTATTTTTCCACTCCTCCAAAGAAGCCTTTGACTTGTGAAGTCAGGGCCCTTTGTTTTGTTTTGCTGCAGTGTGCTGGGGTCGCCAAGAAGGCCAGTGGCATCCTGGTTTGCATCAGGAGCACTGCGGCCAGCAGGTCTAGGGATGTGGTTGTCCCCCTTGGTACTGGTGAGGCCACACCTCAAATACTGGGTTCAGTTTTGAGCCACTCACTACAAGGAGGACACTGAGGTGCTGGAGTGTGACCAAAGAAGGGCAACTAAGCTGGTGAAGGGTCTTGAATGCAAGTGTGGTGAGGAGCAGCTGAGGGCTTCTTTAGCCTTCAGAAGAGGAGACTGGGGGGAGATCTTAATGCCTTCCTCAACTGCCTGAAAGGAGGCTTGAGCCCAGTGGGGGTCAGTCTCTTCTCACATGCACCAAGTGACAGGGCAAGAGGAAATGGCCTCAAGTTGTGCCAGGGGAGATTCAGGTAGGGTATTAGGAACAATTTCTTCCCAGCAAGGGTCCTCAGGCACTGTCCCAGGCTGCCCAGGGAGGTGGTGGAGTCCCCATCCCTGGAGAGATTTCAAAGATGCCTGGATGTGGTGCTGCTGAGGGATGTAGTGCAGTGGCATTGGCTGAGCAGCAGTGTTGACATAGCAAGCTCTGGGTGAGTGGTTGGACTAGATGACCTCAGAGGTCTCTTGCAACCTCAACAGTTCTATGATTCTACATCCTGCTCAGGATTCAAAACACAGGATGGTAAATGCTGCTAGATCTGGCCATGAACACCTTTGAACTGACTGCTTGGTTCTCACCAAGCCCCAGGCACATGGAAGACGTGAGCCACCTTGGGAGCGGAGATGGGTGCAAAACTCTTGTGAGAAGGAGTAAATCACTTTGGAGCTGCACCAGCCCTCACCACTTTTGTGACCTAGCCAGAGGGAGGAAAAACAAACTGACTGATTGCTGATGAAGATATTAATATGATGAAAGGGTTTCTTGAGCATAGTCCAGACCACAGAGCTGCTGCCCCTGAACGTGTCCAAGAAACACGTGGACGTGGCACTTTGGGGCATGGTTTAATGGCCGTGATGGTCTTAGGTTGACAGTTGGAGTTGATGGTCTTACAGGGCTTTTCCAGCTGAAGAAATTCTGTGATTCTGTGTTTGGGAGTCATGTGAAGCCTGATACCTGCAAGGGAGATACTCAGGGTCTTCATCATTGCCTGAAGGAGGAACACCCTGGGTCCTTTTTGCTCCATACGTGAACAGCTCTCCTGCTGTTTAGACCCTGCAGAAGTCCCACAAGCTGGAAGGAGTGCTGGGTATGGACTATCTGGGTCTGGACTAGCAGTATCATAGAATCACAGAACTATAGAATCAGTCAGGGTTGGGAGGGACCACAAGGATCATCCAGTGCCAACCCCCCTGCCATGGGCAGGGACACCTCGCACTAGATCAGGCTGTTGAGAGCTGCATCCACCCTGGCCTTAAGCACCTCCAGCGATGAGGCTTCCACCACCTCCCTGGGCAACCTGTTCCAGGGTCTACCACCCCCACAGTGAAGAACTTCTTCCTAACATCCAGTTTGAATCTACCCATTTCCAGCTTTCTTCCATTCCCCCCAGTCCTATCACTACCTGACAGCATAAAAAGTCACTCCCCAACCTTCTTGTGGGCCCCCTTGAGGTACTGATAGGCCACAATAAGGTCACCTCAGAGTCTTCTCCTCTCCAGACTGAACAGCCCCAGGGAGGTCTCCAGTGGAGCAAAAATCTGTGCTGCATCAACCCTCAGCTGACCTGATGAGGGCTTTAATGTCTCCAGTGGTGGGCTGGAGTCAGCACCTTGGGCCTCATTTGTGCCCATGAGAACAGGCAGCTCTGTTGACCCTGGGTCCATGCTGGCACAGCAGTCAGGGTGAAGCCTTACAAGAATACAAGTGTGGGTTTGCTTCTGGCTGGGCAGTTTCTGTGCTGGGCGGAGGTCTCTTCTGGCCCTGGCAGCTCCCCGTGCCCTGCTTGAAGCATCAAGTCAGAGGAGCCCACCTGCATCCTCCTGCCCCCTGATCCCAATGGCAGGTCACCTGGAGAGAGGAGGAATATGTTTGCCTGCTGCTCTCTTGGTTGCTGGAGGGCAGTGCCAGCAGAAGGCTGGGGACACAGTGGCACTCCAAGAAAGGGCAGCAGGGAGTGGCCTCAGGGACAGGGATGTCTTTGTCTGGCATGGCTGCTGCAGTGGTAGCTGCATGGAGTGTAGCAGTAATGCTGCATGGAGTGGTAGCTTCAGCAGACTGGGGAAAGCAGCTGGGCTGCCAGGCAGCCTGTTGGAACGTCCATGGCTCCCAGGCCCTGGGCAGGTGGAGCAATAAGGAAGATGAAGTAGGGAAAAGCAATCTGCACCCAGAGCAGTTTTAATAAGAGAAACAGAGAATAAATCACTGCAGACGTGGGGGCTGATGCCAGCTCTCATTCAAGCTCATTCCCTCTCTCTGCTTGCCTCTCTCCCCCTGCTAATTGCTCTGCTGCCACACGTTATTACCCTGCTTTATCACCCAGCCGGTGCAAGCTGGGATGGTCTCTGAACCTGCCTTGGAGGGGAGCTACACTAGAACAAAGAAGCCAACATCTCTGACTGGGAGAATAAATCAGGAAATAAAGAGAAGGGGAGAGCCTGGTGTGTGATGTTTGATGGCACAGGTTAAGGCCTACCTGGCTGAGGCAACAGCAGAGCCCACAACACTGCAGCACACTCAGAGTCACAGATTGTGCTGGGCTGGGAGGGACCCTCCAAGGGCATCTTGGCCAAGACCCCTGCACTCAGCAGGGATACCTCCAGACAGAGCAGGCTGCACAGGGACACAGCAAGGCTGAGCTTCAATATCTGCAGGGACAGGGCCTCAAGCACAGCCCTGGGCAGCCTGTGCCAGTGTCTCACCACTCTACTTCTGCACAACTTCCTTCTGAGGTCCAACCTAACTCTGCCCTGCTCCACTCTCAAACCATTGCCCTCATCCTATCACTGCAAGTCCTTCTAAACAGTCCCTCCCCAGCCTGCCTGTAGGTCCCCTTCAGATATTGAAATGTAGCTCTAAGGTCTCCCTGGAGTCTTCTCTTCTTCAGGCTGAACACAGAATCTCAGGAACATTGCAGTTGGAAAAGCCCCTCAGGATCACCAAGTCCAACTGATATCCTTACTCTGCAAGGTTCACTCTAAACCACAGCCCCAAACACCACATCCGGATGGCCTTTAAACACATCCAAGGTTGGTGACTCCACCACCTCCCTGGGCAGCTCATTCCAATGCCTGACCACTATTGCTGGGAAAAAAAAATGTCCTCATGTTCAGTCTAAACCTCCCCAGTCACATCTCGAGGCCATTTCTCTTGTTCTGTCACTAATTACCAGCACAAACCTCTCCACATCTTCCTTTCAGGTAGCAAAAGGCAGCCCCAACTCTGTCAGCCTGTCCTCACAGCAGAGGTTCTCCAGCCCTCTGAGCATCTTTGTGTCCTCCTCTGGACCCTCTCCATCAGGTCTATGTCTGTTTTGTGTTGGGGGGCCCAGAGCTGGGCACAGCACTGCAGGGGAGGTCTCAGCAGAGCTGAGCAGAGGGGCAGGATCCCCTCTGTTGACCTACTGGCTGCACTTCTTTTCATGTGCTCACATGTCCTTACCCTGCTGTGACCAGCTTGAAGCTAAAGCTCCACTGTCATGGTGCCAAAGGGCAACCCCCCAGAAAAAGGGTCTCTGCAGCTTGCCCTCCTTTCATTCCTGAAAAACTAAAGCACTCAGGCAGCAACTGAGTTCTGGAGACCTTTCCCTCACCACAGCTCTCTTGGAAGCTATCTTTCAGCCAGAACAGGTCAGTTTCCTCTGTCTTACTGGCAAGTCACTGGCTGCAGCGTGGGAGCAATTGGGCTCTGAACACTTCCCCGGCCGTTTGGGGTTTCTCAGGTGTACTGTTTGTACCTTGCTGTTTGGGTCTGTGTTTTGAAGCAGATGGGTGAAGGCAGCAAAGCGCAGATGTCTCCTGGTCACGGGTTTGGAGGGAAGGCTGGACTGTGCTGTTACTCTGCCATGCTCTGGGAAGCCAGACTGCTCCCTAGGTAGGGCTCTGTGCGCTCCTGCTCTTGCACCTGGCCAGCCTGACACAGGCAGCTCTGCTTGGAACTGTTAGCTCCAGCACAGTCTCAGCTTGGGTCGCTCCCAACCCCTGTGCTCCAGCAGGACCAGACAGCTGGCTGCTGTAGGGGCTTCTGCCTGCAGCAAGACAGGAGCAATGGCAGCCCAGGGATGTTTTTTAACCCAACATTAACCATTTGATTGCTCTGGGATTTTAAAGGGATTTTTTCCACCACAAGATCCCGGGTATTTCTGCCCTCCTTCATACAACCATGGAATGGCTCAGGTTTGGAGGCACCCCAGATATCATCTACTCAACTCCCTGCCATGGGCAGAGGACACCTCTCAACTACACTTGGTTGGCCAAGGCCTCTTCCAACCTGGCCTTAAATACCTTCAAGGAAGAGGCATACAGAACCACCCTGGGCAACCTCTTCCAGAGTCTCACCACCCTCAACTGCATAACTTCTTCCTCAGCTCCAGTCTAACCCTGCTCTGCCTCAGTTTCAAACCATTCCCCCTTGGCCTTTCTCTGGACACCCTCAGAGAAAACCCCTCTGCAGCCTTCCTGCAGGATCCCTTCAGCTATTGGCAGACAACTCTAACATCCCCCTGGAGTCTTCTCTTTTCCAGGCTGGACACCCTCAGCTCTCTCAGCATGCGCTCATATAGCAGAGGTGCTCCAGCCCTTGGACCATCCTTGTGGCCCTCCTCTGGACTCACTCCGTGGGTGTTTGACAGCAAACCCTTCTCCTCCAGCAGCCAGGCAATTCCCAGGGTGCAGCTCTTTTTGGCATGGTGGAAACTGACCTTGAATGTTTAAAACCAGCTCTGGCTATTGCTGAGAGCAGGAGGTGTTGGAAGAGAGGACCTCCCTTGAAATGGCATGGTATGGAGAGCTCCACGTGGGACTGATGGTGAAATCAGCAGCCAGAAGTCTGCCTGCTGCTGCTAAACGTGAGCTGAGTGAGCTTTCAAGGACTGAAGGATGTTGTCTGTCCCACACCAAGCAACTGAGTGCTCTGTGAGAGATGGATGAGTATCGGAGAATGGCTCTGCTTTGGGTGAGCTGGGACCCTTCTCACTCCTGAGGTGCAACAGATGTGCCAAAGGCCAACTGGAGGCCTCCTCAGGTGGAGGCAGTGGTGCCACTGTGCCCAGGGATGCAGGGCAGGGCTGTCTGGGGCAGCTGTCCCTCGGTGCAGTGAAGTGCGATGCAAGGCAGTGATCTGAAGCATTCTGAAGACATTATCTCCTGCTATCTTTCCATTTGACATGAACCCATCTCTTCTGGCAAGGGCCCAGAAGTGCATCGTGGCTTGATAACAGCTGCACAGGGAGCAGGGGAGAAGCTGGCTCAGGCTTGGCTGCCCACTCAGCTCCAGGGTCCTCCACCCAGCAGCTCGGCTCAATGACAGAGCCCACACCCAGGCACAGGAGCTGCTCGCTTGAAAGGGGCAAAAAGAAGGGTGTCCATGGGCCCTCATGCAGCACAGCATGGGGAAAGTCAGGTGCACATGTACCCCAAACTCAGCATCCTCCAGGAATGCCTCAGCTGCCCTGGCAAGATCAAGGCATCCTTAAGGCTTGCCTCAAATGCAATTATTTCATTAAGGTTGCTTTGATGAGCAACACTTCAGGGATGGTTGCACTCCAACTGCTTGGTTTCTCTGTGTGACTCTGAAACCACAGATGCCATCTCCTGTAGGGGTTCAGTTATTCCCTCAATTGTCTCAGCCAGGTACTAGGCTCAGACTGCTCAGTGCTGGGGCCAAGTCTCTTTAATATCTTTATCACTGATCTGGATGAGGGGATCCAGGCACCCTCAGTCAGTCTGCAGGTGGCACTGAGCTGGGAGGGAGTGTGGAGCTGCTGGGGGGCAGGAAGGCTCTGCAGAGGGAGCTGCACAGGCTGCATCCATGGGCTGAGGCCAATGGGATGAGATTCAAGAAGGCCAAGGGCTGGCTCCTGCACTTAGGGCACAACAACCTCAGAAAGGCTCCAGGCTGGGGGCAAATTGGCTGGAAATTGCCAAGCAAAAACTTGGGGGTGCTGGTGACCAGCTGGGTGGAGGTGAGCCAGGCTGTGCCCAGCTGGCCAAGGAGGCCACCAGCAGCCTAGTGACTGTATCAGGAGCATGGTGACCAGCAGGAGCAGGGCAGGGATTGTGCTCCTGCACTCAGCACTGGGGAGGCCACAGCTTGAATGCTGGGTTCAGTTTTGGGGCCCTCACTGCAAGAAAGACATTGAGGGGCTCGAGCAGGTCTAGAGAAAGGCAAGGAATTTGGGGAAGGGTCTGGAGAAGAGGGCTGGGAAGGGGCAGCTGAGGGAGCTGGGGGGCTTTAGTGTGGAGAATAAGAGGCTGAGGGGAGACCTCATTGCACTCTACAGCTCCCTGAGAAGAGGCTGGAGCCAGGTGGGGATTGGGCTCTGCTCCCTAGGAACAAGTGACAGTGGGAGAGGAAATGGCCTCAAGTTGCCCCAGGGGAGGTTCAGGTTGCAGATTAGGAAAAATATCTTCACTAAAAGTGGTCCCTGGAGATGTTCAGAGTCACCTCCCTGGTCCTTCTGGCTGATGCAGGTCAGGATGCTTGTGGCCTTCTTGGGCACCTGGGCACACACTGGCTCATCTTCAGCCAGCTGCCAAGCAACACCCCCAGATCTTTCCCTGCTGGGCAGCTCTCCAGCCACACATTCAGTTATTAGTAGGAATTTGCCTTTTGTTGCCTGGTTTTATCTGAAGCCCCTGAGATGTGAGGAGCAGCGATGGTTCCTTCCACACTGCAGATGGGCTGCTGCACAAGGACAGTAATGAAATGATTCCTTTTCTGTGCAATCCAGAGGCTCATCAAACCCTTTATAAACCACTCCATAGACTGCTGCTGCAGCTTATTCCTTATCTGATATCTCACGTTGTCTGCTGAGTTACAGAGTTTTGCCTGCAGCTTCTTCCATCACTTTGAATCCTGAGCTGCTTTAGTTTATAGCTCAGCTTCTGCTTGCCCAGTGCAACACAGCCCTGCTGAGAAGCAGTGAGCAGTTTTCAGCTGTGTTGTGCAGATCACTGGCTATGGGGAAGCAAAGGCTGTGGCCTTCCATCACCTCTAACAGGGCCAAGTGCAAGGTCCTGCAGCTGGGTCAGGGCAATGCCGAGCACAAATGCAGACTGGGTGAGCAGTGGCTGCAGAGCAGCCTGCAGGAGAAGACCTTGGGGGTGTCAGTTGGTGCCAAACTGCCCAGGAGCCAGCACTGGTCGCTGGCAGCCCAGAGCCAGCTGTGTGCTGGCTGCAGCCAGAGCAGGGAGAGCAGCAGCACAGGGGGAGATTCTGCCCCTCTGCTCTGCTCTGCTCAGACCTCACCTGCAGCACTGCCTCCAGTGCTGGGGCACCCAAAACAAGAAGGACCTGGAGAAGGTTCAGAGGGCTGAAGAACCTCTGCTATAGGGACAGGCTGGGAGAGTTGGGGCTGTTCAGCCTGGAGAAGAGAAGGCTCCAGGGAGACCTTAGAGTGTCCCTTCCAGAATCTGAAGAGGCTACAGGAAATCTCAGAAGGGACTTTTAATAAAGTCTGGGAGTCACAGAATGAGAGACAACGACTCTGAGCTGAAAGAGGGGAGATAAAGGCTGGAAATGAGGAAGGAATTCTTTCCAGTGAGGGTGGCGAGACACTGGCACAGGTTGCCCAGGGAGGTTATGGCTGCCCCCTGCCTGGAGGTGTTGAAGGCCAGGCTGGATGAGGCCTTGAGCAACCTCTGCTGTTGGGAGGTGTCCCTGCCCATGGCAGGGGAGTTGGAACTGGATGGTCTTCAAGGTCCCTTCCAACCCAACCCATTCTATGATTCCATGAATCTTTGAATCTTCCTGCAGGAATTTTCAGCATGGTCTGATTTGGATGAGGAATTTCCCCCAGCCCTCTGTGTTTTGGGGCTAACCAAGCCCATGCATTGGCTGTGAGAAGATGCAGTGTCTCTCTGATCTGCTGGGTGCTCAGGTGCCACAGGGCTTTACACAGGCTTTATGGAGCTGTGAGTTCCATCTTGTCACCAACAAATAAAAGCCTGTGCAGGAATGGGAAGTGCTGAAATGCTGGAGGAGGGCCTGGTGGAAGCTACATGGCAGAAGGAGTCACAGGGTGGCTCCTCAGTGTGGGGAGAAGGGCATCGTCCAAAAGCCTTTTATGCTGTCTGCCTGCTGCTGCTAATTGCTTTCCCTTTACAAGTTGCCAGAAACTGCCCTGTGCAAGGGGGAATTCTCCTAGCTGCTTCCTTTAAAGAGTGGTGCCTCCTCAACAGCTCCTGTGTCTGGGAGGCAGGCAGAGAGCAGCTCTGAATGCATCAACATGAAACCGCCTCTAAGCCATCGTGAGCATTTATGTCACAGCTGTCTCAGTGGCACGCTGGGAGTCAAGCCTGGCTGGTGGCATTATCCAGAAGTCCACTCTCTGCTTCAGAAGGTGACTCCTGCTATCCTCAGCTCCAAACCAAAGCACTCCAGGGCTTGGAAGGGTGTGGAGGGGGCAGCCTGCATGGCTGGCCCTGAGCCACGATGTGGTCTTGGATATGGTAGGGCTGGGTTTGGGGTCACCAGGAGCAGCTGGGGTCACCAGGAGCATCTGGCACCTCCAGGAGAAAGCTGCTGCAGCAGGAATGAGGCATCCCCTGCTCCCAGCAGTAGCAGGAGGGTGGCAGGCAGGCAGCAATGTTAGCTGACCCTCAGGGTCATCTGCAAATGCAGCCATCGCCTGAACTATTAACCAGCTAAGAGAGAGATGATTTTTTCTTTCAAGGAAGCATTGCCTGGAGTTTAGTCTAAGGATTTTTTGCAGGTACCTTTGACTTCAATGTCTCTTGTATTTAAATGGCAACCTGTTGTTTTGGGCAACCACTTGAAATGAGGCATTTCCAAAGCTCCCTGAAATTCTGTCCACCCTGCATTCATATCTGGAGCCTCAGAAAAAAAAATCTCTGGATGGATTTGTGGATGTGGGACTTCAGGACATGGTTTAGAGGGCATGGTGGTGTTGAGTCGATGGTTGGACTTGATCTTAGAGGTCTTTTCTGTCCTTAATGGTCCTGTGAACTCCCCCTGTGCTGGCACCCTGGCTTGCTGAGCTCCCAGTCTAGCCTCCTTCTTCCCTTATCTTCCTTGATATGCATCATTGTCCTGTTTTGAAATGCTTTTGTTTTTCTCTTTGCTGTCTTCACTTTGTCAGAAGTCAGAAAATACCAAGAGCAGAACAAGTGTCCTGTGGTGTGGCTAAGGAGGAGACAAGCTGCAGAACTGTGCTGAGGAGAACCTCATGAGGTTCAGTAAGGCCAAGGGCAAGGTCCTACATCTGAGTCAGGGCAGCCCTTGACAGCAATACAGGCTGGGAGTGATGAGATTGAGAGCAGCCCTGCAGGGAAGGACCTGTGGGTGCTGGTGGGGCAGAAGCTGGGAAGGAGCCAGGAATGGGCACTGGCAGCCCAGAAGGCCAAGGGCAGCCTGGGCTGCATCCAAAGCAGTGCAGCCAAAGATGGAAAGATGGGATCCTGCCCCTCTGCTCTGCTCTGCCCTGCTCTGCCCTGCTCTGCTCTGCTGAGACCTCACCTACAGGGCTGGGGCCAGCTCTGGGGTCCACAACACAAGAGAGAACTGGAGCTGCTGGAGAAGATCCAGAGGAAGCCACAGAGACACTCAGAGGGCTGGAGAACCTCTGCTGTGGGGATGAGCTGGGAGAATTGGGGCTGTTCAGCCTGGAGAGGAGAAGGTTCCAGGGAGACCTTAGAGCTGCATTTCAATATCTGAACGGGACCTACAGGCAGGCTGGGGAGGGACTGTTCAGAAGGACTTGCAGTGATAGAATGAGGGCAATGGTTTGAGAGTGGAGCAGGGCAGAGTTAGGTTGGACCTGAGGAGGAAGTTGTGCAGAAGCAGAGTGGTGAGACACTGGCACAGGCTGCCCAGGGCTGTGCTTGAGGCCCTGTCCCTGCAGATATTGAAGCTCAGCCTTGCTGTGTCCCTGTGCAGCCTGCTCTGGCTGGAGGTGTCCCTGCTGAGTGCAGGGGTCTTGGCCAAGATGCCCTTGGAGGGTCTCTTGCAATGCAAAGCAGTCTGTGACTCTGTGAGCCATGCCATGAGCAGACTTGGTTTGCAGGGAGAGGTTGGAGTAGGAGGCTCAGCCACACCAGTGGCACAAGGTAGCATGGCCCAGCCTGGGCACCACTTCAGGATCTGCTGCACCAGCACGACCTACATACACCCGTGCTGCCAAGGGATGTATTCCCAGGCTTTTAAAGAGTTTGTTCCTCTTGGCCTTACTAGGAGGAGTGAGGAAGGTTGTTTGGGGCCAGGCTCAGTGTGTCTGCCTCGGAAGAGCTCCTTAGCATGCTCTTCTTGCTGTGTAAATAATAAATAGGACATTAATATTAAACAGCCTCTGCACTTACCAGACCTTGTAGCCCATGTGAAGCTTGGCACATGAAATGCATGAAGGTGGTTTATTTCTAAAGTCATGCAGGATCCCTAATCATAGAATGGTCTATTGTGCCACATTCCTCTCTGGGGGAAGCAAAGTTTGCTCCCTTGCTCTTCTTTCTGCTCCTCCATCCACAGCTCAGTGTTGAATATGGTCCTTGAGCTGTCCTGGGGTCCCTATGCCTTGGCCATCCTGCTCCTTGTACCATGACTACCCACATCTCCTCATCCCTCTGCACCTCACCTGTCTGCAAGAGCACAGAATAAAATCACAGACTCATCTGCTTTGGGAAAAGACCTCCAAGCTCATCCAGCCCCACCCTCCACCCAGCACTGCAGGCTCAGCACTAAACCATGTCCCTCAGCACTAGCTCCACAGGCTGCTGGAACACCCCCAGGGATGGGGACTCCAGCAGTGCCCTGGGCAGAACATTCCAAGGTTTGAGAACCTTTCTAGGGCAGAAATACTTCCTGGCATCCAGCCTGAGCCTCCCCTGGGGCAGCTTGGAACCATTTCCTCTGCTCCTGTCCCTTGGAACCAAGGAGCGGAGGCTGTCCCCTCCTCGCTCCAACCTCCCTGCAGGGAGCTGCAGAGAGTAATGAGCTCTGCCCTCAGCCTCCTCTTCTGCAGCCTGCACACCCCCAGCTCCCTCAGCTGCTCCTCACGGGAGCATTGCCTTTCCTGTAGTGAGTGGCCCAGACCTGAGCACAATATTCATTTCAGTGAACAGGAGAACCACAGGAACAGGGAGGGAGGAAGCCTGAGGGTTTGCTTGTGAAACAACAGAAACGTGTGTGCAGAGCTGGTCTTGGGGCAAGACTGCTTTCGGGCAGGGATCTCACTAGGATGCTTAGGAAGGATGATGGAGCAAGTGAAAATCACAGAATCACAGAACGTTAGAGGTTGGAAGGGACCTCCAGAGATCATCCAGTTCAACGCCCCTGCCAGAGCAGCATCACCCAGGGCAGGTTACACAGGAACACATTCTGGGGGGAATTTGAAGGTCTCCAGAGAAAGAGACTCCACAGCCTCTCTGGGCAGCCTGCTCCAGCCCTCCAGCACCTTCACACTAAAGAAGTTTCTCCTCATCTTGAGGCGAAACCTCTGTTCCTATTTGTAGCCGTCGCTCCTTGTCTGACTGCTGCTGACCACCAGAAAGAGATTGGCCCCAGGCACTTGAATTAGTCACTTGAGGCTGCAGGGTTATCGGCGCAGCGGTGACGTCTGCCTGCTTGGCTCACCGAGTGCCATGGAGACGCTGGAAGCTCCATCACCAGGGTGATTTGAGACCCAACTGCACTCAGCCGCAGGGCAGACCTCCCGCAGGGGCCGCAGGACGCCGCTGCGCACACGCACAGATGCCCGCGGAGGCGAGGCGGCGCCCGGCGCTACCTTGCGCTCCGTTCGTCCCTCTCTGAGTTCTCTGATTCGATTACCATCGATCGGCTGGCGGAGCTAACCGCGTTACTCCACAGTTCCAGGTGAAGAACAAGGAGCAGCACACACAGGGACGCAGGCATCCGTCTGCCGGCTCCCGATCGCAGCAGCCCAGCGCTGCGGCTTGCTCCGCGCCGCCGCTGCCGGGCCGGGGCTGCGTGGGGTAGCGCAGTCATAGAATCATAGATCATAGAATCAACCGAGTTGGAAGAGACCTCCAAGATCATCCAGCCCAACCTGTCCCCCAGCCCTATCCAGTCAACCAGACCGTGGCACTAAGTGCCTCATCCAGGCTTTGCTTGAACACCTCCAGGGACGGTGCCTCCACCACCTCCCTGGGCAGCCCATTCCAATGCCAATCACTCTCCCTGTGAAGAACTTCCTCCTAACATCCAGCCTATACCTACCCCGGCACAACTTGAGACTGTGTCCCCTTGTTCTATTGCTGGTTGCCTGGGAGAAGAGGCCAACCCCACCTGGCTACAACCTCCCTTCAGGTAGTTGTAGACAGCAATGAGGTCCCCCCTGTGCCTCCTCTTCTCTAGGCTAAACAACCCCAGCTCCCTATGCCATTGGCTCTCTTGGCCACCTGGGCACACTGCTGGCTCATCTTCAGCTACTATCTATCAGCACCCCCAGGTCCCTTTCTTCCTGGCTGCTCTCCAGCCACTCAGTCCCAAGCCTGTAGCGCTGCTTGGGGTTGTTGTGGCCAAAGTGCAGAACCCTGCACTTGGCCTTGTTAAATCTCATCCCATTGGCCTCTGTCCACCTACCCAGCCTGTCCAGGTCCCTCTGCAGGGCTCTCCTACCTTCCAACAGCTCTACACCTGCTCCTAGCTTGGTGTCATCTGCAAACTTACTGATGCTGGACTCAATCCTCTCGTCCAGATCATCAATAAAGATATTGAACAGGACTGGGCCCAGCACTGATCCTTAGGGAACACCACCAGTGACAGCTGCCAACTGGATGTGGCACCATTCACCACCACTCTCTGGGCTCTGCCATCCAGCCAGTTCTTGACCCATATCAGAGTGAATCTGTCCAAGCCATGAGCCGCCAGCTTGGCTAGGAGCTTCTTGTGGCAGACAGTGTCAAAGCCTTTGCTGAAGTCCAGGTAGACTACCTTTGCTCATGTGAGATTCACGGGCAGGCAGAGGGAGGGGAAGAAGAAAAACGCCAGATGAAGACAAAAATGACGTCGCAGATCAGGGCAAGCAGTGAATACAGAGAGCTGCGCCGTAAGGCTGGGGAGGCACTGGAACAGGTTGCCCGGGGAGGTGGTGGCAGATCCATCCCTGGATGTGTTCAAGGGCAGGCTGAATGTGGCTTTGGTCTTGGTTGACCTGATCTAGGTTGACCATGAGCCAGCAATGTGCTCTGGTGGCCAGGAGGGGCAATGCCATTCTGGGGTGTATTAAAAGGGGGTTTGCTTAGTAGGTCGAGAGAAGTTCTTCTGCCCCTCTGCTCTGCCCTGATGAGGCCACATCTGGAGTACTGTGTCCAGTTCTGGGCTCCCCAGTTGAAAAGGGACATAGAACTGCTCGAAAGAGTCCAGTTTAGAGCCACAAAGGTGATGAAGGGAATGGAACATCTTTCTTATGAGGAGGGACAGAGGGAGCTGGGGCTTGGAGAAGAGGAGCCTGAGAGGTGACCTCATCAATGTTTATAAAGATGCAAAGGTGAGTGGCAGGAGGCTGGAGCCAGGCTCTGCTGGGTGATGCCCAGTGCCAGGACAAGGGGCAATGGGTGGAAGCTGAGCCATAGGAAGTTTTGTGTAAACCTGAAGAGGATTTTTTTCCCTGTGAGGGTGACAGAACCCTGGAACAGGCTGCCCAGGGGTGTTGTGGAGTCTCCCTCTATGGAGATATCCAGGACCCACCTGGATGTATTCCTGTGTGGTCTGCTCTAGGTGATCCTGCTCTGGCAGGGGGGTTGGACTGAGTGAGCTTTGGAGGTCCCTTCCAGCCCCTGACATTCTGTGGTTCTATGAAAGTGTCCCTGCCCATGGCATGGAGGTTGGACCTGGATGATCCTTGAGGTCCCTTCCAACCCTGCCAAGTCTACGGTTCAGCCCCCAGCGCTTGCGAGCAGCACACCACAGCCGCACGCACACAACCCAGGCTGCACAGAATGAATCTGGAGAAAATGAGCTCCCTCCTCTCAGCCTGACTTTTTAGAGAGTGCCTTCCCTTCATTTTGGAAACTACTGCATTATCTCCAACTGCTTGTAAATCTTATTAGCCAAGTAATATAGTTGGGAGTAAATGGCTGCTCCTCTGGAGGCCTCTGGGGAGCGTGGAAAATAGCCAAGGCTCCAAACTCCCTCCAAGCAACCCTGCGAAGGAGACTCCTCTATTCTGATTCACCTGAGTTCCTTCCTTTGGCGAGGCAGAGAGTGAAGCAGCAGCAAGACTAATGAAAAATTAGATCTATGAAAGCCAGGCTTATTTTCTGGTTGTGTCCACAGCCTTGCCACCAACTGAACTCATCTCCAAATGCAGAATTAATCAAAGCAGAGCATGGGCACTCAGCTCCTCCCTGTGAGTGTGTGTGTGTGTGTATGCACCGAGGGGCCTGCACCAGATGCATCTGCAGTTGCAAGGAGCAGGGAAACAGAGAGAAGATGTTGATTCTCCTGTTTATTATTTATAGAGCTGAGGCTTTGCAGCCGGCAAAGCTGGTGGAGCTGTGACTGATGAGTTAACAGGACAACACTGGCATCTCTGAAAGGAGCTGTGGAAACCCAGGGGCAGAAATAGTAGCTGGGGCTGTAGGAGAGCGTGTCCAATGTATGCTGGCATGCTTAGGGTTAGGTCTCCCTGGAACCATCTCCTCTTCAGACTGAACAGCCCCAACTCTCTCAGCCTGTCCCCACAGCAGAGCAGCTCCAGCCCTCTGATTATCCTCGTGGCCCTTCCCTGGACACCCTCCAGCACACTCCACTTTGCTGAGACCCCACCTGGAGTACTGCATCCAGTTCTGGAGTCCCTACTACAAGAAAGATATGGAGATACTGGAAGGTGTCCAGAGAAGGGCCATGAGGATAATCAGAGGACTGGAGCTGCTCTGCTATGGGGACAGGCTGAGAGAGTTGGGGCTGTTCAGTCTGGAGAGAAGAACGCTCCCAGGAGACCTTATTGTGGCCTTCCAGTGTCTGAAGTGGGCTACAAATGCTGGGGAGGGACTTTTTAGGGTGTCGGGTAGTGATAGGACTTGGGGGGAATGGATCCAAGCTAGAGGAGGGCAGATTCAGATCAGACATTGGGAAGAAGTTCTTCCCCATGAGGATGGTGAGAGACTGGAACAGCCTGCCCAAGGAGCTGGTGGAAGCATCATCCCTGGAAGTTTTTAAGGCCAGGCTGGATGTGGCTCTGGGCAACCTGATCTAGTGTGAGATGTCCCTGCCTATGGCAGGGGGTTGGAACTAAAGGATCCTTGAAATCCCTTCCAACCCTGGCAATTCTGTGATTCTATGATTCCAAAGCCATAGTTCCTGCTCCTGTTCCAAAGGGAAGGGTCTTGTGGCTGTTGGGTTTAGTTCCTGAAGGACTCCAGTGTAGGGCTGGAGCTTGTATAAGGATAACGATGTCTTAGATTGAAACCTGCCTGATCTCTAGCTTTGGGAGGATCACTGGGCATGTGCCAGAGACAGGGCCAGCTGCACTTTTGCACACCCTAGAGCAGTGTCTGGGACTCTCAGCTCCTGCACCTTCACAGGATCACAGAATCACAGAATCATAGAATCACAGTGGCAGGGATAGGAAGGGACCTCTGAAGATCTTCTAGTCCAACTCCCCCTGTTCAATCAGGATCCCCCAGAGTAAATTACACAGGAACACATCCAGGCAGTGTTGGAATGCCCTCAGAGATGGAGACTCCAAAGCCTCTCTGGGCAGCCTGTCCCAGTGCTCTGCCACTTTCAAAGGGCGTAATTTTTGTCTTCTGTTCACATGGAACCTCCTCTGTTCTAGTTTGTGTCCATTGCTCCTTGCCCTGGCACTGGACACCACTGAGCCTCCTATTAGCTGCTGTGCTCCCCTGCTTTCCCTGCTTTTCTGGCAGGGTTTGATGGGATGGTGGCACTCTACCTATTTATAGGTGTGGGACTCCTTGGCTCCCTCTCCTCTGGAGTGTGTCTGTGCACCTCCTCTCTGTCCATACAAAACCCAGAGCTGTTTTTCTTTCTCAGTGGTGTCCCAGCTCTGAATTTCCCTGTACCACAAACTTGCTGTTCCACCCGGTTGCTGTGCACCTGCAAATGATGAGGATGAGCAGAAGCAAAGACCTATGCTGGGGCTGTCAGACTGAGGCATATCAGCAAAGCTTTTTGTGCAGATGAGCAAGGTCCTCATCAGATCAGGTGTGTGCTGCTCCCTGCATCGACACAAGAAGGCACCACATGCTCATTCCATCACCTTTCACAAGTCCCTCTGTGACCTGTGCTGGGTTATATAATCCTGCTCTGGCAGGGGGGTTGGACTCAAAGATTTCCAGAGGTCCCTTCCAACCTCTAACATCCTGGGATCCTGGTCCCTAAACCCACCTGGATGTGTTCCTGTGTGACCAGCCCTGGATGCTCCTGCTCTGGCAGGGGGGTTGGACTGGATGATCTTTTGAGGTCCCTTCCAACTCCTAACATCTTGGGATTCTGTGATTCACACACTCAGGTCCTCGTCTGCAGAGCAGCTCTCAAGCCACACATCCCCCAAGCCTACAATGTTGCATGGGGTTGTTGTGGCCCCAGTGCAGCACCAGACCCTTGGCCTCACTGAATCTCAGGCTGTTGCCCTCAGCCCATCTATCCAGTCTGTCCAGATGTATATATCCATGTACCCAAGGGCACTATTTCACCCTGTAAACTTCACCACCACCTCCACCAGTGTGCTGAGTGGTTTGCTTACCCTTGGTCTGCGATTCCTGCCTCAGAGCAGCCAGAAACTGAAGTTTCCTCCCCACTGTAAAGCTTCTCCCACCACAGTGAGACCTGATTTCTTTCTGTATCCTCAGCAGTGGCATGGAGCAGCCTCTTTGCTCACATTTTCCCAGAGAGAGTCACTTTCTGACTCTGAGCAGCATGACCAGGGGCCCAGCAAGAAGCCTTTCACTCCCCTGCATCAGAGCAGTTCTTCCAGTGTAGCCCAGCTGCAGAAAGGCATCATAACCGGGTGGTCAGCTTCAGGCTGAATCTGCTGGGGAAGGGTGCAAGCAGGTTCAGAGAGCACTTTCCCATAGGAAAAGTCAAGAGGACAGGACCTCTGGAAGTGCCCCTGGGCTGCCTGCTTGCCCTCTGCGCCTCGCAGTTGTTTAGTTTCCAAACCCGTCTCTGCTGACCGAAGTGCGCAGCCGTGGGGCACAAGGTTGAGAGGAGCCAAGCTAGGGAGGGAGGATGAGGAAGAAAAAGGCTACCGTAGGATGAAAACAGCTGATGGATGAAATCCTATCCCCTGGGATTCCCTGGGAGCCTAGGGGGGTTATGCCTACTGTCATTTGGTCCAGAGAAAAGGGAGTTAAACGACCGCTGTTATCCAAGCTCTCTTTGCTGCCTGCAGATGCAGCAACTCTTTTGGTCCAGCTCCCTTGCATACATTTACACATTTCAGTCACCATCTGGATTCCTCCTCGGGCTCCTGTTAGCACACATCATGCTGTTGGCCATGCAGGTTAGATCAGCAGAAGGGTGCCTCCCTGTTCTGGGTCCACTTGGCCAGATGAAGTTTTCAGATCTCCACTGATCTTCAGTCATCACCAGGCCCTCCGACAACCATACTGAAGGATGGGCACAGGAGCTGGAAGGCACTGCAGCAGTGGGTTCACTGGAGCTAGGCTGTCACGGCCCTGGCTCAGGACATGCAGCATGGTGCTGGGGGTGAGCAGCCAGGCAGAGAGGGACCTGGGGGTACTGGTTGACAGCAGTCAAACATTAGCCATCCTGGCTTGGATCAGGAACAGTGCGGCCAGTATGACAAGGGAGGCTGTTCTGCCCCTGTACTCAGCACTGGTTAGACCTCACCATGAGTGCTGTGTCCAGTTCTGGGCTCTTCAATTCAAGAGAGATGTTGAGATACTGGGACATGTCCAGTGGAGGGTGACAAAGCTGGTGAGGGGCCTGGAGCACAGCCCTGTGAGGAGAGGCTGAGGGAGCTGGGGGTGTGCAGCCTGCAAGAGGAGGCTCAGGGCAGACCTCATTGCTGTCTATAACTACCTGAAGGGAGGTTGTAGCCAGGTGGGGTTGGTCTCTTCTCCCAGCCACCCAGTGACAGAATGAGGGGACATAGTCTCAAGCTGTGCCAGGGAAGATATAGGCTGGATGTTAGGAGAAGTTCTTCCCAGCAAGAGTGCTTGGCATTGGAGTGGACTGCCCAGGGAGGTGGTGGAGTCACCGTCCCTGGAGGTGTTTAAGAGGAGGCTGCATGAGGCACTTAGTGCCATGGGTTAGTTAATGAGGGGTTGGGTAATAGGTTGGACTCGATGATCTCGAAGGTCCTTTCCAGCCTGCTTAATTCTATGACTCTTTGATTTCCAGGCTTACTAACTTGGGGCAACCAACCTTCCTCCAGTGCCTTTGGACTAATTCCTTATCCCTAGAAGTCTGGCATGGACTGATTAAGAAAACATATGATTGATGCCTCCTGGAGGCTTGCATAAGTTCATTTAAAGCATTTTCCACCTAGACATCCAAATCTGTCTTAAATCACCCGAATCTCCTGACCTCAAAACTCTCTGTCAGCTGGTGCTGCAATGCCACATCCTTTCTGTGAGGATATAAAGCTCCTTGTTGTTTCTTTCAAATCCATTGCTTCTTCATTTCACTGAGCTAACACTCGTTCTTCTGTCAGGAAAGGATAACTGAGAAGTGTCAGGAGACCTGTCAGATACTGCTTCATCTTTAAGCTAAACAAAACCATTCAGTGCAGCCTGGCTCACTATGGAAATCTCTGCAGCCTTTTAGCATCTGACACCCACCCTGGTACTTGACGTCTCATGGATTGTATCACGTTGGAAGGGACCCTCCAAGGGCACCTTGGCCAAGCCCCCTGCACTCAGCAGGGACACCTCCAGCCAGAGCAGGCTGCACAGGGACACAGCAAGGCTGAGCTTGAAGGTCTGCAGGGACAGGGCCTCAAGCACAGCCCTGGGCAGCCTGTGCCAGTGTCTCACCACTCTCCTTCTGCACAGCTTCCTCCTCAGGTCCAACCTAACTCTGCCCTGCTCCACTCTCAAACCATTGTTTCATCCTATCACTACAAGTCCTTCTGAACAGTCCCTTCCCAGTCTGCCTGTCTCCTTCAAATAGTGAAATGCAGCTCTGAGGTCTACCTGGAACCTTCTCCTCTCCAGGCTGAACAGCTCCAACTCTCCCAGCCCATCCCCATAGCAGACGTTTTGCAACCTCCTCTGCACCCTCTCCAGCAAGTCCATGTCCTCCTTGTTTTGGGAACTCCAGAGCTGGGTAAAGTACTCCAAGTGAGGTCTCAATAGAGCAGAGCAGAGGGGCAGGATCCCCTCTCTCCATCTCTGACCACACTGCTTTGGATGCAGCTCAGACTGCTGTTTGGTTTCCTTTCTGAAGATGAATGACAGAAACTGTGGCTGTGCCCTCAGTGCAGCCTCACTGATTGTCACTGTGCTGGTTAGGAACAAGTTCTTTACCATGGGGTGAGTGGAGCACTGCAGCACGTTGCCCAGGGGGATGATTGGCTCCCCATCCCTGCAGATACTTAAAATGAGGCTCATTAGGGCTTTGGGCAACCTGACCTAGTGGAGAAGGTCCCTGCTGAGTTCAGGGAGGGTTGGATTGGATGAGCTTTGGAGGCCTCTTCCAACCCAGACCATTGTATGATTCTGTGACCTGTTTGCATGCAGAAGAGTTTCTTTTGTTTTCCTGGTGTCAGTGTGGAGTTCTTCACCAGGCTGACTGCTGCTAAGTCCCTTCCATGAGCAGCTACATCTAATTTGCAATGCAGGGTATGTAGGAGTAGTTTGGGCTTTTTCCCATGGATGTGTGCATTGCTTTGCATTAATTCCTTCATCCTTCCACTCCCTTACCCTTCTCAGATGCCTTTGAAGATCTCTCAGTCCTCTCTGGGTTTGAATCAAACAAGCACATACAAGTACAGATGCATACTCACACATGCATATAGAATCACAGGCTTGGTTTGCTTGGTCAAACCCTTTCACATCACCCAGTCAACCAGTCTCTAGCTCTGCCAAGGCTGGGGCTAAGCCATGGCCTTCAGCGCCACAGCTCTGCCTCTTTCAAACACCTCCAGGGATGGGCATTCAACCAGCTCCATGGGCAGCCTCTGCCAGCCTTTGAGAACCCTTTCAATCAAGAAGTTTCTTCTAATCTCCAACTTAAACCTCTCCTGGTACAACCAGAGGACATTTCCACTCCTATCACTTGTGGGAGTAGAAACCAACCCCCGTCTCACTCCAACCTCCTTTCAGGGAGCTGTGGAGACACAGAAGGTCTCCCCTCAGCCTGCTTTTCTCCTGACTAGACACCTCCAGCTCCCTCAGCTGCTGCTCCCCAGCCCTATTCTCCAGACCCTTCCCCAGCTTCCTTGCCCTTCTCTGGACCTGCTGCAGCACTTCAATGTCTTTCTTGTACTGAAGACCCCAAACTGAACCCAGGACTGAAGGTGTGACATTGTCTTCAGTGTGTGACACTATTCCAAGTGCATACACACACAGAGGGCTCATAGATCCATAGAATGGTTTGGGTCGGAAGGAACCTTAAAGATCTCCCAGTTCCAACCCTCTGCCAGGGGCAGGGACACCTCCCACCAGCACAGGTTGCTCAAGGCCTCATCCAGCCTGGCCTTCAACACCTCCAGGCAGGGGGCAGCCAAAACCTCTCTGGGCAACCTGTGCCAGTGTCTCACCACCCTCACTGGCAAGAATTTCTTCCCAATCTCTAGTCTGAATCTGCCATCCTCAAGCTTCAATCCATTCCCTCTCATCCTATCACTTCCAGCCCTTGTCAGAAGTCCCTCCCCTGCTCTCCTGGAGCCACTTGGGGTGCTGGAAGGTTGCTCTAAGGTCTCCCTGGAGCTTTATCTTTTCCAGGCTCAACGGCCCCAACTCTCCCAGCCTGTCTCCATAGCAGAGGTTCTCCAGCCCTCTGATCGTTTTCATGGCCTCCTCAGGACCTGCTCCAGCCTCTTCAGGTCCTTCTTGTGCTGGGCACTCCAGCTTTGGAGGCAGTGCTGCAGGTGAGGTCTGAGCAGAGCAGAGGAGCAGAATCCCCTCCCTTTGCTGCTGTTCTCCCTGCTCTGGATGCAGCCAGCACACAGCTGGCTCTGGGCTGCCAGTGACCAGTGCTGGCTCCTGGGGAATTTGGCACCAACTGACACCCCCAAGGCCTTCTCCTGCAGGCTGCTCTGCAGCCACTGCTCACCCAGCCTGCATTTGTGCTTGGCCCTGACCCAGCTGCAGGACCTTGCACTTGGCCTTGTTGGACTCCATGAGGTTGGCTTGGGCCCAGCTCTGCAGCCTGTCCAAGTCCCTCTGGGCGTATCCTTCCCTCCAGACTGCCAAATGCACCACACAGCTTGGTGTCAGCCACAGCCATACTGTGGGTACACTCATCCTGACCTGGATCAGGAAGTGTGGCCAGCAGGACAGGGCAGTCCTTCTGCCCCTGTACTCAGCACTGCTCAGACCTCACCTTGAGTGCTGTGTCCAGTTCTGGGCCCTTCACTTTAAGAAAGATGTTGATGTGCTGGAAGGTGTCCAGAGCAGGGCAGCAAGGCTGGGGAGGGGCCTGGAGCACAGCCCTGTGAGGAGAGGCTGAGGGATCTGGGGGTGTGCAGCCTGGAGAAGAGGAGGCTCAGGGCAGACCTCATTGCTGTCTACAACTACTTGAAGGGAGGCTGTAGCCAGGTGGAGTTGGTCTCTTCTGCCAGGCAACCAGCAGCAGAACAAGGGGGGACAGTCTCAAGCTGTGCCAGGGGAGGTCTAGGCTAGAAGTTAGGAGGAAGTTGTTGGCAGAGAGAGTGATTGGCATTGGAATGGGCTGCTCAGGGAGGTGGTGGAGCCACCTTCACTGGAGGTGTTCAAGCAAAGCTGGCTGAGGCACTTAGTGCCATGGTCTAGTTGATTGGCTAGGGCTGGGTGCTAGGTTGGACTGGATGAGCTTGGAGGTCTCTTCCAACCTGGTGGATTTTATGATTCTATTGGTCCCTGCCTTTCATTGCCACCCTTTCATGAGGCTGGGACCAGGCTGAAGCCTGGAGTTCAAACTCATTCTGCTGCATGTGAGCTGTTTGCAGGAGTGGAAGCCAAAATGTTACAGGCCTATTGTTGCTTCTCCAGCAAAATAATGAGGCTGAGCAGATCCAGGGCTCAGAGCTGCCCATCCCACTGAGCATTTGTCCTGCTTGATGCACCAAAACCACAACAATCAAGTGTACAAACAGCTCTAACTCCCAGCCAGCTCCTCCTGGGTTGGAGGTCACCACTGCCTGCCCACGCCGATGAAGCTCTCTGTGGGTGAGACTCTCTGCTTTCCCAGTGGGCCACAAAGTGATACCACCACTGCTGATTCAGCCTCCCTTGGCAGAGGAAGGTGGGCGGCACCTCTGGGAATCATTAAGGAATCCAGGAGCTACACAAACAAGTTTCATGTAAGGCAGCAGGGATGTTTGGCCACTCCATGTCCTGAAAGAAGATGAGTGATAGCTCCCATGAGGTGGTTGAGATCCTGGAATGGGTTGCCCAAGGAGGTGTTGGAAGCCTCATCCCTGGAGGCGTTTAAGGCCAGGCTGGATGAGGCTCTGGCCAACCTGATCTAGTGTGAGGTGTCCCTGCCCATGGCAGGGGACTTGGAACGAGATGATCCTTGAGGTCCTTTCCAACCCTGACTGATTCTGTGATTCTATGATTCTGTTATTCTGATTCTGTGATTCTTTTGTGAACCTGAGGAGGGCATTGCTTACAGCTTTAGACCCAAAGGATCCTAGGATTACAGGATGTTAGAGGTGGGAAGTGACCTCTGGAGAGCTTCCAGTCCAACAGATATTGAAATGCAGCTCTGAGGTCTGCCTGGAGCCCTCTGTTCTCCAGGCTGAACAGCCTCAGTTCTCCCAGCCTGTCCCCATGGCAGAGGTTCTTCAGCCCTCTGAGCATCTTTGTGGCTCTCCCCTGGACTCTCTCTAGCAGCTCCAAGTCTCTCTTGTGTTGGATGCTCCAGAACAGGCCCCAGCCCTGCAGATGAGGTCTCAGCAGAGCAGAGGAGCCAGATTCCCTCTCTCCATCTGTTTGCCACACTGCTTTGGATGCAGCCCAGGGAGAAGGATTGCACCCCTGACTTTTCTCCCAGGGCCAGTGGGGTAACTGGGAGTAAAAGTAACACTTTCAGGTCTCCTGTGGTTTTAACTCGAAGACCTCTGCTCTGAATAGCTGATTTGATGATCCCAAAGGTCTTTTCCATGCTGATTGTGTGATTCTATGAAGCGAGGAGCAGATTAAAGGGAAGATCCTGGCCAAGATCCTGACATGCCTCTGCGTTTGTGTGTGTGTGTGTGTGTGTGTGTGTGCATGCAACAACCAAGTTAAAAAAGACAACACCCAACTGGGTGTTATTCATCCAAATAATGCGTGGGGGGAATCATTTTCCACCAGGGAGATAATTGCTAATTACCTGAGTGTGAAGCAATTTGATTTGCAGAAGTTTTGTTCTTTGCAGCCTGAGGAGCCTCATTTAGCAGGGGCTGCCGTGCTGGGTGCTTGTGTGCTGGAGGTGTTGTTGGTCCTGTCAGAGCCCTTGAGCTTGAGGCTTCCAGGGTAGCTGCTGCCCTTTAAAATAACTTCACTTTATGTATTAGCTCAAAACTTTCCCAGAGCAAATGACAAATAAAGCCTGTAGTATTTTTCCAGGGCTTATTTTGAGATAAAAGCTATCTGGTAGAAAGAGTTGCTCTGGCAGCTGGACAAGAGGACCATAAATCAAGGAACAGGGAGAGCTGCCTGACAGATGCAAGATGTGCTAGAGGCTTTCTCTGGTGCTGCATGAACTGGGGAGGAGAGCTGCTCAGGACAACGTGGCACAGAGGTGAAGGTAGATCATTCCCACCACACTGCAGAATGGTGTGGGGCACAGCCTGGCTCCTGCCCCCACTACCCCGGCAGCCACAGGGAGTGTCTCCCTGCTGTGCTGCCAGGACTCAGTGGAGAAAAGAAAATGGAGGTGACAGCAGAGATAAAAATCCTCTTTCCTCTGTTCTCTTCTTTGCTCTGTGGTGGCTACACATCAGCAGAGAGTCACCCTGGCCGTGGTGTGGTAGCACTTCCAGTCTGCTGGCAGTGGCAGGAGGGAGCCAGGGCTGGTGAGCATCACAGGCTCACAGGATGTCAGGGGTTGGAAGGGACCCAAAGAGATCACCCAGTCCAACTCCCTGCCACAGCAGGACGAGGCAATCCAGCTCAGGTCACAGAGATACACATCCAGAAAGATCTTCAAAGTCTCCAGAGAAGGAGACTCCACAATCTCTCTGGGAAGCCTGTTCCAGTGCTCTGGGACCCTTACAGTCAAGAAGTTCCCCCTTATGTTGAGGTGGAACCTCCTGTGCTGCAGCTTCCCTTCATTGCTCCTTGTCCTATGCCAGGGAGCAAGTGAGCAGAGCCTGTGTCCCTGCTCCTGACCCTCAGATCTCAGATGTTTATGGACATTGAATAAATCCCCTCTCAGTCTTCTCCAGACTAATCAGCCCCAGGTCTCTCAGCCTCTCCTCATCAGGCAGTGCTCCAGTCCCCTCATCATCCTCATAGTCCTTTGCTGGACTCTATCCAGCAAATCCCTGTCCCTCTTAAACTGAGGAGCCCTAAACTGAATGCAATACTCAAGATGGGGTCTCACCAGGGCAGAGTAGAAGGGAAAGAGAACCTCTCTTGATCTGCTGGACACACTCTTGCCAGTACAGCCCAGGATCCCACTGGCCCTCTGGCCACAAGAGCAGAAGGATGATGCCAGCGTGCTCTCACCTGAGGCCATGTGGCTGAACACTGTGGCAAGCAGGAGTGTCTTGCTTACCCTGACCCGTGGAGCTGCTTATGAAGAGTGCTGAGCTCGAGTGGATGTGGCAGGCTTCCGTGTGCCCCAGCAGGGAAATCACAAGCCTCACTTTCAGTGCTCACAGCTGCTGTGGAGCCCAGGCCTCTTTTAACTCCTCCAGACAGCACTGAGAAGACCTGGGGTGGCTCCTGGCTGGTTTAGCTCAGGAAGGAAGAGATGGAGAGGGCTTGTGGTATGAGGGCTGAAGGAAGCTGTATGAATCATTAAAGGCAAGATAAGAAGCTAAAAGCCTCCACCAAATGCCCTTATTAATGTTGATTTGATGGTTGATGCCATTTGACAGGGATGAAACCAGAGGCAGCTGCAGCAGCTCAGTATCCGGTCACTGCAGCGCCCTGCCCGCGGTGCCGGCTGCTGCTGGAGACCTCCCTGGCACAGACAGGCACAACATGATGTGTTTGGGAGAGCAACTTCAGCTCCTGCTCGAGGGCTGCCTGTTGGAAGCCAGACGTGGCCACCCCACACATCTGCAGCCAGGCACTGTGCATGGTTTCCCCCTAGAAGAGGAGAGCAGCTGCGTTTAGCAGGGGAAGGGCAACCTCAGCCCCCCACCCACTGCTGATGGCTGCTGGGCTGGGGCCCTCCTGCCAATGGCCAGCAGCTGGGAGGGGACTCAGGGCAGACTTTATTGATCTCTACAACTGCCTGAAAGGAGGCAGCAGTGTGCCCAGGTGGCCAAGAAGGCCAGTGGCATCTTGACTTGGATCAGGAACAGTGTGGCCAGCAGGACAGGGCAGTCCTTCTGCCCCTGTACTCAGCACTGCTCAGGCCTCACCTTGAGTGCTGTGTCCAGTTCTGGGCCCTTCAGTTTAAGAAAGATGTTTGAGGTGCTGGAATGTGCACAGAGGATGGCACCAAGGCTGGTGAGGGGCCTGGAGCACAGCCCTGTGAGGAGAGGCTGAGGGAGCTGGGGGTGTGCAGCCTGCAGAAGAGGAGGCTCAGGGCAGACCTCATTGCTGTCTACAACTACCTGAAAGGAGGCTGTAGCCAGGTGGGGTTGGTCTCTTCTCCCAGCCACCCAGGGACAGAACAAGAGTTCACAACCTCAAGCTGCACCAGGGCAGGTTTAGGCTGGATGTTAGGAAGAAGTTCTTCCCAGCAAGAGTGCTTGGTATTGGAATGGGCTGCCTGGGGAGGTGGTGGAGTCCTCATCCCTGGAGGTGTTTAAGAGGAGGCTGCATGAGGCACTTGGTGCCGTGGGTTAGTTAATTAGAAGGTGTTAGGTGATAGGTTGGACTCAATGATCTTGAAGGTCTTTTCTATCCTAGTTAATTCTGTGATTCTGTGAATCACAGCTGCCCTCCAAAGGGGTGTCTTGGTGGGGGCAGGGGTCCTTCCTTGTGCCCTGCAGGTGTTTTGCTGACGACCAGTGAGAGGAGATGGAAGCATAAGCTTTTAAAACACTGTTGAGAACATTAGGGGAAAAGAGGAGCAGAAACCAAGCTGCTCATCCTTGGTGTTTATCCCAGGGTGGAGATGGCTGTGCTCTGGAGCCAGTGGTCATAGAGGGGTGAGGGGGACTGGGGTTTGGGCAGCCTCGAGGGGAGAGTCTGAAGCAGGGATCATCTCCCACTCCAAGGACCTGACATCCCTCCAGTTCCCCTTTAGCTCCCAGCAGGTAGCAGCAGCTCCCTGCAGGGCAGAGCCTGTCGAGGCTGTGAGGAAGTGGAAGACCACTCGAGGCAGTCAGACAGCAGAGCAGCGATGCTGAGCAGCGATGCTGAGCAGCCACAGTTTCAGGCAGGTTATGACTGCTGGGCAAGCTGTCAGCTCCTGGAGGACGGCAGCACAGCTGCTGTGCAGCAGCAGCAAACCTTTCCTGGTGGCTGCAGGGCTTCTGGCTCTGCTTGACACAAGCAGCTGATCTTAGGTATGCAGTTGAGCACACTGGTTTCCAGGGAGCACTGGTCGAAGCCTGGAGGTGCTCCAACATGGAGCAACTCTCTGCCATGCTTTGGTGCTTTGAGGTTGAAATCAGAGGATTGAAAGCCAAGACACCAATTCAGCCACAAGCAGTTCACAGGCTCACAGGATGTCAGGGGTTGGAAGGAACCAAAGAGGTTCCAGTCCAACCCACCTGCCACAGCAGGACCAGACAATATAGCTCAGGTCACAGAGAAACATATCCAGACAGGCCTTCAAAATCTCCAGAGAAGGAGACTCCACAATCTCTCTGGGCAGCCTGTGCCATTGCTCTGGGACCCTTACAGTCAAGAAGTTCCCCCTTGTGTTGAGCTGCAACCTCCTGTGCTGCAGCTTCCATCCATTGCTCCTTGTCCTATGCCAGGGAGCAAGTGAGCAGAGCCTGTCCCCAGCCCTCAGACTTTTATAAACATTGATTAAATGCCCTCTCAGTCTTCTCCACTCCAGACTAAGCAGCCTCAGGTCTCTCAGCCTCTCTTCATCAGGCAGCATTCCAGGCCCCTAATCATCCTTGTAACCCTCAGCTGGACCTTCTCCAGCAGATCTCTGTTCCTCTTAAACTGAGGAGCCCAAAGCTGAATGCAGTACTCAAGATGGAGTCTCATGAGAAGGATGTGTCTGAGGCTGTGCTAGGAGGGAGCCCTGAGACAACTGAGGTCTATTTTGACCCCTGTCTCCACACATGTCACAGAATCACAGAATCCCAGCTTAGGATTTTACCTAATACCCAGCCCTGGTGCAACTTGGGGCCATTTCCTCTTGCCCTGTCACTTGTTACTAGACAGAAGAAACCAACCCCCACCTGGCTCCAGTCTCCTTGCAGGTAGCTGCAGAGAGCCAGAGAAGGTCTCCCTTCAGCTTCCTGTTCTTCAGGGCCAGAGGGAGTCAGGTGAGTAGGCTGAAGAGGTCTTGGAGGAGCAAAGGGGCTCTTTTTTGGCACAGGTCTTCTGCACCTCCTTCATCTCACTGTTGGTGACAGACTGAACACTGGCAATCCTTGTCACCATCCAAAGCCAGTGGTGGCAGTGCCAGTGGCCACTGCAGGCTTTCCTAGCTGCTGTGGCTGAGTGCCCTCTGAGGTAGCTGCTTGCTCGCAGCATCTCAGGCGAGCTGCAGTCAGCTGCACGTGGATTTAAGCCCCTGCAAGCACATGCCTGCTTCTTTGGCTTCAAGGGCTGAACTCCCAGCGGTTTTCATGGCATTGTTCTCCTCTATGAGCTCTCTCCCAGCTCTGGAGCAGGCCACGTTTCCCAAGGATAAAAGGCTGGTGCTAAAGCAGGCTGAACTCGGCACTGCTGCCTGCATGAGGTGGGGCTGATCTGGATGGCAGTCAGCAGAGCTCAGCTCACGGCACACAAAACAGAATTCTTCAAGGCCCCCTTTACATGTGAGCAGCTCTTTCAAAGGCAACTCTTCCAGGTTGTGTGCCCAGCTTTCTCCCTGCAGCACCGCTTGTTGCCCCATTTTCTTCCCATCCTGCTGCTGAAGGGCTTCAGCTGTCACTGGCGTTCGGAGCTGGCACAGGGATAGGGTCTTAGGGTGGGGGTCGTCATCCTCCAGTGCCAGTGTGATAGTCAAATGCATTGCTTCTCCCAGCAGATATCTCATGGAGAGTTGGCTGAGCACATCCAGCTGCAGCCCAGCACAGCAAGGAGCTGCAGGAGACAGAGACTTTCCTGAGGATCCAGTTTGCACAGCTTGGCTTGGGACTATCTATCCAGGCAGCCCTGGAGCTGCAAGGAACCTCCTGGGTCAGAGCACCCCTGAATGAGGCAGTTGGTTTAGTGAGAGTGCAGGGCTCTTGGACTGGCCAGGGGAGCTGTGAGGCTGTGCTCAGTTTCATAGATTGACAAAATGAGTTGGGTTGAAAAGGACCTTAAAGGTCATCCAGTTCCAACTCCCGTGGCCGGGACACCTCTCACCAGTCCAGCTTGCTCAAGGCCTCATCCAGCCTGGCCTTCAACACCTCCAGGGAGAGGGCAGACACAACCTCCCTGGGCAGCCTGTGCCAGTGTCTCACCACCCTCACTCTCAAGAATTTCTTCCTCATCTCCTGTCTCAATCTGCCCTCCTCCAGCTGCAATCCATTTCCTTTCATCCTGTCACTCCCAGCCCTTGTCAAAAGTTCCTCCTCAGCTCTTCTCTAGCCCCCTTCAAGTACTGAAAGGCTGCTCTGAGGTCTCCCTGGAGCCTTCTCTTCTCCATGCTGAGGATCCCTGACTCTCTCAGACTGTCCCCATAGCAGAGCTGCTGCAGCCCTCTGAACATCTTCATGGCCTCCTCTGGACCCACTCCATCAATTCCATGTCCTTGTGCAGTGCTCCTGGTGAGAGCTCATGAGGGCAGAGTAGAGGGTCAGAATCACCTTCCTTATCCTGGTGGTCACACTTTTGGTTTTTGCTCTGCCAGTGTATAGGCTGAAACTTGGGTTTGTGTGGAGAAGAAAGTGGCTTTTCCCATAGCCCCCGGGCTTGAGAAGATCAGACCTCTGGAAGAACATAAAAGTCCTGTTCCTGTGGATGCTCCTTCTGTGGAGGTGTTTCAAGGCCAGGTTGGATGAGGCCTTGAGCAACCTGGGCTAGTGGGAGGTGTCGCTGCCTATGGCAGGGGGTTGGAACTGGCTGAGCTTTAAGGTCTATTCCAACCCAAACTGTTCTGTGAATCTATGATTGCTGCACACAAATCCTCCCTGCAGCATCCTGCGTTAGAATGGAGCCCTGAAGATCCTGGGCACCATCATTGCTTTTGGCTTTTGTGGACCATGGGTAGGATGTGAAAGTCACTCCTCAAGGCCAGGCACCTTGAATTTCATAGAATCGTAGAATCAGCCAGGTGAGAAGAGACCTCCAAGCTCATCCAGTCCAACCTAGCACCCAGCCCTGTCCAATCAACCAGACCATGGCACTAAGTGCCTCATCCAGGCTTTGCTTGAACACCTCCAGGGACAGTGACTCCACCACCTCCCTGGGCAGCCTATTCCAATGCCAATCACTCTCTCTAGGAAGAACTCCCTCCTAACATCCAACCTAGACCTGCCCTGGCATAGCTTGAGACTGTGTCCCCTTCTTCTGTTGCTGGTTGTCCTCATGGTCAAAAGGTTGTTTGAAGTTTGATGCTTCTTCCTTAGAAGCCAAGAGAGAGGGCAGCATCAGCCGCTGCTGTTGCAGGAAAGGCCATCAGCTGGTCACTGTGCCTTGAGGCTTTGTCAGCCTGCATTGGAGGGACCAACAAGTCCTGATGCAAGCACAGATCTCAGATCCCCTGATGCTGATGCCATGCCAGCGCTGATCAGTAGCGCCTGCATATTGGAGGGGAGAGGAGATCCTCCCGAATTAACAGCAGATGCTGTCTGAAGGTCCCTCTCTGCCGGGGCTCAGCTGGCCCCTGGCGTGCTGATGGGAGGCTCAGGGCTCAGTGCTGTGCTTGTTCCCTTCATTGCTAAGGCATCACCTGCTGCATTTTTATCTTGCTCTTCTGTTCCATCTTGTAGTTTCTTTTCCTCCCACCCCAACCCTGTACCTTTTTCATCACATCTCAGGGCAGCTGCAGCATCCTGGCTTACAGTAGCTGCATGGCTGCCTCTGCTCCACACTTGCTCTCCTTACAGAGAAAGAAGCTTTTTGACACAGAACAACCCTCCCTCCCCAGCAGCATGCAGATGAAATATGCATTCCTTGGTAAAATATTAAAACAAATCCCTTCCACACAGGCACAGCCTGTGAAGATGTCTTTAAAACACACAGGGAGGCACAGATGCAATATTTACAATCTAGACTGGGCAATTTATAACCTGCCTCAGCTCCCTGCCTGCACTGGAGCAATTTCTTTGCTGTCTCGAGTTTATCAGAACAAATACATCAACATTTTCCTTCCCAGCTGTATGCAGATGGACTTCTAATATATTTGGGTGTAGGCTGCAGCACCAATGGCTCACTGGGGAAATAGACTATATAGATTCATAGAATGGGTTGTGTTGGAAGGGACTGGTTCCAATCCCCCCTGCCATGGTCAGGGACACCTCCCACCAGCTCAGGTTGCTCAAGGCCTTATCCAACCTGTCCCTGAACACCTCCAGAGAGAGGACAGCCACAACATCCCTGAGCAACCTGTGCCAATGTCTCCCCACCCTCACTGACAAGAATTTCTCCCTAACATCCAATCTCAATCTGCCCTCCCCAAGATTCAATCCATTCCCTCTCATCCTATCAGGTAGTGACAGGACGGGGGGGAATGGAGCAAAGCTGGAGGTGGGGAGATTCAGACTGGACATGAGGAGGAAGTTGTTGAGCATGAGAGTGGTGAGAGCCTGGAATGGGCTGCTCAGGGAGATGGTTGAGGGCCCCATGGATGGAGGTGTTTAAGGCCAGGCTGGATGAGGCTGTGGGCAGCCTGCTCTAGGGTAGGGTGTCCCTGGCCATGGCAGGGGGGTTGGAACAGGATGATCCTTGTGGTCCTTTCCAACCCTGATTCTATGATTCTATCATTATAAGCCCTTGTAAAAAGTCCCTCTTCAGCTTTCTTCTAGCCCTTTTCAGGTACTGGAATGCTGCTCTGAGGTCTCCCCAGTGCCTTCTCTTCTGAAGGCTGAACAGCCCCAACTCTCCCAGCCTGTCCCATGATGCTGCCTTCTTCTGTACCTTCTTGCTGACTTGAGTATTTCCCCTCTGTGGCCCCTGTAGCTGTTGAAACAGCATCACTGCAGCAGACTGGTGCCAGTTCATGGCTTTTCCAGTGGAGGAGTCTCTCCTAGGCCCTGCCCCTGCTCTGCTGCTCATGGCTTCCCAACCCTTCCTGCTGAAGCTGAGCAGCCCTTGTGCTGCCACAGTGAACTTCCATGCATTCCTGCGTGGCAGCAGCCACTGGGAGAAATACAGGAGACAGGGATGAGGAGAGGAGCAGAAAGCTCCTGGGGGAAGCCAGAAGGATCTCTGTGCATGTCTTGTGCTGTCCACTCTTTCAGTAAAGAAGTTTCTTCTAATCTCCAACCTAAACCTCCCCTGGGGCAACTTGAGGCCATTTCCTCTCATCCTATCACTCGTTCCTAGGGAGCAAAGCCCAACCCCCACCTGGCTGCTGCCTCCTCTCAAGGAGCTCTAGAGAGCAATGAGCTCTGCCCTCAGCCTCCTCTTCTCCACACTAAACACCCCCAGCTGTTCCTCCCCAGCCCTCTTCTCCAGATCCTTCTCTGGACCTGCTCCAGCCCTTCAATGTCTTTATTGGAGTGAAGGCCCCGAAACTGAGCCCAGCACTCCAGGTGTGCCCCACACAGTGCTGAGTGCTTGGGGACAATCCCTGCCCTGCTCCTGCTGCTCACACTATTGCTGATCCAGGCCAGGCTGCTGCAGCTGGTAAGAGACTTTCCCAGCTAAAGAACAGCTGAGATTTAGCCTTTGCTAAAGCACTGCAGAGTGAGGAAATGTTTGTGTGGTGGCTGCCCTGTGGAAAACTCTGAGCCTTGCTATCTGATGGATCCTCTCCAGACCCTCAATGTTCTTCTGGGAGTGAAGGTCTGCAGTCTGAAAATACCTTTGCCAACATCAGCCAGGCATTGCTGTGGGTGTGCTGACGTCAGCAGCAGGTGGCAGCTGGATTCAGGAACACATGGATGAGGACAGAGTCCTCCTGGGACACCAGCCAGGCTCCTTGGTCAATTAAGGGTCACCTGCCCCATCTGTTCCTTCTACAGGTGTGGCCTTTTGCTTTCTGCATCCCACCATGGGGCACAAGGTTTAGCAGTGACTTTGGTCTCCAAAGGGGCAAGTATAAGCAAGAATCTTTCTGTGCACCCATCCTTGGTGGAAACCTTTAAACATTGAGTGCTGTCACTTCTAGAAGCAGCCACTGCCTGCAGACATCTGACAGCAATTTCAGAAGGTGCAGCTCCTTCTGGGCTGAGCCAACCCCGGGCACAAATCCAGGCTGGGTGCAGAGTGGGCTGAGAATAGACCTGAAGAAAGAGCCTTGGGGATGTTGGTTGCTGTGCAGCTCCCCAGGAGACAGCAGGGCCCTCATGCAGCCCAGCAGGCAGCTGTGTGCTGGCTGCAGCCAGAGCAGTGTGGGCAGCAGGGCAAGAGAGGGGATTGTGTCCCTTGGCTCTGCTCTGCTCAGACCTCACCTCCAATCCTGCCTCCAGCTCTTCTGTGCCCAGCAGCAGAAGGATACAGAGCTGCTGGGGTGAGGCCAGAGGAAGCCACAAAGATGCTCCAAGGGCTGGAGTAGCTCTGCTGTGAGGACAGGCTGAGGGAGCTGGGGGTGTGCAGCATGGAGAGGAGAAGGGGACCTTAGAGCTGCCTGCCAGTGCCTGAAGGGATCCTGCAAGTGGCAGAGGTTCCTGCTTGCTTGGCCAGCAGAGGTTCAGCACAGGCTTCAGGAGGGCTGGGATTTCTTTTGCTGCCCTTGGAGTGTAAAGATGGTGCAGCAAAAAGTCCCAGTCGCTTGCCCACGGTGCTGCTGGCAGCCCTGCAGCAGGCTGGGAATGGCAGGGATGGGAATCCAGCACTCACTGCATGGGCAGCATGAGCAGAGGCAAGGCTAAGGAACTGCTGAGACTCCTGAAAGCTCCTGAGCAGCTTTGGGAGGACAAGAGGCTCTGAGATGCCTCTGTAGAGCAGACTGTGATGTTAAGCAGAGGAGGATTTCAGCAGTGTTGAATGGGTGTGGTACCGCTCCCCAGACTCCTCGCCCTTGGTGCTGGCAGGGAGAGCTGTGCCAGGCACCCAAAGGCTGAGATGAGCAGGAGGGCCAAGGGGGGCCAAGGGGTTGAGCCGTGTGGTGAATTCTCTATCTGTTATTCATTCTCCCAGGGCGCCTATAATGCTGTGCAGCAAGTGAGCAAGTGCAGAATTAAAACCCAGACTGATGGCTGCTGCCACGTGAAGGCTCTTCAGCCCACTCTTGAGATTCATTCAGCTTTAAATATTGATGGCAGATTGCCTGTTGACAGAAAAAAACAGCACTGTGTAGACCTATCCATCTCAGCTTGCTACCGCAGCTCGGGAGGCAGAGTTGTGCACTTGCAGCATCACAGAAGGGCTCAGGTTGGCAGGGACCTCAGAGATCACCTGCTCCAAACTCCCTGCCATGGGCAGGGACACCTCTCAACTAGACTCAGCTGCTCAAGGCCTCATCCAGCTTGGCCTTAGACACTTTCAGGGAGGAGATATCCACAACCTCCCACAGCAACATGTTCCAGAGTCTCACCACTCTCCTACTGAAGAACTCCCTCAGCTCCAGTCTCACCCTGCTCTGCCTCAGATTCAAACCATTCTCCTTTGGCCTGTCTCCAGACAGTCTCACCAGAAGTCCCTCTGCAGCCTTCCTGCAGGATCCCTTCAGGCACTGCCAGGCAGCTCTGAGGTCCCCCTGGAGCCTTCTCCTCTCCAGGCTGCACACCCCCAGCTCCCTCAGCCTGTGCTCACAGCAGAGCTGCTCCAGCCCTTGGAGCATCTTTGTGACCTCCTCAGGCCTCACCCCAGCAGCTCTGTGTCCTTCTGTTCATGGGGACAGCAGAGCTGGAGGCAGGATTGGAAGTGAGGTCTGAGCAGAGCAGAGCCAAGGGGCACAATCCCTTCTCTTGCCCTGCTGCCCACACTCCTCTGGCTGCAGCCAGCACACAGCTGCCTGCTGGGCTGCATGAGGGCACTGCTGTCTCCTGGGGAGCTGCACAGCAACCAACACCCCCAGGGCTCTTTCTTCAGGGGTGAAACATGGCCTGAGACATGTGGTCTGTGCTGCCTAAGGTGGAAGGGGGGCTCAGGGTCCCTTTAATTACCTCCTGAAGCTAGCAATTAATCTGTGCCTGAATACTTACCTACCTCCCAACAGAGCATCAGCGAGCAGCAGGCTTTGATGTGCTGATCTTTACAGCATCCCTGAGCAGCGTGGGCAGTCTCAGCAGGGACTGCAGCAGGTCCCATAGTAACAGGGTGGTTGTTACATCTGTGTTACTGCTTGGACAACTGGTGACTCCACTTGCTAGCACTTTACTTCAGAGCCTGCCAGGTGCGTGCTAGTGCAGAGGGTTAGCCAAAAAACCTCCAGCAGATCCCTGCTGAGAAAGGCAAGGAGATGCGGGAGCACCCTCGGGAGTTGCAGAGGTGAAGGATTAGCACAGAGAGAAGGAGATGCACAACTGCCACCTCGGCTGTGTACCGCTGGCATCATCTCTTCCCAATTCCTTCTGGGGAAATGCTGGAACAGGTTGCCCAGAGAGGTGGTGGAGGCCCCATCCCTGGATGTTCAAGGTTAGACTTGGTGTGGTCCTGAGCAAGCTGATCTGGTTGGAGGTGTCCCTGCTGACTGGAGGGTAGTTGGACAAGACAGCCTTGGAGGGTCCCTTCCAACCCGATGCATTCTGTGATTCTGTGATTCCCAGGCCAGCTGCACTCAGTCTTTCAAACACAGAAACATGTAGAACCATGAGTGTCCCAGGCTGGTGCCACCCTGCCACACCTGCAATGAGAGCTGGATCCCCTAAACCAGCCACAAGCCCAGCACATCCACAGGAGCTGCATGCATGAGGATGAAGTCACAGAATCACAGAATGTCAGGGTCTGGAAGGCACCTCGAAGGATCATCTGGTCCAGCCCCCCCTGCCAGAGCAGGGTCACCTGGAGCAGATCCAGAATGTATCCAGACAGTTCTTGAATATCCCCAGAGAGGGAGACTCCACAGCCTCCCAGTGCTCTGTCACCCTCACAGAGAAAAAAATCCTCCTCGGGTTCACATGGAACCTCCTATGCCTCACCTTCCACCCACTGCCCCTTGTCCTGGCACTGGGCATCACCCAGCAGAGCCTGGCTCCAGCCTCCTGGCACTCACCCCTTACATATCTGTAAACACAAATGAGGTCACCCCTTAGTCTCCTGCTTTCCAAGCTCAACAGCCCAGGCTCCCTCAGGCTCTCCTCATAAGGAAGATGTTCAACTTCCTTAATCATTTTCTGTGGCTCTAGGCTTGAGGCAGTTCCAGGTGAGCCCCAAAGCCATGGGTGTGCTTTTTTTGGCTCTCCCAGCTCCCTTCCGGCCTCTTGCTGTGCCCATCTGTGCCACCTGAGCTCCTCAACAGGTTCATTCCTGAGACAAGATACATGTGTGCTGAGCTCAGCACAGGGTCCATCGTGTGTGTCAGCCCAAATGCTCACCCCACAGCATGCAGCCAAGACACAGGGAGGTTGTAGCCAGGTAGGGTTGGTCTCTTCTCCCAGGCAACCAGCAACAGAATGAGGAGACACAGTCTCAAGTTGTGCCAGGGGAGGTCTAGGCTGGATGTTAGGAGGAAGTTCTTCACAGAGAGAGAGAGAGATTGGCATTGGAATGGGCTGCCCAGGGAGGTGATGCAGTCACTGTCCCTGGAGGTGTTCAAGAAAAGACTGGATGGGGCACTTAGTGCCATGGTCTAGTTGATTGGCCAGGGCTGGGTGCTAGGTTGGACTGGATGAGCTTGGAGGTCTCTTCCAACCTGCTTGATTCTATGATTCCATGACAGTTAGGAGCTAGCTAGTTCATTGTCCCCAACTCCTTTAGATCCAGCTGTGGTCTCTGTGTCTCCTGATCCACAGCAGCAGCTCTCACCATGATCTTCTCTACCCTGTCAGTGATCCCACCACATTTCACACCTCCTTCTTGTCTCCCTTCCCAGTCGCCAGGAGCCTGGGGAGGGAGAGAGAGCTCTGCACAAAGAGCTGGGCTTTGTCTGCTCCTCAGCTGTCTGGAGGCACCCCTGGGACCAAGATGGCAGATGGATGGCCCCAGGGTGGGAAGCTGGCAGCAAAAGGCATGCTGGAAACATCTTTGTTGCCTCTCCTGAGCCACAGGCAGGAGGCAAGGTGCCTCTCTGGAGACCCTGTCCTTACATGACTCTCAGGCTAATTTCATTATGTGCTGCAGTGTGACCCCCACGTGGGCATGCTGCTGCCTGCTGCAGCACTGTGCAGGCAGCCTGGTGCCTCTCAGAATCATAACATAGAACCACAGAATGGTTTAGGCTGGAAGGGACTTCAAAGATCATCCAGTTCCAACTCCTTGCCATAGGTAGGGACATCTCCCTCTAGAACAGGTTGCTCAAGGCCTCATCCAACCTGGCCTTGAACACCTCCAGGGAGGGAGCAGCCACAACCTCCCTGGGCAACCTGTGCCAGTGTCTCACCACCCTCACTGTAAAGAACTTCTCCATAACGTCTTGTTTAAATCTGCCCTCTTCCAGTTTAAACCCATTCCTCCTCATCCTGTCCCTACAAGACCTTGTAAGTAGTCCCTTCCCAGCCTTCTTGTATCATGGAATCATAGAATCATAGAATCAGGGCTCTGAGGACAGCAGGAAAGAGCAGGCTTTCAGGCTGGCAGCATTTAGATGGGTGAAACTTCAGAGTCAAGGCCTAAAGGAGACATGAGCCTGAGAAACAAGCACCCTCAGCCCTTCTTTTCCTTGCTCTTCTTCATATTCTTTCCACATTTGAGAAGCTCCAGGGCAGGTATTTTAAACATGGAGTGTGGCCAGTCCAATTAGTTCTCTTGGTGCCATGCCCAGGGTTGCTTCCATGAAACATCTCAGTGACAAATGTTCACTGCTAGAAACTTTCTAGGACTTTTTCTTCTTCTCTTTTTTTTTTGTTCCATGTCTTGCTGCTGTGGAAATTTTTGCCAGAGGCTGCCCAGAACCGAGGTGTAAATTCTGATTCATCCAGACCTTGGCAAAATGCAGCTGGAAAATATCTCAGCAAGGTGATAACCACTACAGCCTTGAGATACTGCTTCCTATAAATGACTCCAGACATTTCTTTACTGGGAATAAGCTTCTCTTAAGAGGTGTTGTGTCTTTTTCCTACTTTAATCTTTTCCATGGGCTCCCAGGATTTGGAAGGAGCTACAGGAGAGCTGGAAGGGACTTTTTACAAAGGCATGGACTGACAGGACAAGGGGTAGAATCATAGAATCAGTCAGGGTTGGAAAGGACCACAAGGATCAGCCAGTTCCAACCCCCCTGCCATGCCCAGGGACACCCTACCCTAGAGCAGGCTGGCCACAGCCTCATCCAGCCTGGCCTTAAACACCTCCATCCATGGGGCCTCAACCACCTCCCTGGGCAGCCCATTCCAGGCTCTCACCACTCTTATGGTGAAGAACTTCCTCCTCATGTCTAGTCTGAACCTACTCACCTCTAGCTTTGCTCCATTCCCCCTAGTCCTGTCACTACCTGATAGTCAAAAAGTCCCTCCCCAGCTTTTTTGTAGGCCCCCTTCAGATACTGGAAGGCCACAATAAGGTCACCTCCAAGCCTCCTCTTCTCCAGTAACGTCTTCAAACTGGAAGAAGGCAGATTTAGACATGGCATAAGGAAGAAATTCTTCCCTCTGAGAGTGGTTAGATGTTGGAACACATTTCCCAGAGATGCTGTAGAGGCTCCAACCCTTTAAATGTTCTAGGCCAGGTAGAATGAGGCTTTGGGTAACCTGCTTTAAGAGGAGGTGTTTCTGCCCATGGCAGGAAGGTTGGAATGGAATGATCTTTAAAGTTCCTTCCAACACACAGGTTGACAGATTGCATGGGGTTGGAAGGGGCCCTCAAAGAGCATCATCTGTGGGTTGGAAGGAGCCCTCCGAATGCATCTTGGCTAACAGCTGTTTGTTCAGCAGGGACACCTCCAGCCAGAGCAGGCTGCACAGGGACACAGCAAGGCTGAGCTTGAAGGTCTCCAGGGACAGGGCCCCAAGCACAGCCCTGGGCAGCCTGTGCCAGTGTCTCACCACTCTCCTTCTGCACAACTTCCTCCTCAGGTCCAACCTAATTCTGCCCTGCTCCACTTTCAAACCACTGCCTCTCATCCTATCACTGCAAGTCCTTCTGAACAGTCCCTCCCCAGCCTGCCTGCAGGTCCCCTTCAGATATTGAAATGCAGATTTCTGCTGTGGTTCCATGATTCCACGATTCCCATCTCAGCACCCTAAGAGCCAAGCAGGCAGCACTGCTCATTTCCAGCCTGTTGCAGGCACAGATGACTTGCAGGTACCCAGCTGGCTTTCTCTAACCAGCCATGTCATACCATTAAACTAAGCAAAGGCAAAACTGAGCACACAAACACATGGCTGAAGAAAGCTTCTGCCAAAAACCATAAAGTCCTGGTGGCAGTTCTGGTCTAGCCTCTCAGGTTGGAGAAGTCAGTGCCTCTGTGCTGGACTTGGCCATTTGATGCCAGCAGAGAGGCTTTTGTGTGCTTTGAGCTTGCAAATGTTGCAAGAGGAAGCAAGAAGCATGAGCAGCAAGGGCCTCAAGCTGCCTCACGCTTTAAGCTGGATGTTAGAAGAAACTTCTTCCCTCAGAGAGTTCTCAAATGCTAGAACAGGCTGTCCAGAGAGAAGGTTGAATCCCCACCCCTGCGGGGGCTTAAAAGCCACAGAGGTGTGGTGTGGAGGGACATGGTTTAGCCCCGGGCTTGGTAGAGCTAGAGAATGCTTGGAGTGGAGGAGCTGAAAGGGCTTTTCCAGCCCAAAAGGTTGAGTGATTCTGTGGTGCTGTGAAGATGTGAGCTGCCACCTCAGGAAGCTGAGCTCTGCTTCCAGACTGCGAGCAGGTGCGTGGGCGTCTGGAGAGCAGCTTGTAAGTGGGGAAGGAGCTGGGAGGCAGCGATGCATTTTGGAGGGGCAAGGAGCATGGTTGTGCCAGACCCCCAGGCATGGCAGGCAGTGCCAGACTGAGAGGATCGGCTCGCAGAGCCCTGGCCCTGCCTCCTGTCCCACTGTCGGGGCTTATTATTCAGTGCAGGAGTGCAGAGGAGCTGCCAGCTCTGCCTGCTCAGCCAAATTAATAGCGCCAAACGGGAACAAGATGTGCTGATGAGCTCCCCTGGGACCAGGCAGATTGTGGCTGCCCCCCATGAGAGCCACGGAGTGGACAGGGCTCCCCTCTACCAGACAGAGCTCAGCCCCAACAGCCTTCCTCTCTCGCACCTCCAGGAGCTCCAGCTTCACTTCTCACAGGCTCACAGGATGTCAGGGGTTGGAAGGGATCCAAAGAGATCATCCAGTCCAGCCCCCCTGCCACAGCAGGACCAGACAATCTAGCTCAGGTCACACAGGAACACATCCAGACAGGCCTTCAAAGTCTCCAGAGGAGACTCCACAGTCTCTCTGGGCAGCCTGTGGCAGTGCTCTGGGACCCTTACAGTCAAGAAGTTCCCCCTTGTGTTGAGCTGGAACCTCCTGTGCTGCAGCTTCCCTTCATTGCTCCTTGTCCTATGCCAGGGAGCAAGTGAGCAGAGCCTGTGTCCCTGCTCCTGACCCCCAGCCCTCAGACTTTTATAGACATTGATTAAATCCCCTCTCAGTCTTCTCCTCTCCAGACTAAGCAGCCCCAGGTCCCTCATCAGGCAGTGCTCCAGTCCCCTCATCATCCTCATAGCCCTCAGCTGGACCTTCTCCAGCAGATCCCTTATGCTCCATTTAGGGATCTTCTGGATTTGGGAAGAGTTTGAAGCAGACAGGCTGAACAGAAATGCATCTCCTCCCTTCCACCCTACCTGAACCCTTCACGACCATGGCTATGTTCTGTGTGTTGCTCACCTCCATCCAAGCACTGACAGCTCAGGAAGCAACCAAAGCCTCTTTTCCAGCTGCTCCTGCAGTGGTCACTGCCTGTGCCTCGTCTGGCACAAACCCCACAGCCGCAGCCAGTGGCTCCACCACATCCAGCTGCTGGTTGGAAAGTGTGGGGCCAGCTGGGCACCGGGGCCTGAGGAGCATGCAGCAAAGAAATGGCCCTGCATGCAGCAAAGCCAGCTCCTGAGGGGTGCCGTGCAGCATGCAGCTGCTGTGCAGGGCTCGTAGTTAGCCAGCAGAGGCTCTGTGTTTCTCACTGCTTTCTGTGTCCCCAGTGAAATTCATGGGGTTGCCTGCACAGGTTTTCCTGCTGGAGCTTCCCAAATCCATTCCTCACCACACCTCCCTTCTGATCTCACTTGAAATGCATCCAGTACTGCATCCAGTACCCCCACTCATGGACTCCTCCCAACAGCCCAGGTTGCTCAAGGCATCATCCAGCCTGGCCTCAAACAACTCCAGGGAGGGGGCAGACACAGCCTCCCTGGGCAACCTGTGCCAGTGTCTCCCCACCCTCACTCTCAAGAATTTCTTCCTCATCTGCAGTCTCAATCTGCCCTCCTCAAGCTTCAATCCATTTCCTCTCATCCTACCACTCCCAGCCCTTGTAAAAAAACCTTCTCTGACTTTCTTGTAGCTCTCTTCAAGTACTGAAAGGCTGCTCTAAGGTCTCCCTGGAGCCTTCTCTTCTCCAGGCTGAACAGCCTCAACTCTCCCAGCCTGTCCCTATAGGGGAAGTTCTCTAGCCAGAGGTTCTCTTGCAGTCTATCCACATAGGAAAGGTTTGGGATGTTAGGAGGAAGTTCTTCCCAGAGAAAGTGATTTGCCTTTGGAATGGGCTGCTCAGGGAGGTGGTGGAGGCACCGTCCCTGGAGGTGTTCAAGCAAAGCCTGGATGAGGCACTTAGTGCCATGGTCTGGTTGGTTGGGCAGGGCTGGGTGCTAGGTTGGACTGGATGAGCTTGGAGGTCTCTTCCAACCTGCTTGATTCTATGATTCTCTGCTTCTCCAGCCAGAGGCCATCAGCTTCAGTTGTTTAAAACGTTTGTGGTATCCACAAGCGGCTTCCACCACCACCATCCCCCCTCCCCCAGCAAAAGAAGTATGAGGGAAAGTGAACCGCTGCAGCAGGACCTACCAGAAGGATGCAGACCTCCAAACACCCAACTCAGCCCTCCCTGAAAGGCAAAAGCAAAACGCTGCAGGGTTACTTATTTATTTATTTACTAAACGCAGTGCTGTCATCAGCCTCAACACACACAAAAGAGATTTGTTTGCTTCCAAAACCATTTCCCCTAGTAACTGTTAGACAAAAGCAGCTCCTTCTAAACATGTCACTCCCAACAGCACCGGAATCTTTATGACTGGAAAGAAAGAGTTGAGGGAAGAAATCTCTATGCCAGCACCAGTGATAAGTCTTTTCATTTCATGCTCTAATTGAACATTGGGCTTTACCACTTAAAAGCAATCACCCTAAATTGCCTTCTGCTGGTGCTAATGCTGCAGACAAAGGGTAGCAGCTAGATTAGAGGTTCAGATATTGTTCAGGCAGAGCTTGGCTGCCTCAGACGTCACTTTTAAAAAGGGAATTAATTTTCCCGTGCGTCAAGGAGGAAAATAGTAATAAATGCTGGCAGACTGGCATCACCTTGCCTTGCTCAGGTGGGCAGGAGAGCTGCCTCTAAAGGAAGGTCCCCCCCTCTGCCAGCCCGAGGGATGGGTAGATGGGCAACCACACAAATTCACAGGAGCACTGAACTAACCAGGTTGGGAGAGAGGTTTGAGATCATCAAGTCCAACCTATCACCTAACACCTCCTCTTTAACCAGATGGCACCAAATGTGCTCTTGCAGCCCAGAAAGCCAACCAGAGCCAGGGCTGCAGCAAGAGCAGTGTGAGCAGAAGGTCCAGGGAAGTGATCTTACCTCTCTACTATGTACTGCTGAGACCCCACCTGGAGTACTGTGTCCAGTTCTGGAGCCCCTGGGACAAAGAGGGATATGGAGGTGCTGGAAGATGTCCAGAGAAGGGCTGGAGCTGCTCTGCTGTGAGGAGAGACTATGAGAAGTGGAACTGTTCAGACTGGAGAGGAGAAGGCTCCCAGGTGACGTTATTGTGGCCTTGCAGTATCTGAAGGGGGCTACATGAAAGCTGAGGAGGGACTTTTTAGGCTGTCAGGTAGTGATAGGACTGGGGGGGATGGAGCAAAGCTGGAAATGGGTAGATTCAGAATGGATGTTAGGAAGAAGTTCTTCACCATGAAGGTGGTGAGACCCTGGAATAGGTTACCTAGGGAGGTGTTGGAAGCCTCATCCCTGGAGGTGTTTAAGGCCAGGCTGGATGAGGTTCCAGACAGCCTGATCTAGCATGAGGTGTCCTTGCCCATGGCGGGGGGGGGGGGGTGGCACTGGGTGATCCTTGTGGTGCCTTCCAACCCTGACTGATTCTATGATTCTAAGTGCCTTATCCAGCCTCTTTTTAAACACTTCCAGGGACAGTGACTCTACCACCTCCCTGGGCATCCCATTCCAGTGCCAATCATTCTTGTTGTGAAGAACTTCCTCCTAACATCCAGCCTATACCTTCCCTGGCACAGCTTGAGACTGTGTCCTCTTGTTCTGTCCCTGGGTGCCTGGCAGAAGAGCCCAACTCCACCTGGCTACAGCCTCACTTCAGGTAGTTGTACACAGCAATGAGGTCTGCCCTGAGCCTCCTCTTCTCCAGGCTGCACACCCCCAGCTCCCTCAGCCTCTCCTCACAGGGCTGTGCTCCAGGCCCCTCACCAGCCTTGGTGCCATCCTCTGGGCACATTCCAGCACATCAACATCTTTCTTAAACTGAAGGGCCCAGAACTGGACACAGCACTCAAGGTGAGGCCTGAGCAGTGCTGAGTACAGGGGCAGAAGGATTGCCCTGTCCTGCTGGCCACACTTCCTGATATAGGCCAGGATGCCACTGGCCTTCTTGGCCACCTGTGCTGCTTGGAACTCAAACCTGTGCTTCCCCCAGCGGAGAGGCTGGAGCTCAGCCCCTGACACCCATAAGCAGCATCCACTTGTCTGTTTCACAGATGTCAGCTAATTTAATTCCTTGTCTGGCAAGTGACTCCTGGGGACTGGCAATGACCAAGAGCAGAGCTACCAGTTTGGTTGTGTGCTCTTCCTTGAGAGCACTGAGCTGAGCTGTCCACAAGGCTCCCATCTCCCCCTGTCCATCCCATAGAATCATAGAATCATAGAATCAACCAGGTTGGAAGAGACCTCCAAGATCATCCAGTCCAACCTATCCCCCAGCCCTATCCAATCAACCAGACCATGGCACTAAGTGCCTCATCCAGTCTTTTCTTGAACACCCCCAGGGACGGTGCCTCCACCACCTCCCTGGGCAGCCCATTCCAATGGGAAATCACTCTCTCTGTGAAGAACTTCCTCCTAACATCCAGCCTATACCTACCCTGGCACAACTTGAGACTGTGTCCCCATGCGCACTGCATCCCAGAATCACACAATCCCAGCGTGGGGGGGCTTGGAAGGGTCCTGCACAGCTCAGCTGGTACAACCTGCCTGCTAAAGCAGGGTCACCCACACAAGCAGGTCACACAGGACTGCTTCCAGGCATGAGTAGCTTTAGGCTTGCATTTGGGTCATTAAAAACGAAGGCAAATGATGCTCTCTTTGTACCAGTTATGGTGGGCAGAGGCCTTGACTTGGCAGCAGTTACCTGCCCAGCTCCACTGCCTGGCTCCTGCTGCAGGAGCAGCAGCACATCCTTAACGCAGCAGGGGTGGTGTGAAGCTCCTGTGTGCAGAGGAGAGAACCCAACCAGTCTGTCGCAAGCCTGTAACAAACCTGGGGCTCTGACTGGCTGAGTTTAAACCCTTGGGAGGCTGGAAGCCAAAGCATTCACTGATCCATGAGGGCAAACCCTTCCCACCTGGACCTCCTCCCGAGGGTGAGCACAGCGAGTATGGAGACAGCACAGGCATTGCTCTCTCCTGCTTCTGCAGAGATCAACCCCCCTGGCAGAGCAGCATCACCCAGGACAGGGCACACAAGAACACATTCAGGGGGGATTTGAAGATCTCCAGAGAAGGAGACTCCACAGCCTGCTCCAGGCCTCCAGCACGCTCACACCAAAGAACTTTCTCCTCATCTTGAGGACCCTCAAGATGAGGAGAAACCCTCCTGGGTTCCAGCTTTTGTACTATTTGTTCCTTGTCAGATCTCAGGGTCCTGGAGCACAGCCCTGTGAGGAGAGGCTGAGGGAGCTGGGGTTGTTTAGCCTGGAGAAGAGGAGGCTCAGGGGTGACCTCATTGCTATCTACAACTACCTGAAGCGAGGCTGTAGCCAGGTAGGGGTTCGTCTCCTCTTCCAGACAACCAGCAACAGAACAAGGGGACACAGCCTCAAGCTGTGCTGGGGGAAGTATAGGCTGGATGTTAGGAGGAAGTTGTTGGCAAGGAGAGTGATTGGCATTGGAATGGGCTGCCCAGGGAGCTGGTGGAGTCATCATCCCTGAAGGTGTTCAAGGAAAGACTGGATGAGGCACTTAGTGCCATGGTCCAGTTGACTGGATAGGGCTGGGGGATAGGTTGGACTGGATGAGCTTGGAGGTCTCTTCCAACCTGCTTGACTCTATGATCTTTATGAACCCTCACTGGACTCTCTCACTCTCTTGAAGCCTCTCTTGAATTGGGAAGTCCAGAACTGGACACAGTGCTCCAGGTGTGACCTCACCAGGGCAGAGTAGAGGAGGAGAACCTCCCTTGACCTGCTGCCCACCACTCTCCTGCATGCCCCTTTGAGGATGTAATTTGCCTTCTTGGCCATGAGGGCACATTGCTGGTTCATGGACATAGAATAATGTAGAATCAACCAGGTTGGAAGAGACTTCCAAGCTCATCCAGTCCAAGTTTTTCATGGATGGAGGGGTCAGGCACTGGCATGAGCTGCCCAGGGAGGTGGTGGAGTCACCAACCCTGGATGTGTAAGGGTGGTTTGGATGTGTTGCTTAGGACTATGGTTTAAGGTGAATCTCGTAGAGCAGGGCTCTAGTTTGGACTTGGTGATCCTGAGGGGCTTTGCCAGCCTGGGTGTTTCTGTGTGATTCTGTGTGATCTGGAGTGCCCCCTGGACCAGAATCACTGATGACTTGCATGTTCTCCTCCTTCCTCCCAGATTCTTTCCTTCTCAGGTTCCTTCCCAGGGGCGGTGCTGGGTTTGCAGGGCAGCCCTGGTGCCGCTGCAGCCTTCAGCACGCTCCCTGCTTTCTTGGCTGTGCCCTGGGAATCCCACTCTTTCCCAGGCAGCATGCTGGCAGTGGTGTATTTTTAGCTCTCGGGGCTGGGGATCTGTGTGGCAGAGGAGCCCTCAGCTCCCCGGGCACTGCCTGTTCCCACCACATCTGCTGCTCCCCGGCTGCAAGCTGCCCCTCCAGCACTTGGCACGAAGAGCGCCGCTGCCTCCTGGCTCAGTGGCTTTGTTAATTCACACCTAGTTTCCTCTTTCAGGAGAGATCTTTCCTTCCAGGAGCTTTTGGGAGCTGCTTGCTTTGCCCTGCAGTTCGAGGGTAGGTCTCACCCCTGCCATGCAGACTCCCAACCTAACAGCTTTGGGGTTTCACAGAATCACAGAATGTCAGGGGCTGGGAGGGACCTCAAAAGATCATCTGGTCCAGCCCCCCTGCCAGAGCAGGATCTCCTATAGCAGATCACACAGGAACACATCCAGGTGGGGTTTGAATATCTCCAGAGAGGGAGACTCCACAACCCCCCTGGGCAGCCTGCTTCAGGGTTCTGTCACCCTCACAGGATAAAAATTCCTCCTCATGTTTCCATGAAACTTCCTATGGCTCAGCTTCCACCCAGTGCCCCTTGTCCTGTCACTGGGCATCACCCAGCAGAGCCTGGCTCCAGCCTCCTGGCACTCACCTTTACATCTTTATAAACATTGATGAGGTCACCTCTCCCAACCCATTCTGTGATCAAAATGGTTGGACAAGCAGAGTGAAAAGAGATTGCAGCCCCAGGGAGTGCACTGTGTGCAAGGATTCCTTCTTACAGACAATGCTGATGGGGCCAAAGGGGTCACACTAGAAATCCAGAGCATGCTTAGGCTCTGAAGGCCAAATCCCAGCTGGTCATGCTGCTGACCACACCTCATACTTAAACCAATGAAACCATCAGCATAAATTCATTGATTCACAAGAATGGGTTGGGTTGGAATGGACCTTAAAGCTCATCCGGTTCCAACCCCCTGCCATGGACAGGGACACCTCCCACCAACACAGGTTGCTCAATGTCTCATCCAGCCTGGCCTTGAACACCTCCAGGGAGGGAGCAACCACAACTTTCCTGGGCAACCTGTGCCAGTGTCTCACCACCCTCACTGGCAAGAATTTCTTCCTAATTTCCAGTCCAAATCTGCTCTCCTCAAGCTTCAATCCACTGCCACTCATCCTGTCACTGCCAGTTCTTGTTGAAACTCCCTCCTCAGCTTTCCCAAAGCCCCCTTCAGGTACTGAAATGCAGCTCTAAGGTCTGCCTGGAATCTTCTTCTGGCCAGGCTGAACAGCCCCAACTCCCCCAGCCTGTGCCCACAGCAGAACTTCTCCAGGCCTCTGAGCATCTCTGTGTCCTCCTTTGGACCCTCTCTAGCAGCTCCAGGTCTCTCTTGTGTTGGGGCAGCCACAGCCTCCCTGGGCAACCTGTGCCAGTGTCTCCCCACCCTCACTGTCAGGAATTTCCTCCTAATCCCCTGTATAGCTCTCCCCTCCTCCAGCTCAAATCCAGTCTCCCTCACCCTATCACTCCAAGCCCTTTCCAAAAGCCCCTGCCAGTGACTCAGAGATTTGCAGCAGCATTCAGAGTCTGGCACTGCACTTGGACGTCCCCGGCTGGCTAAGCAAAGCCTGGCAGCATGCTGTGACAGAGGGCAGGGAAACTGAGGCACAGCAGGAGCCAGGCAGAGGCTAGGTGTGCTGGGTCAGGGCTGGCTGAGCTTTGCAGTGTCTGGCTGCCAGCAGCCCTTCACACAGGGCAGGAACAGTCAGCATTTGTCTGCTGTTCATCTCTGATTTACTCCACAGCCCTCAGGCTCCTGTTAGAGGTGCTACAGCCCGAAAGGCCTCTTGCTAATAGCTCGTTATCAGCGCTGCTGCTGCTCTCTACAAGCCTTATCTGCTCGGTCCCTTCTGTCTCAGGAAGCACGGTTGAGAGGAGAGCAAGGACGGAGCCGGGAGGCTGCAGGAGCCCGGCTGGGAGACCTGGGCACCCTACGGTTAAGTTGTGTCCATCTCTGATTCATCCCCTCGCAGGGGAGCACTTAGAGGTGTCATCAGGGAGCTGAAGTGGCCGTGATTGATTGTGTCTGCTGCGCTTTGACACAGGAGAGCAACCTCAGCCAGAGGAGACCTTGGCTCCTGAGCTGCCTCTGAAGCACAGCGATGAATTATGCAAACTAATCCATCCCTTGGCTCCTCTGACAGCTTCTGCCTTCCCCACACCTCCTGCCTCTACCTCCTTCTTTATCTCTGAGCAGCTTTAGAGCCACTGAGAATGCATGGCCTTTTGCCTGGTGCCCGTGTGCCTCCCGACTCATCACCTGCTGTAGGATGCTGTCCCAGACATGAAGATGAATTGCTAAACTAGCCTTGCCTAGAGCCTGCTGGGCTGCTGGGCTGTCCCAGGGCTCTTCAAAGAGAGGAAGGATTCATAGCCCATGTTAAAGCAGAATCGATTTCTTCTGGCAGCCGGCAGAGGTTCAGAGGCTGCTGCTGCATGCCAATGGTGCAGCCACAGCCTCGCTTGGCTCCTCCACCCACTGAGAGTCATCTGAGGGCTACACTGCCTATGGTGGGCTGGGGACAGCCTGGGCTGATCCTGTCTTTCGTGCAAGGGAAGAGGGAAAGGGAGAGAGGAGCAGGGCAATGAAGACAGGCATCTGCACATGGGCGGGCTGCTGCCTCTGATCTTCACTTGTCCAGGCTAAGCAGATGTCCCCTCCTGCTGGTGGCTGCTGTTTTGCTGCTTGCCCTGGTAGCTTGCTGGCATTTTGGTCCCTCAGAGAGCTGGAATTTGAGGCAGACAGAGAAGAGGGCATAGATGAGCCAAATGATAGCAGGATGGAGAGGTGGACACAGGACCTCCACCACCACTATACCTTAGTCACTCTTTTACTGCGTCCAGTTCTGGAGCCCCTGGGACAAGAGGGATATGGAAGTGCTGGAAGGTGTCCAGAGAAGGGCCACCAGGATGAGCAGAGGGCTGGAGCTGCTCTGCAGTGAGGAGAGACTGAGGGAGTTGGGGCTGTTCAGACTGGAGAGGAGAAGGCTCCCAGGTGACCTTATTGTAGCCTTGCAGTATCTGAAGGGTGTTACAAGAAAGCTGAGGAGGGACTTTTTAGGCTGTCAGGTAGTGATAAGACTGGGGGGAATGGAACAGAGCTGGAAATGGGTAGATTCAGACTGGATGTTAGGCAGAAGTTCTTCAGCATGAGGGTGGTGAGACCCTGGAACAGGTTTCTGGGGGAGTTAGTGGAAGCCTCATCCCTGGAGGTGTTTAAGGCCAGGCTGGATGAGGCTCCAGACAGCCTGATCTAGTGTGAGGTATCCCTGCCCATGGCAGGGGGGGTGGCACTGGGTGATCCTTGTGGTGTCTTCCAACCCTGACTGATTCTATGATGCTATGATTTAGGAAGGCTAAGGAAGGCTGATGGCAGGAGAAGGCAGATGTGTGGGCACAGCTGTGTGTGTGAGGTTGAAAGGAGTGTGCTCCCTAAAAGGAGAGCAGTGTGAATAATCAGGCTCTGAGACAAATGCTAATCACTATTGCATGTTGCCTCTGAGTCCCCAGACAGAGTATTTAATCTGTGGAATTAAACATTTCCCTGAGGAGAAGGCAGACAACTTCAAGAAGCTTGTGTTCAAAAAAGAAAATAATTAAGCTTGCTGTAGAGAGGCTCTGATTGTGTGGAGTTCAGTTTGGCCAGAAGATGGCCAAGCCTCTTTGACCTCTGAGCAAAGCAAAAAACCGTCCATTTCTTGCCAGCTTGACTGGGAGACCAAAAGAGAAACACATCTTCATCAAAGGCTGCTGGGGGCAGCTCTCCATCAGATAGCAAGGCTCAGAGTTTTCCACAGGGCAGCCACCACACAAACATTTCCTCACTCTGCAGTGCTTTAGCAAAGGCTAAATCTCAGCTGTTCTCTAGCTGGGAAAGTCTCTTACCAGCTGCAGCAGCCTGGCCTGGATCAGCAATAGTGTGAGCAGCAGCAGCAGGGCAGGGATTGTCCTCCTGCACTCAGCACTGGGCAGGGGACACACCTGGAGTGCTGGGTTCAGTTTTGGGGCCTTCAGTCCAATAAAGACATTGAAGGGCTGGAGCAGGTCCAGAGAAGGGCAAGGAAGCTGGAGAAGGATCTGGAGAAGAGAGCTTGGGAGTAGCAGCTGAGGGAGCTGAGGGTGTTTAGTGTGGAGAAGGGGAGGCTGAGGGCAGAGCTCATTGCTCTCTACAGCTCTCTGAGAGGAGGTTGGAGTGAGGCAGGTGTTGGTCTCTTCTTAATAAGAAGTGATAGGATGAGAGGAAATGGCCTCAGGTTGGCTCACATTGAATATTAGAAGAAACTTCTTGACTCAAGCAGCATTTTCAACCACTGGCAGAGGCTGCCCAGGGAGGTTGTTGAATGCCCATCCCTGAAGGTGTTTCAAACACACAGACATGTGGTTCTTAAGACCATGGTTTGGTAGAGTTAGATCCTGGTTGAAGTTGATGATCCTGGATGTGTTCCTGTGTGATCTGCTCTAGATGATCCTGCTCTGGCAGGGGGGCTGGACCAGATGATCTTTCGAGGTCCCTTCCAGCCCCTGACATTCTATGATTCCATGAATCTATGTTCCTGAAGGTCTTTTCCAATCAAAACGATTCTGTGGTTCTAGGATTCTCTTTTTTTGTGTCATAATCCCTGGGGCAACCTGGCATTGAGTACAGGAGCTGAGCCATGGGAGAAGAAAGGATTTATGGAGGTGTGAGTTGGATGTTTGGCAAGCATACCCCGAGGCAGCTGATCAGTCAATAACTGGTACCCATCCCAGCTCTTCATTGCACTATTGACATCCAATTTAAACCAGTCACAGATGGATTAACCTTTTATTATGTGCTCTGGCCTTGCTTCTGAGAGCCTGGGAAGTGTGCCAGAGGTGGGCTGTGTGCGTGTGTGCAGAGACACATATGAGCACCCTGCCCTAGCTTTGGCCTTGGCCTTGCTTTGACTAAAGACCTCCACAGGCCCCTGCCCCTTCCCTGGAGGTGTTCAAGGCCATGTTGGATGGCACCTTGAGCAACTTACTCTGGTGGAAAGTGTCCCTGCCCATGGAGTGTGGGTTGGAATTAGAGGATCTGTAAAGACCCTTCCAACCCAACCCGTAGTATGAATCTATGATCAGAGGGCTGAAGAACCTCCCTGTGATGGGTCTGAGAAATCAACCCCCAGATAAAATGGGAATCACCAGACTAGCACAGAAGGATTGGAAGCAAGAGAAAGCTCTATCTTACAGCAAGCATAGACACAAAATGTATTTACAATGGTTTACAATTTGGAAATGCTACAGAAATCCAATCCTGCCCTCCCTGGACAAAGAAAGCCCAGAAGGGACCAATGCCACCTTCTTGTACCCTCTCAGACAGCAAACCAGCAAGGCCTCAGGTGTTATTTGGTCAGTGGAGGTTGGCAATCAGCCACACACAGAGGAGCAGTGCAGGAGGTGGAAGGCAGAAGGCAAAGGGAACCAAGTGAGAAATTGTTCATATATTGGCTTAAACTGCTACACTCCCCTCTAGAGCCAGGCTGGGAGAGTTGGGGCTGTTCAGCCTGCAGTAGAGAAGGCTCCAGGGACACCTTAGAGCAGCCTTTCAGGACCTGAAAGAGGCTAAAGGAGAGCTAGGGAAGGACTTTTGTCATGCTCATGGAATGACAGGATGAGAAGCAATGAATTGAAGCTGGGAAAGGGAAGATTTGGTCTGGAGATGAGGAAGAAATTCTTGCCAGTGAGGGTGGAGAGACACTGGCACAGGTTGCCCAGGGAGGTTGTGGCTGGCTCCTCCCTGGAGGTGCTCAAAACCAGTCTCTATGAGTCTACGAATCTTTTTACAGCTTTCTGACCCACAGCAGCCTGAGGTTTTCTCAGGCATCAGGAGAGGTCACCCGTGGCCTCCCAAATGTGTGTGCCCATACAGGCATGGAAATACACACAATGCTCACTGATGGTAGGGCTTGGAAGGGACCTCCAGAGACCAGTCAGTCCACCCCTCCTGCTAGAGCTTCATCACTGAGGACAGGTCACACAGAAACACCTTCAGGTGGGGTTGGAAAAGCTCTGGAGAAGGAGACTCCACAACCTCTCTGGGCAGCCTGATCCAGGCCTCCAGCACTCTCACACCAAAGAACTTTCTCCTCATCTTGAGATGCAACCTCCTGGAGTCCAGCTTGAACTTGTTCTGTATTATGCCTTGTCCTGTCACTGAGCACCACCAAACAGAGCCTGGCACCTTCATCCTGACCCTCACCCCTCGGATATTGATAGACATTGATCAGATCCCCTCTCAGCCTTCTCCTCTCCAGACTAACCAGCCCCAGGGCTCTCAGCTTTTCTTCACAGCAGAGATATTCCAGTCTCAAATCATCCTTGTAGCTCTCCATTGGACTCTCTCCAGCAGTTCCCTGCCTCTGTTGAACTGGGGAGCCCAAAGCTGGACACAGCATTCCAGCTGTGGTCTCAGCAGGGCAGAGTAGTTACAACTAGTTTGTAATTCATAAGGGAAAAAAAACCTATTTCACTTCTTCATTCCTGAAAGAATTTTAAATGCTGGTTTAATGGTCGTGGTGATTGGGTTGTGGTTGGACTTGATGATCCTAAAGGTCTTTCCCAACCTTAATTATTCCACAAATAAGACAAAACAAAACAAAAACTTTGTTGTCATCATCAAGTCACAATGAAGCAAGATAATCTTTCTTTCCTAATAAAGACAGAAATTAACAGGAAGGAAGGGAGGAAGGGAGGAAGGGAGGAAGGGAGGAAGGGAGGAAGGGAGGAAGAGAGGAAGAGAGGAAGAGAGGAAGGAAGGAAGGAAGGAAGGAAGGAAGGAAGGAAGGAAGGAAGGAAGGAAGGAAGGAAGGAAGGAAGGAAGGAAGTAAGAAAGAAAGAAAGAAAGAAAGAAAGAAAGAAAGAAAGAAAGAGAAAGAACGAAAGAAAGAAAGTAAAGAAAGAAAGAAGAAAAAAGAAAGAAAGAAAGAAAGAGAAGAGGAGAGGGAAGAAGGAAAGAAGGGAAGAAGGGAAAAGAAAGAAAGAAAGAAAGAAAGAAAGAAAGGAAAGAAGAAAGAAAGAAAGAAAGAAAGAAAGAAAGAGAGAGAGAGAAAGAGGAAGGAAGGAAAGAAGGAAGGAAGGGAAGGAAGGAGGAAGGAAGGAAGGTATACGGAAGGAAAGGAAGGAAGGAAGGAAGGAAGGAAGGAAGGAAGGAAGGAAGGAAGGGAGGGAAAGAAAAAGAAAGAAAGAGAAAGAAAGAAAGAGAAAGAAAGAAAGAGAAAGGAAGGAAGGAAGGAAGGAAGGAAGGAAGGAAGGAAGGAAGGAAGGAAGGAAGGAAAGGAAGGAAGAAGGAAGAGAAGGAAGGAAGGAAGGAAGGAAGGAAGGAAGGAAAGAAAGAGAGAAAGGAAAGGAAAGAGGAAGGAAGGAAGGAAGGAAGGAAGGAAGGAAGGAAGGAAGGAAGGAAGGAAGGAAGGAGGAAGGAAGGAAGGAAGGAAGGAAGGAAGGAAGGAGGGAAGGAAGGAGGGAAGGAAGGAGGGAAGGAAGGAAGGAAGAAGAAGAAGAAGAAGAAAGAAAGAAAGAAAGAAAGAAAGAAAGAAAGAAAGAAAGAAAGAAAGAAAGAAAGAAAGAAAGAAAAGAAAGAAAGAAAGAAAGAGAAGAAAGAGAGAAAGAAAGAGAGAAAGAAGAGAAAGAGAGAAAGAGAGAAAGAAAGAGAGAAAGAAAGAGAAGAAAGAAAGAAAGAAAGAGAAGAAGAAAGAGAGAGAGAAAGAGAGAGAGAAAGAGAGAGAGAAAGAGAGAGAGAAAGAGAGAGAGAAAGAGAGAGAGAAGAGAGAAAGAGAGAAAGAAAGAAAGAAAGAAAGAAAAGAAAGAAAGAAAGAAAGAAAGAAAGAAAGAAAGAAAGAAAGAAAGAAAGAAAGAAAGAAAGAAGAAAGAAAGAAAAGAAAGAAAGAAAGAAAAGAAAGCAAGCGAGCAAAGGAAGAAGGATGAAGGAAGGAAGGAAGGAAGGAAGGAAGGAAGGAAGGAAGGAAGAGAAGGAAGGAAGGAAGGTAGGAAGGATGGACGGAAGGAAGGGAGGGAAAGAGGGAGGGTGGGTTTTAAAAAAAAGGAGTCTTTAATTTCCTTGTTTGTTGCACTCAGGAATAAGAGTTGTGGCATCACTGTGCTTACTCTGGTAATGTCATCCTTTGTAGCCACTTGTGGCTCAGTACGTTTTTACCAGGGTTGCCAGGTAACAATCACTAAGCATTTGTGCCCAGATCAGTCAAGGGGAGTGGAGGGGATGGGTAAAAATCTATTTTCAGAGGCACAGTCACTGGTGGCTCTTTGTAGCTTAGCAGTCGAGTTCAGTCGGCAGCCAGAGCGTTTTGCTGACTGCCTTGGGATTTGCAAACTGGGAAGCAGAAAACAAAGAGACTGAAGAAGGCTTTGGGGGTTTGTTTGGTCATCAGCTTTCAGAGCTGAGTGGCTGGTGAGTGATTAAGGAGGCATTAAGAGTGGTGGATGCCCAGTCCCACATGCAACAGGCAGATTATAATCCCCTGCTTGGGTCCAAGCTGTGGGATGTTCATCCCCCACAGGTTCACTCTACCAGAAGCCTCCCAGCACCACAGACTCCTCTCTGGCCTCTTTTCACTCTCATAGAATTCTTTGGGTTGGAAAACACCTCTAAGCTCTTTAGCATTTAGATTTAGACTCAGTATTAGGAAGAAATTCTTTACAGTGAGAGTGGGGAGACACTGGAACAGGTGCAGTACCTATCCATCCCAGAAAGATCCACTGGGAAAAGAAGCCTGGAGAAGAGAAGGCTCCAAGGAGACCTCAGAGGAGCCTTCCAATACCTGAAGGGGGTTACAAGAGAGCTGAGGTGGGACTTTTTCTAACAGATTGTGGTGATGGGACATGGGGCAATGGCTTTGAGCTGGAAGAGGACATATTCACACTGGCGATGAGGAAGAAATTCATAGCAGTGAGGGTGGTGAGACCCTGGCACAGGCTGCCCAGGGAGGTTGTGGCTACCTTCCCCCTGGAGGTGTTGAAGGCCAGGCTGGATGAGGCCTTGAGCAACCTGGGCTGGTGGGAGGTGTCCCTGCCCATGGCAGGGGGGGTTGGAGCTGGATGATCTTTGGGATCCCTTTTGACCCAACCCATTCTGTGAACCTGTGAATCATTTAATCCAGCTGTCAAACTATGACCACCATGGCCAATAAACCATGTCCCCAAAGTGCCTTGGCCACAGGTTTCCAGGGAAGGTGACTCCACCACCTCCCTGAGCAGCCTGTTCCAGTGCCTGAGTACTCTTGCAGGGAAGAAATTTTCCCTAATATCCAACCTAAATTTTCCAGGGCACAATTTCAGTTCTATCCCTTGTTACTAGGGAGAAGATATCAAGTCCTACCTCCTTCCAGCCTCCTTCCAGGGAGCTGTAGATGTCAACGATGCTCCCCTCTCAAGGCAGCGGGCAGCTGGTGCAAGCAGAGAAAAGTTTTCCCTGGTTGGAAAGAGGGATGGAGCAATGGGGGAGAGGAGGGAGGAAAGCCAGAAGGTGAGGTGAAGAGGAAGTCCAGGCACCGGCGTGGCAGAGGCTGTGGCATGGCCTCTGCCATATGGAAGAGTGCCTCCAGCCTCCACTGCCGGGGCATTTCCCTGCCAGCCAGCCTCACCTGCCTCTGTGTCACCAGCAGCACTGCCTCCCCTGCCCAACAGGAAAGAGGTTTGCCTCCTGACACCCCCAGGAAAGCTTTGCTCTCACGGATCTGGCCCTGCCTGGGCTTTTTAAACACCCTCCCACACATCTCAAAGTCATCTTCCTCTTTCTGCAGGCACTGTGCCACAGAGGCAGAATGGCAGAATTCAGGGTGGGCTTGGAGAAAAGCAGTTGCAAGTCCTGTTGTCTTGCAGGTGGTGGTCTCCTCCATGTCCTCCTAGATGAGAAAGCACTGGGGAGGAGACAACCAAAAGAAAGCCAGAAAGGGCCTTCTGACAAGGGCTTAGAGCGGCAGGATGAGAGGAAATGGATTGAAGCTTAAGGAGGGCAGATTGAGACTGAAGATTAGGAAGAAACTCTTCATGATGAGGGAGGTGAGACCCTGGCACAGGCTGTGGCTGCCCCTTCCTTCGAGGTGTCCAAGGCCAAGTTGGATGATGCCTTGAGCAACCTGGGCTGGTGGGAGGTGTCCCTGCCCATGGCAGGGGGTTGGGACTGGATGGGCCTCAAGGTTCCTTCCAACCCGAAGAGAAGGGGAAGGGAGAGGGACTGGGACCGTTCTAGCATTCCATAGGAAATTATGACTGCCAGGGAGAGGAAAGCATGGAGCAGACAGGCAGGACAAGGTGTCCTGATGGCTGTGGGCTGGCAGCTTGGCTTGCCTGGGGAAATCCCAGGCCATCTGAGCAGCAATTTCCATGCCTTCTGGTGCTGTGACAGGAGATCCCAGGCTCTGGGGTGGTTAGTGTGGAGGAGAGAAGGCTGAGGGAAGAACTCCTTGCTCTCTACAGCTCCCTGACAGGGGTCGGAGGCAGGTGGGGGTTGGGCTCTTCTGCCTAGTATCAGGATCACAGGCTCACAGGATGTCAGGGGTTGGAAGGGATCCAAAGAGATCATCCAGTCCAGCCCCCCTGCCACAGCAGGACCAGACAATCTAGCTCAGGTCACACAGGAACACATCCAGACCGGCCTGGAAAGGCTCCAGAGAAGGAGACTCCACAACCTCCCTGGGGAGCCTGTTCAGTGCTCTGGGACCCTTACAGTAAAGAAGTTCCCCCTTGTGTCGATCTGTAACCTCCTGTGCTGCAGCTTAATCAGGTGTGATAGAGTGAGAGGAAATGGCCTGAAATTGTGCCAGGGCAGGCTTTGGTTGGAGATTAGGAGAAATTTCTTTGCTGCAAGAGCGGTCAGGGATTGGAACAGGCTGCCCAGGGAGGTGGTGGAGTCCCCATCCCTGGAGGCGTTCAAGGAATGTTTGGACATGGCACCTGGGGGCATGTATTAAAAGCCATGGTGGGCTTAGACAGTTGAACTGGACCATCTTAGAAGTCACTTTCCAGCCAAATCAGTTCTCTCATGCTCTTCTTCCATACATATCCATGCACATCTTTACCGTGGCTTCTGATCTTCTTTGGCTCGTGAGCTGAAATGCCATGAGGCCATGTCTCCTCACCTCCAGGCAGCTTTGTCAGGATGGCATGGCCAAGACAAAGAGATAAACAAGGGCTCACAGGGTGAAATATTCTGTTTAATAAGGCTCCTGAAGCCCAGTTGTAAAAGAACTCTTTAAAGTGTCTGTTTCCTGTAGCTATCACCATGCTAGAAAAAGGAAGCCCTAAGGGGTTGGACATTTTTTTCCCAGTGACTGCAGTGACTTTTGCAGTTGGTTTTGATTTGCCTGGCTGGTTCTCATTTTCCTGGTGCTCAGAACAGCCCTGGGATGGAAATCCTGGCTCCTCTGGCACTGGGTGCACCCTCGTGGGATATGCACCTCACTCCAGTGTCCTTTCAAGGAGCTGTGGAGAGTGAGGAGGTCTCCCCTCAGCCTCCTCTTCTTCATATTGAATAACCCCAGCTCACTCAGCTGCTCCTCCCAAGCAGTGTTCTCCAAGCCCCTCACCAGCTTCATTGTCCTTCTCTGGACCTGCTCCAGCCCCTCAATGTCCTTCTTGTATTAAGGACACCAAAACTGAACACAGTATTCAAGGTCGATCTCACCAGTGAAGGGTGCCAGCCCAAACATTAATCCATGTTGCTTAGCTCTTGGCTTCCCCTGCAGTTTGAGGGGTTGCTGCTGGGCTGAGGAAGAAGAGAGTGATCCCAGGAGGCCTAAGAAAGGGGAACATTTGTGGTGACTACCAAGCCACCACATCAGCAAACAGCTTTGTGCTGCCTTCAGCACCAGCCTCCCTCCTTGACACGCTGTTTCCAGGGTTTGTGTGTGCCCATCAAGTGGGAAAGAAGCCCTTACTGGACTCCACTGGGCAGGAAGAGCAGAAGCCATCACCCAGGCTGCCAGGCTGGCTGTGTCTGAGGCAGCTCAGCCTGCAAGCCTCTGGGCTGTGCCTCTGTCTGTGTGCCAGTGCCTGTTAAATATCCATGGCCCTGCTATTTGGGGGATGCCATATGTGCACCAAGGAAAGAGCCAGGCTGGCCTGCAGCTTGCTCTGCCTCTCAGGAAGCGCAGAGGAATCAATGCCTAGCCCTGGATCTTGTGTCAATTGGGTGGAAATCAGAGAATTGGTTGGAAAAGAGACTCTGAGACCTTCAAGTCCAACTTTCAACTGAGGTTCCAACCCCCCTGCCATGTGCAGGGAGACCTCCCACCAGCCCAGACTCATCCAACCTGACCTTGAACACTTCCAGGGAAGGGGCAGCCATGACCTCCCTGGGCAACCTGTGCCAGTGTCTCATCACCCTCACTGCCAAGAATTTCTTTCTCATCTCCAGTCTCAATCTGCCCCCCTCAAGCTTCAATCCATTCCCCCTCATCCTATCACTCCAAGCCCCTCTAAACCCCAGCTCCCACATAGCCCCCTTTGGGTAGTGAAAGGCTGTTCTAAGGTCTCCCTGGAGACCTTCTCTTCTCCAGGCTGAACAGTACAAATTCTCTCAGCCTGTCCCCATAGCAGAGATTCTCCAGCCCTCTGATCATCTTCGTGGCCTTCTCTGGGCAAGCTCCAGAAGAGGTTGGAAAGGACCTTTAAGATCATCAAGTCCAACCATTACCTAAATACCAAGTCAGGTGCTAAGCCACATCCACAAATGGCCACCACAAACCCCTCTGGCCAGTTTTTATGGGACAGCTATTCCAGCTGGGAAAGGCTATTTTCTTGTCCCAAGAGAAGCCATGGCCTTCCCTCCTTCCTGAGCGTTCTGCCAAGGCCAAGGGTCCTCTTTGTCTTTGCAGGATCCTTTTTTCTCTTCAGCTGGAGATGAGTTCTGTTTGCTGCTTTTCTGTCAGGGCCCATTGCCTGTAAACTGTCACTCACTTGGAGTACACCTGGGGCACTGTCCTCTGGCTTTCCAGGAGCTTGGGAGCATGTTTGGCTGCCAGTCTGCTAGGACTTTGACATGAGCCAGGAAGGGACTTTGGACAAGGGCTTGGAGTGACAGGACAAGAGGGAATGGATTGAAGCTTGAGGAGGGCAGGTTGAGGCTGGAGATGAGGAAGAAATTCTTGGCAGTGAGGGTGGGGAGACACTGGCACAGGTCACCCAGGGAGGCTGTGGAGGTGCTTGAGGCCTCAAGCTGAGACTGGGTAGGTTTAGATCAGACGTTAGGCAGAAGTCTTCCAGGGCGAGAGCGGTCAGGCAGCAGCCTGAGCTGCCCAGGGAGGCGGCGGAGTCACCGCCCCGGCTGTGTGTCAGGGTCCTGCGGAGGTGGTGCTCGGGGAGATGGCTCAAGGCGAGTCTGGTGGGGCAGGGCTCTGGGCTGGGCTTGGCCATCCTGAGGGGCTTTGCCAGCCTGGGTGTTTCTGTGTGATTCTGCGTGAAGGCCAGGCTGGGTGAGGCCTTGAGCAACTTGGGCTGATGGGAGGTGTCCCTGCCCATGGCAGGGGGTTGGAACTGGATGATCTTTCTTGGAGCTGGGTCTCTTCCAACCCATGAATCTGCAAATCTCTGGAGCTGTTTGTCCCTCATCTTCACGAGTCAGCCTGGAACTTTCCTCCACAGGTCTGTGAAAGCAATCGTTTAATATGGGGCATCACTCACAGCTCTGTGCAGAACAGTCCTCCAGGCTCTCTGGCAGCTATGAACTGGCAAACAACAAAGACATGACTGAAGGATGCCTTTTTTCCTTAGCACTAAAATGTGCCTCCTTTAATGCATTGTGTAGCTCTCAGAAAAGGAAGCAGCCAACTAAACACCCTCAGTCGATCCGTGCAGCACCATCCCAACTTCACAGGCTTCCTTTCATCTTCTTTCTATGTCCTGACATCCTCCCAGAACAGTGCCAATAAACTCAGAGACTTTTTCCACTGCAGAGCTTCCTCTGGGGATGCAGCAACCATGAGCAACTGTTCACCTCCACAGACAGCTCCCAGGCCAAGGCTGCAGCAGCTGCGCCCAGGCAGCTTGGCTCAGCAAAACACATGAGCCCCGTGCCCGTGGTTCTGGGATGCAGCAGCTCTCCCCCTGCTGCTGTCCTCTGGGTGCCTCTGGAGGCTCCTTCACTGCTTGCTGCTTAGATTTTACCTGCTCCTTTTGCAGCCTGCAAAAGGGGAGCAAATCTGACTACCTTGTGTGGCCTCACAGCCCTCCTCTTCGTGGAATCACAGGACTAGTTGGGTTGAAAAGACCTTTCAGGTCATCAGCTCTAACCATTACATAACTCCACCTAGTCTGGTGCTAACCCATGGCCTTCAGCACCACATCTCTGCCTCTTTGAATCACCTCCAGGGATGGGGTTTCCCTGCCTAGGGAGGTGGTGGAGTCACCAACCCTGGATGTGTTTAAAGGTTGTCTGGATGTGGTGCTTAGGGCTATGGTTTAAGGTGAATCTTGTAGAGTAGGGGTATAGGTTGGACTTGGTGATCCTGAGGGGCTTTGCCAGCCTGGGTGTTTCTGTCATTCTGTGACCTCCAGGGAGGGGTTCCCTGGGCAACCTGTGCCAGTGTCTCCCCACCCTCACTGCCAAGAATTTCTTCCAAATCTCCAGTCTCAATCTGCCCTCTTCCAGTTTCAATCCATTCCCTCTCATCCTGTCACTCCAAGTCCTTGCCAAAAGTCCCTCCCTAGCTTTCTTGTTGCCCCCCTCCAGGTGCTGGAAGGCTGCTCTAAGGTCTCCTTGGAGCCTTCTCATCTCCAGGCTGAACAATCCCAACTCTCCCAGCCTGTCCCCACAGCAGAGGTTCTCCAGCCTCTGATCACCTTGGTGGCCTCCTCTGCACCTGCTCCAGCAGCTACACGTCCCTCTTATGCTGGGGGCACCAGAGCTGGAGGCAGGGTTCCAGGTTGGGGTTTCTTGAGCTCAGAGTAGAGGAGGTGAATCACTTCCCTCATCCTGCTGGCCAGGCTTCTCCTTGAAAGCATTGATATCCCCCCAGCAGCAGCGAGCCCTGCCTGAAGGAAAAGTTGATGAGCCTCAGAGAGAATGAGGGGCAAGATATGGAAGTCAACTCTTTATTACCTGGCTGACTGGTTTGGTCAATTTGTTTTCCTCTTACCACACTTAGCACTAGAGCCTCCCTGTCTCCCGACAGGCAGCGCCTTCAGAATACTGCTTAAAAGCACCTTTTGTTCTCATCATCACCAGCACAGCTCTCTGGAGCCAAAGGCAATTCCTGCAGGCTTTGTTCCTCTGAGTGCATTACTTAGGTGTGTTTCTACCTCTCTCTGCTTTAAAGGCTTCTAAGTCTTCTGGCTTTAAATTGCCCTTCCCAGGAGCTGCAGGTTTGTTGGTTTGGGTCTGGTTTGGTTTGTTCTTTTCACTCCACCTGCACCCAGCCAGCACCATGAGCAGGTTGGAGTATAGTCCTACCAAAGCTAACTGCTTTGGCCTGGAGTGGAAGTCCCAGCCACGTTCCTCTGGTGTTCCCCAGCAGCCCTGGGCTCCTTAAGACAAGCTCAGGATCAGGACAGCCAGGGAAAAAAAAAAGGAGCTGCCAGCTCCCTCATGGCTGTCAGGCACAAGGAAAGCCCTGCTGAGGGTACAGCCTGCACAGAGGCAGGTTTGGCACTGGGAGAGGATGGAGCATTTCCAGAGCAGCTGAAAGCTCCAAGACCTTTTGCTGCCAGCTCCGAGAAGCCTACGCATTTTGCAAGTTTTTTGAGTCCCAGGACTTGGTCTAATTTAAGCAAAAAAAAATTTGTCTGGGATTGGTACATCCACTCATCCTTCTGCTAAGTTCCATCCTCTGCAGCAGAGCCTAACGAAGGGAGAGTCACTCAGTATGGCGCTTGGGATAAAGAGATGTTTGCATGGGCCAGGAACTGAGCCTTCAGTGGCAAATCTGGTGGGGCTTTGCAGATCTGCTTCCTCCAGCTGGGACGTGGCTGATCTGGCAAAGGATCAAGCAGCTGAGACAGGCTTTGGGGCACGTTGAAGGACAGGTGCTTTGACATGCTCTGCCTCTGAGTCCCAGCCCTGAGGGCAGCAGTGACCTGTGAAATGACCCCCAAAACTCATGCAGAGTTCTGAAGCAGGTTATGTTTTATTGCAGTGCTGGGTGCGGGCAGGACGGCTCCATCAGTCCTGCACACCCCATGCTGGCACAAGCCACAGCTTATGTCACAAGAGCATATTCATGGTAGGAGGCAGGGTTATTACAACTCTTTCTTGGAGTTCATTAACAAAAGTATTTTCCCATTCTCCACCCCAGTTCCAACAATTCCAACCCTGGTGGTTTGGAATGGTTATCTGCAATGAACATCCCACACAGTCTTCCTTCCAGGGTCTTTCTCATCTCTGGTCAAGCAGACCCTTCTTTGTTGCTGATGTCAGGATATCCCTGCTTCTCCTTTATCTCCTTCCTGCTTTCCAGGCATGTGCTGGGTTAGGAACTGGCTGGAGGGCCAAGCCCAGAGAGTGGTGGTGAATGGTGCCACATCCAGCTGGCGGCTGTCACTAGTGGTGTCCCTCAGGGATCAGTGCTGGGCCCCATCCTCTTTAACATCTTCATAGATGATCTGGATGAGGGCATGGAGTCAGTCATCAGCAAGTTTGCAGATGACACCAAGCTGGGGGCAGATGTGACTGGGTTGGAGGGCAGAAGGGCTCTGCAGCGGGACCTTGACCACCTGGACAGATGGGCAGAGTCCAATGGGATGGGGTTCAATAACTCCAAGTGCAGGGTGCTGCACTTTGGCCACAACAACCCCATGCAGAGATACAGGCTGAGGTCGGAGTGGCTGGAGAGCAGCCACACAGAGAGGGATCTGGGGGTGCTGATTGATACCCACCTGAACATGAGCCAGCAGTGTGCCCAGGTGGCCAAGAGAGCCAGTGGCATCCTGGCCTGCATCAGGAATGGTGAGGTCAGCAGGAGCAGGGAGGTCATTCTGCCCCTGTACTCTGCACTGCTTAGACCACACCTTGAGTACTGTGTTCAGTTCTGGGCCCCTAACCCTAACCCTCATCCAACCTGGCCTTGAACACCTCCAGAGAGAGGGCAGCCACAACCTCCCTGGGCAACCTGTGCCAGTGTCTCACCATTCTGACTGTAAAGTACTTCTTCCTAACATCCAGTTTCAATCTCCCCTCTGCCACTTTAAACCAGTTCCTCCTCATCCTGCCATTGTGAGACCCTGTCAATAGTCCTTCCCCAGCCCTCCTGTAGCCCCCTTCAGAAATTGGAAGGCCACTACAAGGTCTTCTTGAAGTCTTCTCTTCTCCAGGCTGCAGATCCCCAGCTCTCATAGCCTGGCCTCATAGCAGAGGTGCTCCAGCCCCCTGGGCATCTTTGTGGCCCTCCTCAGAACTCGCTCCAACAGATCATCTAGTTCCAGCCCCCTACCCTGGCCAGGGACACCTTCTGCTAGACCAAGCTGCTCAGGACCCCACCCAACCTGGCTCTGAACATTGACAGGGTTGTAGCCTCCACAACTGCTCTGGGCAACCTCTTACAGTGTCTTGCCACCATCATGGTGAAGAATTTCTTCCTAGTGCCCAACCTAAAGCCAGTTCTTTCCAATTTGAAGCCATTGCTCCTCATCCTCTTGCTCCAACCCTTTACAAAAAGTCCCTCTCCAGCTGTCCTTCAAATACTGGAGGGCTAAGGGCTCCCTGGACTCTTCTCCAGGCTGAACTGCCCCAACTCTCTCAGCCTGTCTCCATGGGGAAGGTGCTTCAGCCCCTGGATCATCTTTATGGCCTCCTTCAACTACACTGCTCAGCTTAAGACCGGATTATGTAGCTGGATTCAGTTTGTTCTCACAAGAAGGTCTCCTCTGCTGACCTGAGCACACAAACAGAGGTCCGGGCTGAGGGCACCAAGCGCTGTGTCCCACTGCCACAGGTGCCATAAATGTAGCAGACACACAGCTGAGGCCTCTGTGAGTGAAGACTCTTCTCTGTTGGCCCTTTGAAACGCCTCATGCCATCCCAGCCAGCTGCATGCAAAGTGAAGCATGGATTCTTTCCCCCTGGGAAGAGGAGGAGGGCTGCTGGACAAGGTCGAGCCCGCAGCAGGGACTCCGCTCAGCTGTCACAAAGCACTCGAGGGCTCTTCCACGTCACAGTCCCCCTCCACAACTCACTTCTTCTTATTTTAGCTTTGTTTAAACAATCTCCTTGGTAACTGGAGACAGAATTTGTTCAAATCCTCCTTGTAGAGTTGGTTTCCTGCCTATCTCCTTAGCAAACATATGCTTGCTTTTGTGCTCCCACCACAGCCTTCAACCACAGGGGCACAGAAGTTTAGAGGTTGGAAGGGACCTCCAGACACCATCCAGTCCAGCCTCCCTGCCAAGGCACCATCCCCTAGGGTAGTTCACACAGGAATGCATCCAGGCAGGATTTAAAAGTCTCCAGAGAAGGAGACTCCACAACCTCTCTGGACAGCCTGCTCCAGGGCTCTGGCACCCTCACTGTAAAGAAGCTTCTCCTTATGCTGAGGTGCAACCTTCTGTGTTCCAGTTTGTAGGGAGATGCATGCCTGGGGGTTTCAGGAGCCCTGCTGTCTCCTTCCGAGAGTGTCTATGCACAGAGAGGGCCTCACTCCACACTGTCATCCCCGTGGCAGAGAATGATGACCTTTCAGCCACTCAGTGCTCTTTCAACTGCCCGTGTGCTCCTGGCCTCAAGCTTGCCCAGCAGCCAGGAAGCCCCCACTGGCATGGTCCTTGCTGGGATGCTGCAGCAGCAGGCATGACAAAACCCTTCAGCTGGGATGGGGAATGGCTTCTGGCTGTGGTAGCCCACAAGCTACCACAGCCCCACACATCTTCCAGCACCTGCCTTTACTGTCAGGTGTCCTCGGCTCTTCTCAAGGCAGCTTTTTGACCCTGCAAGAGGATGGACCTTGAGTGATGTGTTCAGTTTTGGGCACCTCACTACAAGAAGGATATGCAGGTGCTGGAGCCAGTGCAGAGGAAGCTGGGGAAGGGCCTGGATAGTAAATCTGATGAGGAGTGACTGAAGGAGCTGGGGATGGTTAGTGTGAAACAGAGGAGGCTGAGGGCAGACCTCATGGCTGTCTGCAGCTACCTGAAAGGAGGCTGTGGAGAGGTTGCTGCTGGTCTCTTCTCACAGGTAATTAGTGACAGAACAAGAGGAATGGCCTCAAGCTGTGACTGGGGAGGTTTAGACTGAACATTAGGAGGATTTTTTCCCAGCAAGAGTGGTCAGGCATTGGAATGAGCTGCCCAGGGAGGTGATGGAGTCACCAACCTTGGATGTGTTTAAAGGTCGTTTGGCTGCGGTGCTTGGGGCTGTGGTTTGAGAGTGAACCTTGCAGAGTAGGGATAATGGTTGGACTTGGTGATCCTGGGGGTCTTTTCCATCCTGGATGTTTCTGTGATTCTGTGATGGACATTAAGCAGTGACAGCTTCTAAGGACCTGGAGGTGTTTGAAAAAGCAGGGGGGAAAATCCCTTCTCAGCTCTCACTGGAAAGTTTATTTTTTTTTCCTCTGCTCTCTGTTAAGGCCACTCATAGGAAAGGAAGGGAGAAGGGACAAAACAAAACAATTCTCAGGCTGTCTGAAGGCTTGGCTGTGTTTCCAGCCAGGAGAGGTCAAAACACTTCTTCTGAAGACAAATAGTGTCCAGAGACACAAATTCCAGAGGCTTTCCTGGAGATCTTTCAGAAAAGATAGGATGTGCCACTTGGTGGCATGGTTTAGTTGATGTCGTGGTCTTAGGTCACAGGCTGGACTTGATGATCTCAGAAGTGTTTTCCAGCTTCAGAGATTCTGTGATCCTCTTGGGAGCCAAGCCCTGGGGCCAAGTTGGTCTCCTCCCTGTCTGGTCTTGCTGTGCTCTGGGGGAAGGAAACTCCCACTCTTGGTGCTCAGTCTCAGCACAGGCTCTTACTTGGTCAAAGTCATCCATAAGGATGGAAACAGCAATGTGTAAACTCCAGGCAGCACCTCCAGAGTAGAACTTTAGAGTCCAGACCTCAGGGTCATTTGGAGATGTAGTGCTCCAAACGCTGTTACTGCTGGGGGGACACTGGGGAACACTTCATAGGGCTTGGTCTGAGCTTCCTTATCCCTGCGTAGCTTTGCATCACCTCCCTCACAGGGCCTACATGGTGACAGCACTGCATGGACTGGGGTGTAGTTCATAGCTTGGGTGATGGTCTGCAGAAGTGAGCATCCCTGATGCTTCAAGACTAGGCAAGGACACCATTTCACATGCAGGAGCAGCTGAGGGAGCTGGGGTTGTTCATCCTGCAGAAAAAGAGGCAGAGGAGAGACCTTCTGGCTCTCTACAGCTCCTTGAAAGGAGGCTGGAGACAGATCTCTTCTCCCTAGGAACAAGAGACAGGAGGAGAGGAAATGGCCTCGAGTTGCACCTGGAGAGGTTTAGGTTAGACATTAGAAGGAACTGGAACAGGCTCCCCAGGGAGGTTGTGGAGTCTCTTTCTCTGGAGACTTTCAAGTCCTGTCTGGATGTGTTCCTGTGTGACCTGAGCTAGGTTGTCTGGTCCTGCTCTGGCAGGGCGTTTGGACTTGATGATCTCTTTGGGTCCCTTCCAACCCCTGACATCCTGTGACCCTGTGAGCCTGTGAACTTCCCTGAAAGGGCTCTCAGCCACTGGCACAGGCTGCTCATGGGGGTGGGTGAATCCTCATCCCGGGAGGTGTATTGAAGAGGCAGAGCTGTGGTGCTGAGAGCCATGGTTTTTAGCCCCAGCCTTGGCAGAGTTAGAAGCTGGTTGGCCTCAATGATGTCAAAGACCTTTTCCAAACAAAACCACGCTGTGATTCCATGTACTGGCAGCCAGAGGCTTCATGCCTTTCACACAGTCTGGGAACTCTCCAGAGTGGCCCAGCACGGGTGACTTGCCAAAGGGAGCCTGCACCAGGGCCGAGCCCTGCAGACAGTCATTTCAACAGCTAAATGTGAGTGCTGCACTTGAACCTCCCTTGACGAATTACTTACAGCTTCTTCTGACACGAGTTCAGCATGACACATAGTGACAAACCCCCCAAAGATCCATGGATTCAGAGAATGGCTTGGGTTGGAAGGGACCTTAAAAACCACCTAGTTCCACCCCCCCCCCACAATGGGCAGGGACACCTTTCATTAGACCAGGTTGCTCAAGGCCCTATCCAACCTGCCTTTGGCATCTTGAACATTTACAGGTTGCCCAAGGAGGTGGTTGAGGCTCCATCCTTGGAGATATTCAAGATCAGGCTCCACAGGGCTCTCATAGGATCACAGGATGTTAGGGGTTGGAAGGGACCCAAAGAGAACATCGAGTCCAGCCCCCCTGCCAGAGCAGGACAATCCTATCTAACACAGGTCACAGAGGAACACATCCAGACAGGCCTTCAAAGTCTCCAGAGAAGGAGACTCCACGACCTCCCTGGGGAGCCTGTTCCAGTGCTCTGGGACCCTTACAGTCAAGAAGTTCCCCCTTGTGTTGAGCTGCAACCTCCTGTGCTGTAACTTACACCCATTGCTCCTTGTCCTGTCCCAGGGAGCAAGTGAGCAGAGCCTGTGTCCCCTCCAGCCTTCAGATACTTAGAAACCTTTATCAAATCCCCTCTCGGTCTTCTCTTCTCCAGGCTAAACAGCCCCAGGTCCCTCAGCCTCTCCTCATAAGCCATGCCCTCCTGTCCCCTCATCATCCTCGTAGCCCTCCGCTGGACCCTCTCCAGCAGATCCCTGTCTCTGGGCAACCTGATCTAAGAGAGGACATCCCAGCTGACTGCAGGGGGAGGCTGGACCTCCCCTGGCACAGCTTGGGGCCATTTGAGAGTGCAGAGAAGCAAGAAGCATTTGTAGGAGCTTCCAGTTGCTTTCCTTGGGGAAAACATCTCTGAGGCCAATTAGGGAGAGGGCTGGGGGTTGACCTAGAGGTCCTTCCCCACCAAACCTCTTCATCATTGTAGTGCATACCATGCTTGTTTTCCACTTGAAGTTTTCCAGGAGGGATTTCAAGTCCAGACTTGACTTCTCAGCTCAGCACTCGTCTCTTGGAGAGATTCCAAGTGGACTCCAGAAGAGAATTGTTCCCCATGAGAACAGTTGGACATTGCAATCACCTCTCAAGGGAAGCAGTGCATTCCCCTACACTGGAGAATCCTCAGCTCGAGAAGGTGCTGGGCCAGCTCATTCCAGCTGCACTCAGGCCTGGAAAGGTTGTACCAGACGATCCTTGAGGTCCCTTGCAACCTGGCATTGTATGATTCCTCCTTGCATTATGCCACCCCCATCACCCAGCTGCCTCTGAACTGGGACAGCTCTCTTTGTTCCCTGCCTGCATCACCTACAGGCCCAACCGACTAGCCAGGCACAAGGAGAAAAGCCCAGGAAGGCAGAATGCTGGGAAGTGGCAGGTTTTGGCTCTGAACTTGCAGGCTTAGAAATGGGATTTGCAGGATTTTCTCCTGAGCCATGCTCTTGGGCTGGAGTGAGCCCTGAGCAGCCTTCCCTGCGGTATGGGCTGAACTCTCAGGGGCTGATGGCAGTTCTCAGCTGGCATGAGCAGGACTGCACCACGCCAAGGCAGAAGTTACTTCTGCTCCATCAGCTTTCCCACATGCCTTAAGAAGCTGTTCCTGAGGATGTCCTCAATCAAATTCACAGCAGATGTGTTTTCCCTCCTAGTCATCATCACCACTGTGTGCTGTCCTTGGAGATCCATGTACTGATCTAGCTGGATCCTGTGGCATCCCCCAACGTGATCCCTCCGTGCAGGCCCTCTGGGAGCTTTGGGTGTTGTGGATTGGCATCACCAGACATGCATGCCAAGGGGATTGGGAAAGAACAGCAAAGCATTGTTTTGTCCTGCTGTTACCCCAACCAGAGCCAGGAGAAGGGAGGAGGCCACACCTTCAGCTGTCCCAGGACCACAGAACATTTAAGCTTGACCAAGGGCTCAGCCTTGGTTTTGAGAAGATCAGTGAAAGAGAGACATGAATCTGCTGGAGCAGGTCCAGAGGAGGCCACAAGGATGCTGAGAGGGCTGGAAAGCCTCTACTGTGGAGACAGGCTGAGATAATTGTGCCTGTTCAGCCTGGAGAAGAAAAGGCTCCAGGCAGACCTTAGAGCTGTATTTCAATACCTGAAGGTGCTGAGGAGCCAAAAGGCTCTTGCAGCTTATCGATGATAACTTCTTGATGCAGGTAGCAGAGGAACCTACAAGGAGAGGTGCACTGCTGGACCTTGGATTAACTAATAAAGGACTGGTTAGGGGCATTAAGATTGGGAGCAGCCTTGGTGGCAGTGATCGTGACATGGTGGAGTTTAGTATCATATAAGGTAAAAGAGAGAGGCTGGAGAGGAGGGACTGTTCAGAAGGGCTTGGAGCAACAGGACAAGGGCAATGGTTTCAAAGTGGAGCAGGGCAGAGCTAGGTTGGACCTCAGGAGGAAGTTGTGCAGAAGGAGAGTGGTGAGACACTGGCACAGGCTGCCCAGGGCTGTGCTTGAGGCCCTGGCCCTGCAGACCTTCAAGCTCAGCCTTGCTGTGTCCCTGTGCAGCCTGCTCCAGATGGAGGTGTCCCTGCTGAGTGCAGGGGGGTGGACAAGATGCCCCTGGAAGGTCCCTTCCAACCTGATGCAGTCTGTGAATCTGCAAGAGATTTTCACGTGGCCTCTCACTAGGTGTGGCATTGGCAGCTGGATGAAGAGTTGTGCTAGCCAGGGTCCAGAATTCTCAGCCAGATCAGAGCAAACATGAAAGATTCCCCCAGAAAGGCATTTCTGTTCTGACAAATCCAACCCAGTCTGGTCTTCCAAAGAGGCAAGCAGCAGCCAGCCTAGCATGTGAAATCCTCTTACCTGGCAGTTGCTGCTCCTGAGAAGTGTTTGCTGAGGCACTGAGCATCAGCTGTGCCTTTCACCTCCCAGTTACTCAACCACCTCTCACATCTTCTGTCTCTGCAAGGCCAAGGAAGAGCAGGCTGGATCCTTTCCCAGGGTTTTCCAGAGTTTTCAGGCATTGGAATGGGCTGCCCAGGGAGGTGGTGGAGTCACCAACCCTGGATGTGCTGCTTGAGGGTATGGTTTACAGAATCACAGAACACCCCCAAACCCCTCAGCCTATCCTAACAGCAGAGCTGGAGGCAGGATTGGAGGTGAGGTCTGAGCAGAGCAGAGCCAAGGGGCACAATCCCCTCTCTTACCCTGCTGCCCACACTGCTCTGGCTGCAGCCAGCACACAGCTGCCTGCTGGGCTGCAGGAGGGCACTGCTGGCTCCTGGGGAGTTGCTCATCTATCAACACCTCCAAGTCCTCTTCAGGGCTACTTTCAACCCACTGTGTAACCAGTTTGTATTTGTGCCTGGGATTGGCCCAACCCAGGTGTAGGACCCTGCACTGTGACTTGTTGAACCTCCTGCGGTTTGCCCTGTCCCTTTTCTCCACCCTGTCAAGGTCCCTTTGGATGGATCCCTTCCCTCAAGGGAGACCAGAGCAGCACACAGCTTGGTGTCTTCAGCAACCCTGCTGAGGGAGCACTCGATGCCACTGTCCATGTTGCTGATGAAGGTGCTGAGCAGCACTGGACCTAGTGCAGACCCCTGAGGAACTCCACTTGTCACTGGTGTCCACATGGACATTGAGTCATTAACCACTGCTCTTTGAGTCACAGAATCACAGACCTTAGAGTTTGGAAGGGACCTCCAGAGACCATCCAGTCCAACTCCCCTGCCAAAGCACCATCCTCTAGGGTAGTTCACACAGGAATGCATCCAGGTGGGGTTGGAAAGGCTCCAGAGAAGGAGACTCCACAACCTCTCTGGGCAGCATTCCCCAGGGCTCTGGCAGCCTCACTGTAAAGAAGTTTCTCCTCTTGTTGAGCTGAAACTTTCTCTGTTCCAGTTTGTAGCTGTTGCTCCTTGGCTCATTGCTGCTGACCACCCAAAAGAGATTGGCCCCAGGCACTTGACACCCACCCCTCAGATATCTGTACACATGGATCAGGTCTCCTCTCAGCCTTCTCTTCTCCAGACTAAACAACTTGAGGGCTCTCAGTCTCTCTTCAGAGGGGAGATGCTCAAGTCCCCCAGTCATCCTTGTGGCTCTCTGTTGTACTCTCTCCAGCAGTTCCTGTCTCTCTTGATCGGGGGAGCCCAAAACTGGACACAGCATTCCAGGTGAGGTCTCAGCAGGGTAAAGTAGAGGGGAAGAAGAACCTCCCTAGCCCTGCTGACCACACTTTTCCTGATGCACCCCAGGTGTCACCTTCTAGCCAGTTCCTTACTCCCCAAGTGTCCCATCCACAAAATCCATGTCTCTCCATCTTATAAACAAGTGTCAGATGCCTTGCACAAGTCCAGGCAGATGACATCAGTTGCTTTTCCCATGTCACTCAGTGCTGCCATTGAAAGCCACTCAGACAGGTTTGGCTTTAGTGCAGCTGTGTTGACTGTCACCAATCACCTTGGCATCTCTCATGTGTGTTAGTACAGCCACTAGAAGGATTCATTCCATGATTTTACCTTCATACACTTCTGACACACAGCAAGCAGCACAAGACCCCATCCTGGGCTGTTCCTCCAAGTGTTTGCTGAGTCTTGCTCCAAATGAGAACACTCTGCTGCAGATTTTTGTCAGCTTGAGAGAGGGACTCTGGGTGGCAGCAAAGTCGTGCAAGGAGGGAAGCAAGCCAGACATTACAGCAGTGTGGCCTCAGTTTCACCCTTAGAGAGTGTGGTTCTCTTCCATCTTTATGGGCTGGGACCTGCCAGGAGCAGCAGATCCTCCTTGGTTCTGTATTACAGCAAAGCTGGGGAGGAGCTTCTACAAGGGCTTGTAGTGACAGGATGAGAGGGGCAAGACTGAAGCTGGAAGAGGGCAGATTTAGACTGTGCATTAAAAAGAAACTGGTTACAGCAAAGGTGGTGAGGCTGTGGAACAGATTGCCCAGGGAGGCTGTGGGTGCCTCCTTCCCTGGAGGTGTTCAAGGCCAGTCTAGATGAGGCCTGGGCAACCTGGGCTAGATGAGAGGCATCCCTGCCCATGGCAAGGAGGTTGGAGTAGATGATCTCTAAGGCCGCTTCCTACCTGAGCCATTCTGTGGTTCTGTCATATCAGACCTGTGCTGGCTGAGGGTGGGAAATGCAGAGGAGCTGGGCTGGGACCATAGGGGCTTCTTGGAAGGACAGGGCTGAGAGGCTTGAGTGAAGAGAGAGCGATTGGGAAGGCTGATTGAGGAAAATGCTTTCACAGAAGGGCAATGCTGTCAAGCATGGGGGAAAAGCAGAGCCAGACAGGAGGCCAGCAGCAAGCAGAGGGCTGCAGACAGTCACTGTGTTGCCTTTTTATTTCTTGTCTGGGACAGGGACAGAGCCAGGAGGAGGTCCTGCCCTGGCAGCAGTGAGCAGGACACTCCAGATGGCAGCAGGGACTGCTGGATTTCCAGCCCCCTTTGCAAGGGTAGGAAAGACTGCAGTAGTCCTGTCACCAAGCACCTTCTGGCCCAGGGACTTGGTCACCTTCTACTGAGCAGCTTTCAGTGTTTCTGAGCTCCTTACATGAGTCCTTGAACAGAGCTGGAAAACTTCCATGCTCGTTTTTGCCCCTGGGAAAGGAATCCAATCAATCACTCGGTTTTCACTCCACTGGGTGCTCCACGGAGCAGATCTCTCTGCTGGTGGCCACTTCCTGCCACCTGCTTTGTGGCTGTGCTCTGAGCAGCTGCTTTGCTTTTGAACCTGCTCTGCTGGTGCCGCAAGAGGGTCAAATTCAGCAGCCCTGTGAAAAGAGACCTGCTGGCACAACTCTCAAACAGGAGAGGAGCAAACCTTCAGGGCTGGGGGAAGAATGTGCTGCTTGCACTGGAAGTTTCCTTCAGCCTGCCCTAACTCAGCAAGACCCTTCTGGTCCCTCCACACAACAACTCCTACCTCCAGCAGCCCATTTGAGATTCTACATAAGGAGCCTTCAAAGCCCCAAACTCAGCAGCTGATCATGATGTATTCCATGGCTTTGCTGTGGCTGGTGAGGCAGAATCTCTTCCATGTGCAGGTGCTGGTCCAAGCAGTGCTTGCAGGGGCTTGGTCTCTGCTGGTTGCCAGTGTAGCTACCCTGTCATAGGTACCCTGGAAGCCTCTGAGGTGCCTGTGAGCTGTCGAGGGGCTGTTCTACCCCGGGCTTTTGGCAAGGGATCTGCCTTGCTGGCCTCAGGCTGAGGCACCTCTGGGAAGGCTGGTCCAGGCTGTGTGCTTCCCAGCTGTGGCCTCTGGCCATTGCAGGGAGGATGGCACCCTGCAAGCTGCTAGAGCTCTGCCCCTCTGGTCCCTACTCCTCCTGAGGTGAGCTTGGTCCATCGGCTCCTTCCCCTTGCTTTCAGCTGTGCTGCCCCTCCAGCCTGTGCTACCAATCCCACTGTTCTCTGTCCACGGCTTCCTGCTTCTGCCATTCCTACCCTCCTCCTCCTCCTCTCTCTGTCTCCCCTCCTCCTTTTTCCCCCCTTACTCTTGAATCTCTATTTCTTCTTCTCTGTTCCAGCAAAACGATATCAATCAAGGTGATAGATGATGAGGAGTATGAGAAAAACAAGACCTTCTACCTAGAGATCGGGGAGCCCCGGCTGGTGGAGATGAGTGAGAAGAAAGGTGGGGGACGTGCTCCGGGGCTGAGCCCAGCCTGTGTGTCCCTGTCTGGCTCACTCATGCCTAGCACCTGCAACACCAAGCTCACATCCTCTGCGCCTATGGAGAAGGGCAGGAGCAAAACCGCTTCTCAACCCCACCCCTGAACTCAGCCTTTCCCCAGCCCAACAAGGTCCAACCCCAGCCAGGCGACGGGGCTGCTCCTGCCCTTCCCCATACGCCCCACGGAGGGCATGTGCAGCTGCTTCCCCCCACCCAACCATCTATCTCTGGCACCACAGCACCCGGGCGACGTGAACTGCATGCGTGTGTGATGCCAATCATGTGTTTGCCTTTGTCTTGTGTTCCCACAGGAAATTCATTACCCTTAGAGTACTTGACCGTGAGGAATATGAGAAAGAGTGCAGTTTCTTCCTTGTGCTTGGGGACCCGGTGTGGCTACGACGAGGAGTGAAAGGTGTGAGAGTAAAACCAGACCAGCTCTCGAGACGCTGCCGTCCGCTTCCTCTGTGTCTCCCTACTCTCACACGCCTTTCTCCTCGCACTTTGGCCCCCAGCTGTTTTGCCCTCCCTCCTTCGAAGCTTGGCCACTGCACCTTTTTTTGCTCTGTTTTCTTTCCTCTTTCATTTCAGGAGGACTCTTGTCTCACTCACAAGGGCCCCTTGGGGTGCAGAAAGAGCTCCCAGGAGGGCCAGCGAGCATCGCCAGCCCCTAGAGCCATTTTGAGAGTGCCGCTCTGCCACCTCGCAGCTATGCCCGAGTAGAAGGCAGTGCTGCATGTTTTTTATCAGAAGAGAAACCAGCCTGGAATGAAATGCGTGGCCAGTGCAGTAATTTTAGCCCTTTTTTCTTAGTGCTGGAAATAACTGAGCAGCAGGGCACGAGCAGGTAATGCCACAAGGAGCCATCCGTCTAGGAGAAATCAGGTTACACTCAAATAAAGTTTCATGGCCCTGCACTGGGTAATAGCTTCTCCCAGGAATGATAAAAAAAAAACAATCCCCCCTTTTATCATACTCCCAGAGTTCACTTCTTTTCCTGCACATTCCTTTCTGCTAGGAAATTAAGTGAGAATTAAGGACAGCAGCTATTGCTGCACACTATTAGTGGCTGAGCAAGAAGCGGCTTTAGAGTCACTTAAGTTAATTAGTTGCTCGACAACAGATCCTTATTAAAGCCTTGGTCAAGTAATTGACAGCAGCATTTGGTTCTGCCTTGGAGCTGCTTTCTAAGTCCCGGAACAGAAGCTTTCCCTTCAGCACTATATTATCTGTTCAGGACAAAGAGGGCCTCTGGCAGTGCCCACACTGAGTGGGGCCATGCTGCTGCATCCCAGGCTGCACACACCTCCGGCAGCCATGCCACAACCCCCTCAGCCATGCCACTGCCATCCAGGTCAGCCTCATCGTCCCCTCTGCTGGGTTTCCTGCTGGTTGACATGTGACTGGCAGCAGAAGCAGGGCTAAGAAATCAGGCAGACAGGCATGGTCCACGCTCTGCAGGTGGGATTCGGATCATTAAACAGTGCCAGTGGCATCTGTGGAGCATCGTTAGTGATGTCAGGATGAAGTGCCACACGGGCAGCTGAGTGGCTCTAGCTTTGCCCAGCTTCATTCTGACCAGCATGGGCTCCCAGCCCTACCAGTCCTGTGAGAGCAAGGACTGTATGGGCCTGAAAGGTCTGAAAGTCTTGATACCAGCTCAAGGTGCCACCTGAAATTCATAATTAAAAAGAAAAGGAATCCAAGTTCCTCATCTTCCTGGTCGCAAAGACAACTGAGGAAGCCTCAGGGAAGCTCAGCTTTGACAAGATTTTTGAGGATGCTCTTTGCTGCTTTGGCCATGCAGTTGTTGGAGGGCTTTAACTCTTTTTATTCCCTGCTTGGCAGCGAGGCAGGATGAGCTGCATGTGCTCAGCACCCTGGAGATGAAGGCATCTCTGAAATGTCACCCTTGGGCCACAGAGCCACGATGGGTTCCCCACCTCAGAGGCCAGTGCACTAAGGGAGAAGCTTTTCCTTTTGTTTTGGAGACCTAAAACTTTGAGTGAGGAGATCCTTCAAGCCAAGCCATGCCACAGACTTTTCTTTTGCCTGTGCCAGAAGCACAGCTGCCTGCTGGAGCTTTCTGCTCCCCGTTGGGCAGCTGGAGGAGGTCAAAGTCAGTAGCCACTGCACAGGGGGGCACCTTGAGCCCTCCCCTGGGGCAGAACTGCCTCCAAGAGCAATGGAAGACCTTGCACGCAAAATCCAAGAGGGGCAAATGAATTTTTAGAGTGTGCCTTTTAATCCCATACCCACCCCACGTTTGCAAGAATCATCTCTGTGGTTTTTGGGTTGTTTTCAATTTTAAGCCTGCCTTTCTGTTCCTTTATTTTTAGTGCCTTTCTCCTCTCAACGCTTTTAACGGTATCCTGCAGCTTTACAGATCTGAAACCTCTGCCCTGGGATCTGGAGTCTTTCTTATGGATATCCCTTTTGATTTCATTATTCATTTACTTTTTTTTTTCTTCTTCTTTTTCCTCTTCTTCTTCTGTGTTTGTCTCTTGTCTGTCTCCTTCACAGCCCTGTTGTTGAATGAGCTTGGTAAGCCTGCATTCATTTTCCTCTCCCATTTTTTCCCACCTTGTCTGTGTAATTTTCAGAGGACAACTGATTTTCACCTGGCATTTTTCCCTTTGCTCACACCATCTCTCATTAGGGTGCTCAGCACTATTTTAAGTAAGCTCAGGGAGACATCTAAGGCCACTACTTTCCTCAGAGGAGAGCCCCCCCCACCCAGAGTCACTGAGTGTGTTGAGGAGCAGTTTTCAGGGGTGGCATTGGTACAGGGACAGCAAACCCACTCCCACAGGCTGTGGAGGGGCAGGGCTGCCTGGCCACTTAGGGAGGCTTGTGGCTGGACAGCAAAGTTGGCCAATCCTTCTTGAAGAGGTGGTGTCAACTTTGCCTCCGGTCTCAGGGAGATTCAGAGCCTACCCAGCCTGTGAAGCTCCTCTCTGGCCATCTCCAGGAGAGGGCAGAAGCAGAGGGAAGCAAAGCTGCCCCCCTCCCCCAGGGCACCCCATGGCCCCAGGCAGGCTCGCTCTGGTTTTGCCCATCTTGCAGCATGTGTTAGATACTGGGGGGTGGCAGCTTGCAGATGTGGGTTGAAAAGGCTGTGTTCAGATCTCCCCACACCATCCCTGGGTGTGTGTTGGGGAGCAGGCCCCATGCTGACAGTGCCCAGTGCCAGCACCACGTCCCTGTGGGCTGCATGGTGTCCATGTTGCTATGCTGATGCTAATCTTCTCTCTCTTTCTCTTTCTCTCTGTTTTTTGTTTCATCTAGGTGGCTTCACCATCACAGGTATGGATTTCTGCTCTCCCCTTGCTCCCTCCTTCCCTCCTCTCAACAGCCATATGCTTACCCCACTCTTTCCTTTTGCTTTTTCCTCTTTGCTTTTGTTCTGTCCTGGAGGGAAACTCTGGAAGGGTAAGAAAGCAACCATGCCGTGGCCCCATCTTCCCAGCTGATCCTGCTAACACCCTATCCTCTCACAGAGTGCTCTGCCTGCTACACACAGCTAACTCCTAGACCCCCTGAAGAAACAGGCTCACAGGATGTCAGGGGTTGGAAGGCACCCGAAGAGATCAAGTCCAACTCTCCTGCCAGAGCAGAACCAGACAGTCTAGCTCAGGTCACAGAGATACACCTCCAGACAGGCCTTCAAAGTCTCCAGAGAAGGAGACTCCACAACTTCTCTGGGGAGCCTGTGCCAGTGCTCTGGGACCCTTACAGTCAAGAAGTTCCCCCTTGTGTTGAGCTGGAACCTCCTGTGCTGCAGCTTCCATCCAGTGCTCCTTGTCCTATGCCAGGGAGCAAGTGAGCAGAGCCTGTCCCCCCCTCCTGCCCCCCAACTCTCAGATATTTATAAACATTGATTAAATCTCCTCTCAGTCTTCTCCTCTCCAGACTAAGCAGCCTCAGGTCCCTCAGCCTCTCCTCATCAGGCAGTGCTCCAGTCCCCTCATCATCCTCATAGCCCTCTGCTGGATCTTCTCCAGCAGGTCCCTGTCCCTCTTAAACTGGGGAGCCCAAAACTGAGTGCAGCCCTACACCAGCTCTTGGAGCAGGGAGGGCTTCTCCACTTGGTCCAGCCTTCATGAGAGGTGTGCAGAATGCTCAGCAGGGCACAGTGATACTGTGCTCCCTGCCTGGGCAGCAGCCGAGGTCCCCAGGCACTGCGGGAGGAGCCCCCTGCCCTCCCCACCAGTGAGCCCCCAGCGGCAGGGCTTGCTGAGCCATCACTCATCAGCCTAACATCCAACATTAGGCTGAGCACTGTAGAGAGAGGTCTGGGCCCCAGATGTCTCAGAGCAGCAGCCCTTCAAGAGCCCTGGGAAAAATGATTCAGACTAAGGAGGCTGTGGCCATGAGGCTGGTTCCCTGGGCCAGCAGGAGAAGAGCTGTCCCATAGCCTGCTGCTGCCTGTGCAGGCAAGAGGCTGGCAGCAGGGGAGTGACACTAACCCTGTGTGATGTAGGAGTAGAGTTTACTAACTGCACAGGGGGGATTTGCACAGGGCATGACAATCCTTCCTGCTGACCTCCTGCTGATCACTTTGGCAGGCAAACCTGTCCTCAGGAAGGTCCAGGCTAGAGACCATCCTCTTCCTTGCACCGTGGTCACCATCCAAGGTACCCACAGTGTGACATCAAGGGCCGTGGCGGGCTAAAAGGGACTAACAAAGGTGTTTGCCTCCCGACAGTTTTAACTCCTGTCTCCAGTGAATCCAGACCCTTTTTTAGCCCTCATGTCCTTCTCCTCATCTCTGGAAATGGACTGGCAGGGAGTTCAGAGGGGATCTGCACAGGGACAGTGACAAAGGCCACGCTGCCTGGGGTCCCTGTGCCCCAAAGGTTGTACAGATGCTGGTGGAGGTGCAGATTTGCCCTTGGTAGCTCCTGCACTGCCTCCCCTCTCAGGCTTTGGGACCAGGAATTCCCAGCACTGTTTCCTGCAGCCCCACCATCACAGCAGGAATTTCATGCTCTCCAGTTGCCAGCCTCCTCCCCAAGGTAAAGGTAAAGGTCTGCTCAGAAGGGGGCAGAACCAAGGTTTCCTACCTGTCTTAGCTCTGAGGCTGCTGGAAGCTCTCTCTGCTTGCAACAGGCTGATGGAAATGTCCTGATGCAGACCAGAAGAGCTGGGAAATGGTGCAGCCTTAGTGATGATCTGTCCCCTCCCAGCATCCCTGTGGGATGAGGCAGCAGGCACCAGGTGATAAGATGTTCCCCAGCCCCAGGGATGAAATGATCTCCTTCTGAATGCAGACAAGCCCAGATCCCCGTGCTAGCATTTCCCAGCAAAACTACCTTGCCTATTGCTCCATGAGCTCCTTCTCCTCTTCTGCTCTGTCGCTCCCACTCTCACCTAGGGGGTTTCCCAACCTCACCCTCTGATGGGATCCAGCTCCAGAGAGTCAGTAGCCAGGCCTGGCTCACCAACACACTCTTTGCTTTGCAGAGGAGAATGAAGAAAAGCAGCCCCTGACCAGCAAGGAGGAAGAGGAGCGTCGAATTGCGGAGATGGGACGCCCAGTCCTGGGAGAGCACACCAAGCTCGAGGTCATCATTGAGGAGTCCTATGAATTCAAGGTACTGGCTACACCTCCCTGCCCGTTCTTCTTCCCTTCCAGCTGGGGAATTCTCTTTGTGGGGTTGCACAGCCTCGGGAAGCAGATGTTGGTGGTATCATAGCAAAGCGAGGCAGCTGCTGGCATCACAAGGACTCAGAGCAGGACCAAGGGACACTTTGAAATGTGGTCAAGCAAAAGACATGATGAAAGAGTGAGGCTCACTCCAGTGGCACGGCAGAGGTTAACCCTGCACTCTGCACCCTCACTCTGTCCACTGGCCCTTAGCCACAGGGAAGGAGCCCAGGCTTCCTGTCCCACTCAGAGGCTACTTGTGGTTGCTGTTGGACGATCACATGGATCTGGTGAGGCTAAGAGCTGGCAGGGTTCCAAAATGCTGCAGGATGCTTGAAAATATCATTTCAAACCTCACAACGATGTGATACATCCAGATCCTACTTGCAGGTGGTCCTGAGCCTGGGACTGCCAGTGTAAAGGGCTGATGCCCTAAATGGAGGCAAGCTGCTGTGAATGCAGATGCCAAGACCAGGAGCTGAACCCTAGCCCTTGCCTTATCTTTTCTGTAGCATAAAAACACCAGACTACCCTATTATGCCCAGAGGTGGCTGCCACTCTCCCATGGTTTTTGTGTCTACTGCCTGAGTGTGTCTGAGGCAACCTTCAGGCCACCTGCCCCAGCAGCAGCTCCTACCTCCTGCTGGGGCAGCACCAGCCCTGCCAGCACTGGACTCCAACTTCTGAGCAGCACAGAGATGGGAGAGCTGAGCTCAGCAAATGGGCCTTGGCCAAGTCCCAGTCAGTGCTTTGAAGCAGACCAGTAACAATTCTACCCAAGGTGCTGGGACCAACAGGAGCTGTGGCACCTCAGCACTATGTGCTGTGGTGCCTCCACTGAGATAATTCCAATTCTCATCATGAGCAGGTTTCCAGAAGTCTTTCTGAGCAGCAGCAAGGGGAACTGCAAGTTACTTACATCTGCTTTTTGCTACCTGGACCCTTGACCTGAGCTCAAAGCCTGCTAGGCTTTTCCACCAGAGCATGGCTGTGAGCACTAGAGCCAGTGATGTTTAGCTCATCTCCAGCCTGAGAGCCTCTAATTCTGTTCTCTGCCTCTCCATCCACAGAACACAGTGGACAAGCTGATTAAGAAGACAAACCTGGCCCTTGTAGTTGGCACAAACAGCTGGAGGGAGCAGTTTATCGAGGCAATTACAGTCAGTGCAGGTGAGTCTGGAGCACAGCTGCAGGTGAATTACGGCCAGCCTGGCTTGGCTTGGATGCAGCACTCAGCCTGGCTGTGTCAGGGCAGCAGGGCTGCGGCGCTGCTGCGGGCTCCTCCTTCACCACAGCTGCATTCAGGAGACAGATGATTGAATGCTTTCCTGACAGTACCTTGGCTGGTGTCTGGGGGCCTCAACACAAGAAGGAGAAGGTCCAGAGGAGGGACACAAAGATGATCAGAGGGCTGGAGGGGACAGGCGGAGGGAGTTGGGGCTGTTCAGCCTGGAGAAAAGGCTCCGGGGAGGCCTGAGAGCAGCCTTCTCCAGTGTCTGAAGTGGGCTACAGGAAAGCTAGGCAGGGACTTTCACAAGGGCTTAGGGTGATAGGATGAGAGGGAATGGATTGAAGCTGGAAAACAGCAGGTTCAGGGTGGAACTTTGGAAGAACTTTTTGACAGTGAGGGTGATGAGACACTGGCACAGGTTGCCCTGGGTAGTAGTGGCTGCCTCCTCCCTGGAGGTGTTCAAGGCCAGGCTGGATCAGACCTTAAGCAACCTGGGCTGGTGGGAGGTGTCCCTGCCTGTGGCAGAGGGGTTGGAACTGGATGAGCTTTTAGATCCTTTCCAACCTAAACGTTTCTGTGAGTCTGTGTGTAAGAAACCCCTGGCAGTAGGTGCACCTGGAGCAGCCAGCGGAGAAACACCCTGGCTGTGACCAGGTGACAGAGGGCAAGAGTCATTTCAGTGAGAGAGGACTGTGACTTGAACACCACACTTAAACTGGGAGCAGCAGAGGTGATGTCTGTGTGCAGCAGCAGCACTCCCTGTGCCTGCTGCTCCTCAGACTGCTGCAGGGACAGCAGTGAGGCAGTGAGACTGCCGAGCGCTAAAGGCAGCCACTCAGTCCCTCTCTGGGGGCCAAAGCCTGCCCCTGGCTCCCTGCTTTCAGCAACTTCTGCTGTGGCTCAGTGGCCCAGCAGCACGTGGTGTCTGTGGGCAGGAGCTCAGATTTGGTCTCCTCTCCTGGAGAACTGCTTTTCCCTCAGAAAGGCTCTCTTGTTCTGTTCTCACAGACACCAGAGATGCCCATATTTACCAGGATGCCCAGTACAGGATAGATTCCACCTCTGTGGAAGCAAAAAGAAAACAGGTCTCCTCCAGGTGTTGTCTTAACAGCTGGAGACTCTGCAGCTCACCACCTGGCTGTTGCAGCCTCACAGCCCAGCCTGGGCTGCCCCTGGCCACGCATTAGGGAGGAGTCAACCAGTTTAAATCAAGTAGCTGGGGGAGGCAGTCTGAAGCTAGTCTGGGTAATTGAGCATTGAAAGGGAGCACTCAGCCATCTGACCTCCAGCTCTGCCCAGCAGAAGGGAATGAAGAGAGATGGCTGTACCATTTACCCTCCACCTCTGAAATCCAGGAGGGGACATTGTGCCACCAGCTATCTCCTCAGACTATGGTCCCTCCTCTTGGGGCATAGTTATTCTTAGAGCCTCCCATTATTTCAGCTAGGGCATGAGCACATCATGCAAGTGCAGCTAAACTCATCTGTGTCAGAATCAATTACTTAATTGCATCCCATATTTAAGCAAAGACAATCACTGGGGCTTGGATCCCATCTCTCTGAAAGCCTGGTTGCCACCAAGTCTTAATTATGCAGACAGCATCAGCGGTGCTAAGATGGTAATTAACAACCATGTCATGAATGAGACACACTTCAGTGGACAGGAGCTAGCCCTTGAAGTTGGTCAACAAGAACTTGTCTCTGAGCCCTGGACCCACTGCTTTTTGCCTCGACTTAGTGCTGAGCAAGTTAAAAGGCCTCAAACAGTGGAGTTTGAGGTTGAGTGTTTTTTCCCTGCAAGCCCACTGTGGAAAGTAGGTGACAATCAAACATTCCTACTTCAAAAAGTGATCTCACAGTTGAGGAAAAAAAACCCAAAACACATTAAAACCCCATTTGCCACCCCATGAGGCTGAGTGACAACGCAGTAGGAGGTCATATCTGTGGAAGGCGCAGGTAGGACTGTGCCACACTGTGCTGTGCCATCTCGTGCTGCCCATTGGGCTGAGCTGTAGCTGCCTTTGATGGACACTCAGCAGTCCACAAAGGACCAATGCTAACCTGTGGTGAAGCAAGGAAAGTGTGGCCAGCAGGGCTAGGGAGGTTCTCCTTCCCCTCTACTCTGCCCTGCTCAGACCACACCTGGAATAATGTGTCCAGTTTTGGGCTGCCCAGTTGAAAAGAGACCTGCTAGAGAGAGTCCCACATGTATGACTGAGGGACTGGAACATCTCTGTGCTGAAGAGAGCCTGAGAGCCCTGGGGGTGTTCAGTCTGGAGGAGGGAAGGCTGAGAGGGGACCTGATCAACATCTATCAATATCTGAGGGGTGGGCGTCAGGATGAAGGTGCCCAATTGGTAGGACAAGGAGCAACAGGTCCAAGCTGGAACCCAGGAGGTTGCACCACAACATGAGGAGAAAGTTCCTTGGTGTGAGGGTGCTGGAAGCCTGGAGCAGGCTGCTCAGAGAGGTTGTGGAGTCTCCTCTGGAGCCTTTCCAAGCCCACCTGGAAGTGTTCCTGTGTGCCCTGCCCTGGGTGACCCTGCTCTGGCAGGTGAGTTGTCCTGAATAATCTCTGGAGGTTCCTTCCAACCTCTACCATTCTGTGACTACACAGCAAAGGCATCCTAGGCTTGGTGAGCCTGTTCTTGAACGCATCCCTGGGTCACTATCTGGCCTCCCTCTTGTCATGGAAGGACCTCTGTATTTCAAGTCAACTTCAGAAGGTCTGCCAGCTCCTCAGAACAGACATGGTTGCTGCCTAACAAGGTGACAGGCAGGTCTGGATGAGTGCTGTGACAGTAGCCCTCATGCTCATTTTTCAGCCTGTTTGTTACCTCCATAAAGATTTTGATCCATGACAGCCCTGCTGGCATGCAGCTGGGGAGAGGATTAAAATACCTGCTGCAAAATCACACTGGGAGCACGGTGCTGGGTACCCTGCCAGGACCAGCTGCCATGCAGTGAGCCACAAAACAGCCAGCACAGGCTTTCCACGCACCAAAACTGTCCTCATCTTCAGGGCAGTGCACAGGAGCAGGGCATTTATATCTGGCAAACAACAGCACTGTGCCACTGAGGAGCTGCTGCTTCTGACATGGTGAGTTTGAAGCTTTAAAGCCTAGAAACACTTTGAATGAGATTCACCAAAGCCAAGGGCTGGCTCCTGCACTTGGGGCACAGCAGCTCTGTGAAGGATCCAGGCTGGGGGCAGAGTGACCAGAAAGTGCCCAGCAGAGACAGTGCTGCGAGTGCTGGGTAAAGGTGAGCCAGGCTGTGCCCAGGTGGCCAAGGAAGACACCAGCAGCCTGGCCTAGATCAGGAGCAGTGCAACCAGCAGGAGCACTTAGCATTAGGGAGGCCACACCTTGAGTATTTGGCTCAGGTTTGGAGCCCTGACTCCAATAAAGACATTAAGGTGCTGGAGCAGGTCTAGAGGAGGGCAAGGAAGCTGGGGAAGGGTCTAGAGGACAGGGCTGGGGAGGAACAGCTGAGAGACTTGGGGTTGTTTAGCCTGGAGAAGACGAGGCTGGGGGAAGACCTCATTGCTGCCTGCAGCTCCCTGAGAGGAGGTTGGAGTGAGGAAGGTGTAGGTCTCTTCTCCTTATTAACAATTGATAGATTGAGAGGAAATGGCCTCAAGGTGCCCCAAGAGAGGTTTAGGTTGGAGATTAGAAGAAGCCTCTTAACTGAAAGGGTGCTCAAAGCCTGGCAGAGGCTGCCCAGGAAGGTGGTTGTATGCCCATCCCTGGAGGTGTTTGAAAGAGGCAGAGCTGTGGTGCTTAGCCTCAGCCTTGGCAGAGTTAGAGGCTGGTTGCACTCAATGGTCTTAAAGGTCTTTTCCAAATGAAAAGCTGGAAAATCCTACAAGTTCCTGTAGTGAGGACCCCATGAGCAGGAGTTTCTGACTGCACCACAGCCCTGGCATTGTGCACTAGAGCAGGCTGGGGAGCTCCCTGTTTGCCATGCAGCACACCCAGGAGGGACAATCTGGTTACCAAGCTCATGAAATGCCTTGTCAGAGTTGCTGCAGAAGGCAAAATGTCACCAGCCCCCAAGGGCTCACTGGGAAGGTCAGCCCTGCAGCTAGGGAACCCCCCTGGAGGCTGCATGCTGAGTGGCTTTTGAGAGACAGGGGAGGTGCTGACAGCCTGGAGAAGGGAAAGGAGAAACTGAGACACCTGCCTGGATCTCAGTGGTCCTACAGGGGCCAGCGAGATGAAGATGTGCCAAGCCAGTGCCAGCAGAAAGGAGGACCAAGGGGAGGGGTCAGAACAGTGCCACATCTGCTGAGCTCCTTCCCTGCAGCCCATGGGAGAGCTTCTGGGCATGAGGCAGCCTGCATGGCCAGGAAATATGCTGGTGGATGCTTAATGCCCTGAGAACCTTTGGGGCTCACAGCAGCTGGCTGTCAGGAACCAAGAGCCCCTGGGACATCAGGCAGGATGGGCACAAGGATTCACATCCCCAAGCCCTGGTCTGTGCTGGGTCTTGCAGGTGCCAGAGCCATGTGCAGCAGCTCGCTGCATGGAGCCAAGCACCAGCATCAGGACCAGCACAGGAGAGCCAGTGTCCAACCCATGCAATGTGCCTGGTGAGCAGAGATGTGGCTAGGACTGCTGGCAGCCTCACACTGGGAAAATGACCCCTGCAAGACATCATTTAGCTACAGATGGGTGGGAAGCGAAGCACTGACCTGGCTCAGGGGCAGAAAATCACAAGAAGTGCCTTTTTGCTGTGAGGAATGATGCTCCATAGCTGGGTAATGACCTGGGGGTGCTCAACAGCTGCCTGGAAGGAGGGCAAATGGGGCAGCCTTTTCTTGTGCTAGGGGCAGCCACTGACCTAGGTCACACCAGGCAGAAGGGAACGGGCAGCCAGCGTTCACAGGGCTGCACAGGGAGGGGCAGGGAAGGACAGTCAGCAGCAGGGGGAAGAGAGGTGTCAGGACAGATACTCCTCATGGCTGGTTTGCAGAAGGAGTGAAGCATCAGAGCGAGCAGCATCTCAGCAGCCACCAAAACCAGGGAGCTGAGAGCAGTTGCAGGCATTCCTGAACAACAGCTCCAAGTGGGCTTCCTTAGGGACGTCTCCAGAGGGCAGGTGCTCACCCACCCTGATCAGCTCCAGCCAGCGTGAAGCTGGCTCTTCTCACACAGAGCTGAGTCCCAGAAAGCAGCTGGTGGTTAAATGTAGGCAGAGGTGTTGGCATGAGACTCCGAGCCTGCTGAAAGGCAGGTTGCTTTTTGAGACCCAGGCCTTTGAATGTTTATCTGTACCACAAGAGTGGGCCAGGAGAGACCATCAAGCCCTTCTGGTGACTGTCCAGGAACTCAAGGCCTTCTAGGGGCCTTCTGGTCTGGCAGATGAGGGCTGCAGCATGCACAGAAGCTTTGCCCAACCTCCCCCAAGATCACAGAATCACAGAATGTCAGGGGCTGGAAGGGGCTTCAAAAGCTTATTCAGTCCGCCCCCACCTGCCAGAGCAGGGTCACCTATACCAGATCATGCATCCAAGCTGGTCTTGAATATCTCCAGAGAGGGAGACTCCACAACCCCCTTGGGCAGCCTGTTCCAGTGCTCTGTCACCCTCACAGGGAAAAAAAATTCCTCCTCATGTTTACATGGAATTTCCTATGTCTCAACTTGCACCCAGTGCCCCTTGTCCTGGCACTGGGCATCAGCCAGCAGAGCCTGGCTCCAGCCTCCTGGCACTCGCCCTTAACATCTTTATAAACATTGATGAGTTCACCTCTCAAGCTCCTCTTCTCCAAGCTCCAAGCCCCAGCTCCCTCAGGCTCTCCTTGTAAGAGAGCTGCTCCATTCCCTTCATCATCTTTGTGGCTCTGCACTGGGCTCTCTCAAGCAGTTCTATGTCCCTCTTGAACTGGGGGATCGAGAACTGGACACAGAACTCCAGATGTGGCCTCATCAGGGCAGAGCAGAGGGGCAGGAGAACCTCTCTGGACCTAGTAGCCCCAGCCCTTTGAATGCACCCCAGGATGGGCGAGCCTAACTGGGCACTGGTGGTTTTCTCCAGGGGAAGACGACGATGACGATGAATGTGGAGAGGAGAAGCTGCCCTCCTGCTTCGACTACGTGATGCACTTTCTGACTGTCTTCTGGAAGGTCCTTTTTGCCTTCGTGCCCCCCACAGACTACTGGAACGGTTGGGCTTGCTTTGTGGTCTCCATCCTCATGATTGGCCTCCTGACAGCTTTCATCGGTGACCTGGCGTCCCACTTCGGCTGCACCATCGGCCTGAAGGACTCGGTCACCGCTGTCGTGTTTGTCGCCCTGGGGACATCAGTGCCAGGTAAGCTCATCCAGCAGCAGAGTTGCTTGTCAAGGCCCATCTCTGCCTGCTCTGGGTTTGGGTGTGAGCTGGGAAAGCTGGGCACACTGAGGTCCTCAGCTCTGCTCTGTGGCACCGCCGAAGACAGCCTGGAGATGGGGGTTGGGTTTCAGCCATGGAGGAGCCAGCAGGATGGAACCAGGATATGGAACCTGTCCCCCCCTAGAAGTTATTTCAAGGACCCTCTCCTTGCAAAGACTGAGGCTCTGTTTCTATGGACAGCTTCTATGCTGTCCACTCTCAGAGCTCCTTCCCTAGAAGTAGGAATGGAAGCCTCAAGGCCAGGCTGGATGAGCCCTTGAGAAACCTGATCTAAGAAAATCTTGACAGTGATGGTGAGGAGACACTGGCACAGGTTGCACAGGAAGGCTGTGGCTGCCCCCTCCCTGGAGGTGTTCAAGGCCAGGCTGGATGAGGCCTTGAGCAACCTGGTCTAAGTGGAAGGTGTCCCTGCCCATGGCATAAGGGTTGGAGCTGGATGACCTTTCAGATGCCTTCCCACCCAACCCATCCTATGAATCTATGAAGCCAGTCTCTGATCAAAGTGCTGCCTGTGCTGGCTTGCCTTCAGAGCATCTTCTGCTCTAGCCTTGCTTCCCAGGTGAGTTTGGTGCTAGCCTGCCCACAGGGCGCACTGACCCACACAAACACTTTGTGTAAGAGCAGGCTCAGCCTTGGTTCAGAAGGAGCAAGCTAAGGTTGCTGAGCCAAGGGAGCCACTTGAGATGTGACTTGTGAAACCCTAAAAAAGGCCCTGCCCCCAAGACTTGCTCATCTCTATCAAGTGGTTACCCAGCCTCAGAAGACAGCAGGAACTGGCCAAAGAGAGAGACCCATCCCAGTTTCCACACCTACCACTGCTTTGCCCTCAAAATGCACATGGACCTGCTGCAGCCCAGCTTTGCCATCTGGCATGAAACCATCTGCTGGAGAGGTTGGTCCCAGGCAGACCTTTGCTCTAGGAAGTCCCATGTTAGCTGGTGCCAAAGGGCTGTGCTTTTCACCCACCTTCTTCCATCAGCTGCGCTGGCGAGGCAGAGAGAGAGTGGTTCCTGGACAAGGGGATCTAACCCAACCCCACCACCCCTCACCTCAGCCACACCTTCTCTTGCCACCCCCAGAATTCCTGGGATCAGCACTGGGGTACACAAAGGCTTTTAAAGTGTCCTAATGCTATCAGAGCCCTGCCAGGGCCCCCCTTGCCCTCTCCCACCACCAAAAAAAAAAAAGAAGGACCAAGAGGAAGAAAGTCTCATAGTTCTGAACTGGGCTTTTCTGGATTCTGACTGTCACCCTGGCTCTGGCCAGCTGTGTCCTTCCTTGGGAGTGCTTATAGATTGATTGGGTTAAAAGGGACCCTCCAAGGGCATCTTGGCCACCCCCCTGCACTCAGCAGGATGCACAGGGACACAGAAAAACTAAGCTTGAATGTCTGCAGGGACAGGGCCTCAAGCACAGCCCTGGGCAGCCTGTGCCAGTGTCTCACCACTCTGCTTCTGCACAACTTCCTTCTGAGGTCCGACCTAACTCTGCCCTGCTCCACTCTCAAACCATTGCAGTCATCTTATCACTGCAAGTCCTTCTGAGCAGTCCCTCCCCAACCTGCATGTAGGTCCCCTTCAGATACTGAAATGCAGCTCGAAGGTCTCCCTGGAGATTTCTCCTCTTCAGTCTGAACAGCCTCAGCACCCTCAGCCTGTACCCATAGCAGAGCTTCTGCAATGCCTCTCCTCACCCAGCTGTCTTCTGTGGTCTCTGCCCTCCCTTTGCAGACACCTTTGCCAGTGTCTCTCCTGCTGAGGCTCTCTCTGCCCTCCCTTTACAGACACTTTTGCCAGTGTCTCTCCTGCTGAGGCTCTCTCTGCTCTCCCTTTGCAGACACCTTTGCCAGTGTCTCTCCTGCTGAGGCTCTCTCTGCTCTCCCTTTGCAGACACCTTTGCCAGTGTCTCTCCTGCTGAGGCTCTCTCTGCCCTCCCTTTACAGACACCTTTGCCAGTGTCTCTCCTGCTGAGGCTCTCTCTCTGCCCTCCCTTTGCAGACACCTTTGCCAGTGTCTCTCCTGCTGAGGCTCTCTCTCTGCCCTCCCTTTGCAGACACCTTTGCCAGTGTCTCTCCTGCTGAGGCTCTCTCTGCCCTCCCTTTACAGACACCTTTACCAGTGTCTCTCCTGCTGAGGCTCTCTCTGCCCTCCCTTTGCAGACACCTTTGCCAGTGTCTCTCCTGCTGAGGCTCTCTCTCTGCCCTCCCTTTGCAGACACCTTTACCAGTGTCTCTCCTGCTGAGGCTCTCTCTCTGCCCTCCCTTTGCAGACACCTTTGCCAGTGTCTCTCCTGCTGAGGCTCTCTCTCTGCCCTCCCTTTACAGACACCTTTGCCAGTGTCTCTCCTGCTGAGGCTCTCTCTCTCTGCCCTCCCTTTACAGACACCTTTGCCAGTGTCTCTCCTGCTGAGGCTCTCTCTGCCCTCCCTTTGCAGACACTTTTGCCAGTGTCTCTCCTGCTGAGGCTCTCTCTCTGCCCTCCCTTTGCAGACACCTTTACCAGTGTCTCTCCTGCTGAGGCTCTCTCTCTGCCCTCCCTTTACAGACACCTTTGCCAGTGTCTCTCCTGCTGAGGCTCTCTCTGCCCTCCCTTTGCAGACACCTTTGCCAGTGTCTCTCCTGCTGAGGCTCTCTCTGCCCTCCCTTTGCAGACACTTTTGCCAGTGTCTCTCCTGCTGAGGCTCTCTCTCTGCCCTCCCTTTGCAGACACCTTTACCAGTGTCTCTCCTGCTGAGGCTCTCTCTCTGCCCTCCCTTTACAGACACCTTTACCAGTGTCTCTCCTGCTGAGGCTCTCTCTGCTCTCCCTTTGCAGACACTTTTGCCCGTGTCTTCCCCACTGAGGCTGTCCTGCCCTCCCTTTGCCAGTGTCTCTCCGGCTGAGGCTCTCGCTGCCCTCCCTTTGCAGACACCTTTGCCCGTGTCTCTCCTGCTGGGGCTGTCCTGCCCTCCCTTTGCCAGTGTCTCTCCTGCTGAGGCTCTCTCTGCTCTCCCTTTGCAGATACCTTTGCCCGTGTCTCTCCTGCTGGGGCTGTCCTGCCCTCCCTTTGCCAGTGTCTCCCCTGCTGAGGCTCTCTCTGCCCTCCCTTTGCAGACACCTTTGCCCGTGTCTCTCCTGCTGGGGCTGTCCTGCCCTCCCTTTGCCAGTGTCTCCCCTGCTGAGGCTCTCTCTGCCCTCCCTTTGCAGACACCTTTGCCAGCAAGGTGGCCGCCACGCAGGACCAGTACGCGGACGCTTCCATCGGGAACGTCACCGGCAGCAACGCGGTGAACGTGTTCCTGGGCATCGGTGTGGCCTGGTCCATCGCAGCCATCTACCACGCGGCCCACGGACAAGCCTTCCAAGTGTCCCCAGGAACCCTGGCCTTCTCCGTCACCCTCTTCACCATTTTTGCTTTCATCAGCGTGGGCGTGCTGCTCTACCGGCGCAGACCCGAGATCGGAGGTGAGCTGGGCGGGCCGCGGACTTCCAAGCTGCTCACATCGTCACTCTTTATCCTCCTCTGGTTGTTGTACATATTCTTCTCATCTCTGGAAGCCTACTGCCACATAAAGGGCTTCTAAAAGGGACAATCGGAGGTAGTGCATACATCTATATATATCTATATGTATCTATATAGAGTGATATATAGGTATAGATATAGATATACTGCTGTGTATAATGGACAGAGAAGGAATAAAAGAGATTGGCCATGTTCACACACCTGCGGATGGAAAACGGCTTTGGCGCATCCTTTGGACTAGGCAGGACCCAAAGCTGGCAGGAGCCCTCCCCCGGCGCAAGCCTGGCGGCAGGGTGCTCGCTGCGACTCTACCGACGCCAGTGGCTGGCGGCCACTGAGCCCTTCCCTGTTGCTCTCTCCTGCCCGCTGGCCCCCCAGGAGGATGGAGGCTGAGGCCAGCGGGGCGCGGCGGGACAGGGAAGGCCAGAGGAGCTGGTGGCAAAGCGGTGGGCGAGGGGAAGGAGAGGAAGGCGAGCAGCCTGCCCTCTGGCCACCGTCACCGCTTGGGAACATCCCCTCTGGCCCAGCTGGAGTGAAGTGAGCCCGGACTGAAGACGAGGGGAGAGTTGGAAGCTTTCTGAGGATAGAACACAAACCGTTTTCCTCATCGGGCTGGGGTTGTTGCCTGGGCTTTGGTTGGTCTGTCGAGGTTGGGGTGGTCTGTTGTTTTGGGGGTCGGTTTGCTGTTTTGGGGGGGGGGGGTTGTTGGTTTGTTTTGGCGTGTGTACAACTAGCATTTCCCACCACCACCACCACCACCTGCCCCCCACCTTTCCCCCTCGGTGCTTCAGGGCTGCCTGGTGCCTGAAGCCGAGGTGGGGCAGGGCTGGGGGTGCTCCTCCTGCCCCCCTTGGGCATGCTGTCCTGGTACTTGTAACATTGCATGAAGGAAACGATCCCTGTCTGTATATAGCATCCTGTAACAAGAGTCCTTGCAGCCGTGTGGGTTGAGCATTGCAGATACCGGAGTTCTCTTTTCACTGGGTTTTATTTATTTGAGTTAGTTCCATTCAGGTAGGGGGTTAGGTTGTTTGTTTGTTTGTTTGTTGGCTTGTTTGTTTGTTTGTTTGCTCGTTTGTTTGTTTCCTCTTAGTGGGGGTGCAAGGAGGGGAAGCTGTCGCCGCTTACTGCTGCGCGCAGGGGTTCCAGGAGAAGCAATCAAAGCCATGCAGATGGAGGTTGGCAGGGCAGAAGAACCCACACCCCAGGCACTTCATCCCGCCGGGTGGCCTGGGTTCCCCCCACAACCCCAGCAGTCAGTCCAGGACATGCTGAAGCCAGTGGGAAGCCTCCACCATCTGCAGGAGGCTTTATGCAAGGCCCCAGGGAGCTCGAGTGGCTTGAGCGGCATCTGAGCCCAGGAGGAACCGGCATGGCTGGCTCCCAGCACCTCCTCTGCCTTCCTAGCCAGTGGCTGACTCAAAATCTATCACCCCCCCCAAGATCCTTTGTCCCCTGTGTCCCCAGAGGTCTACTGAAAGCCCCTGCTTCTGAGAGTTAAGCCATCAGGATCAGTCCCCAAAGCTGGTCCTTTCCCACAGCCATCCAGAGGGAGAGTAACTCAGTGTGAGGGCCAAGGGGCCGTGAGGAGGTCTCCCATGTCACCGAGCACAACCAGGAGGTGTCAGCCAAGGAAAAAGGCTCCATTTGGCCCCGTCAGAACCTGAACTTGATGGGAAGAGGAGGCAGGGAGGTGTACCTCAGCGTGAGCCCCCGATCCAGCGGCGCAGGCTGGGGCAGCCAGCCAAGCCTGGGGGGTGCAGCTGCAGAGCTCCCCGGGGCCCCGCACAGGGATGCTGCTGCTCACTGGTGTTGAGAGATGTCTCCTGAACCCTGTGCCCTCCAGCAGCCTTCCTGGGGTCCCCTGCTGAGCTCTCCCCACCCAGCTGAGAGCCACATCTGGCACGTATCCCCTAAGCAGCTGGCTGGGGGTGCTTGTACTCATTTCAGACAACCTGTGGAGGTTTTTAATCACCTGGTCTAAGTTGGGTTTTTTTTCCTCTAGAAATACAAAGTTGTGCAGCATTCTCTTTTTCTTCTCAGACCTTTTTTTCCCCCTCCTGGTGGGATTTAGGGTTTTTCTTCGGGTTTTTCAGGGCTGGGGAGGGGGGAGGAGGGGAAGAATCAAACACAGGAGCAGGTTGTTCAGGTTTCTGACTACCTTTATGTACAACGATCTCATTTTCATCTGTTTGGCTTTGTTGTTTTGTTTTTTTCTCCCTCTAACTTTATTTTCCTTCGTGTGTATTGCCCACCACTATAGGCAGTGAGCCCACTTAATTGTGATGATCCTTATCAATGGTACACAATGCACAGACAAATAAAGTTTGTAATGATTCCTGATGGATCCAGCAGTGCTCCTGCATATTCTCTATGGAAAAACGAAAACCCAAACAAAACAAAGCAAAACAAACAAATCCTTCCCCCCCCCCCTTTCCCATTGTCTCCCCTCACGTTGTCACCAACCCATCGGTTTGCCTTTGCTGTGTTTCTCGCCTCCATCTGCTCACCTGGCCCCATCTGACAGCTTTCCTCCTGCTCCATCTCCATCGTGCTTCGGGCTCACTGTGCTGCGGTGCAGCTGGGGCTTGGCAGCCCACCCAGCTCTCAGGGGGTGCAGGAAAGCCGCAGTGCAATCCTTCTGGCACCAGTTACTGCTCCTGTGCTGGTTGCCACTGCTGGCTCAGCCTAGGCTCAGGGAGAGCTGTGCCTGTGTCCCCAGGGTACCTGGCAGCTCTCTGTCTTCTTGTTGCATTGCACTGGCCCTCTTCTAGTACCAGCCTCGTGGGGACTCACACTAGGTTAAGCCATTAGTTAGTGGTAAGTGGGAATGCAGAAGGTACATTGCCAGAGCAGGGTCCAGAAGCAGATCTGAGACACCCTATGAGGTCACTGAGCAAACCAGGAGCTTGTGCAGCTCTGGGCAGCTGACTGCCCATGCCCTAGTGCAGGTGCTGTGGCCATTTCTGACTCACACGGATAAAGGGAGCTCAACCAGCACTGAGGAGGAGAAAAGTCTTTGTGTGCCCAGGGATCTTGCTCCTCCCTATGGTTCATCCAGACGCTGCTGAGCTGTCCCGAGATAAACCCTCCTACGATGCTTCCAAAATCCTGATCTGACAACTGACCTCAAACATCAGCTCTGGAGATGAGTCCCATGGAAGTGCTGCCTTCCTCTGCCCCTGCTTCTCCCAGTGCCACAAGTGTGCCTGGGACACACACTCCTGGGGTCCTGCCCATCTGCTGCACAAGGTCAGGATGAGGCCACACATCTGCTCAGCCTGGCACCACCAGCAGTGCCTGACTCCTGAGCCCCAGGCTAGGAACATGCCAGCAACCCAAAAGCTAGGGGTCAGGAGGTGGTGGGGTTTGTCTGCAGAAGCCCATGGACAGTAAAATCCTCATCTGCTGATGTGAGGGGACATGGGGCAGAGCAGGCAGCTAGTGCAGCCTGGCAGCCAGAGGATTTGCTGTGCTCTCTGGGCTGCTCTCATCCAAACCTATCCCTTCCACACATCCTCTGCTGCCTTTTTTCCAGCCGTGCAGCTGGCCACACTTCCCATGCAGGTGCTCAGCAGGATTAGTGTGGGTGAAGCTTCAGCAAAGGCAGCTGGTGACGTCTGTCTGCTCTCCCCAGGCAGTGAGCTATGAAGGCAGAGCAGCTCCCCTGACCAAAAGGTGATGTGAGGGTTGTGCTGCTTCGGAGTGAGCTGCAGGCGTGGTGGTCATTAGCAAGTCACAGAATTGTCAGGGTTGGAAGGGACCTCAAGGATCATCCAGTTCAAACCCTCCCTTACCTTGGGCAGGGACACTTCACACCAGATCAGGTTGCCCAGAGCCACATCCAGCCTGGCCTTAAAAACTTCTAGGGATGAGGCTTTCACCACCTCCCTGGGCAACCTGTTCCAGCCTCTTACCACCCTCATGGTGAAGAACTTCTTGACATCCAGTCTGAATCTCCCCTCCTCTAGCTTGGATCCATGCCCCCCCAGTCCTGTCACTACCCAACTCCCTACAAAGTCTCTCAGCAGCTCCCTCACCAGGGCCCTTGTGTACCAGCCAAGTATTGGCAGGCATTGAGCAGCTCTCCTGCTTCCAGAGCTTTCCAAAGGGGAGGATGGAGCAGCACTTGCGAAGGACAAGGCCCAAGTCACACGCAAACACCAGCCTTGTGTCTGCAGCTCTCTGCCAGCTGCCTGCTTCAGCACCTGTAGTGAGCTGGTGCCAGGTGTCATGCTTGTTTGCCCAGTTGCTCATGGAGGAGCCTCTCACTTGCATGCCACCTTGCCATGGGCCACCGAGCCCCAACCACCTGCCTGTCTCAGCAAGAGTGTAATGCCTGCTCTCCTGCAGCAGCCTCGGCCCTAATCCAGACCCTCCACAAGCAAAACCAAAGTGCCCTTGTCCCTCTACAGACACCCCAAGGAGCAGCAGGAGAGAGAACACTTCCCTGACTTGCCCTCCTGTTTGCCCAGCCTGCTGGGCACAGCCTGGCTCCCCAGGTCGTCTCTCAGGTGCCAGTGCTCTTCCAGCTCCTCCCTGTCCCTGCCAACCTCCACGCCCTCCCTCACAAGGGAAGGGCATAGAGCATCTCTGATAAAGCCCTAGGCTCAGGGGGTGCCAGAAACAGCACTTTGAACCCTTGGCCTCTGCCCATCCACCTGCCCCAGCTGCTCTCAGCCCGGGCACAAGTGCACAGAGCACTGACAGCCCTGAGCATCTTAGCAAAACCATACCCCTGGCCCCTGGGGGGGCAGTGGGAGTGGAGGCAAAGCACAGCCGTACCTGAGCACGAGGAAAAGCTGCGAGAGAGGCAGGAACTCTGCAGGCCCCGGGGCCAGCAGGAGCCCCCAGCCTGCAGCATCTCACGGCTAAGCCTACCTGCACCGCTACCACCCCTCGTGCCAGGCAGCAAGGCACCCACTGGCTCCAGAGCTGCAAGCCCCTTGCCTCCAGACAACATCCCTACCCCTGCCAAACCCATTCCCAGCAGCCTGCAGCGGCTGTGGGGTGAGGGGCGACTGCAAAAGCCACTTGTGCAGCTTTCTGCCCACTTCCATCTCTTCTCACAAAGGCCAGAAGGGAAGCTTTGAGCCCCTTCTGGTCAAGAGCCTGGATGCAGACTATAAACTCTCTGTGCTATTTCTGCTACAGGCAGGGAGGGAGAGCGCCAGAGCCTGGGTGTTATTGTTACAGCTATTTTTAGATGCTTGGGTAAGAATGAAGTGTGACGGCGTTGGGGGCCATACACATACCTAGGGAGGAGGCTCAGCTGCATTGCTACAGGGGCAGAGCCAGAAAGTGGTGGAGACAGAGAAGAGAAGAAAAATTTGATGCTGGAGGGTGCAGTTGCAGGAGAAAGCCCTGCAGTCGTCTTCTGCAGGTGCTGGCACCTGGGGAGCCACACCACAGAACAGCAGAATGTGGCAGCTCACATGCCTGGGGTGCATTAAGAAGAGTGTGTCCAGCAGATCAAGGGAGGTTCTCCTCTCCCTCTGCCCTGGTGAGACCTCATCTTGAGTACTGCCTTCAATTTTGGGGCTCCCCAGTTTAAGAGGGACAGGCACCTGTTGGAGAAGGTCCAGCAGAGGGCTACAAGGATGATGAAGGGACTGGAGCATTGCCTGATGAGGAGAGGCTGAGGGACCTGGGGCTGCTTAGTCTGGAGAAGAGAAGACTGAGAGCATCCAATAAATGCCTATAAATACCTGAGGGCTGGGGGTCAGGAGGGGGACAGGCTCTGCCCACTTGCTCCCTGGCATAGGACAAGGAGCAATGGATGGAAGCTGCAGCACAGGAGGTTCCAGCTCAACACAAGGGGGAACTTCTTGACTGTGAAGGTCCCAGAGCACTGGAACAGACTCCCAGAGAGGTTGTGGAGTCTCCTTCTCTGGAGACTTTGAAGGCCTGTCTGGATGTGTTCCTCTGTGACCTATGGTCCTGCTCTGGCAGGGGGGTTGGACTCGATGATCTTTGTGTCTTTTCCAACCCCTAACATCCTGTGAGCCTGTGATCCTCTAATCCTGTGACCAGAACCTCCCTGGCCTCACCTGCAGGCGGTGGCAGCCCCCACGCACCCACCTGCACAGAAGGCTCTGCTGCTTTCCCTCTGAACGTCTGACTGGTGCAGGAAAGCGTCCAGAGGCGTCTGTGTTCTTGCAGCGAGCACCAGGGGACAATAACTGGAGTGACATTCCGAGCCTTTTAAGGGCTTGAGCCGTCCTCCTCCTGGAACTAGAGATGGGGAGAGGCTCTGGCCAGCCAGCAGTGCCCCTCATGCAGGTGGGAGGGATGCTGCAGAAGAAAAGGGCCCATCTGCTCAAGAAGCAGCTTTCAGCATGAAGGACAGTCAGAAGATCACTGGCACTAGCAGGACTTGGTGCCTAGAACAGGGCTCTGATGGCATCCAAGAGGGCTCTACAGGGTCTTGCTGCCTCTCTGAAGCATGTTGAAAATGGCCAGCCCTGCCTCTGAGCACCCAGTGTCCCCAGAGTGGCTCATGCCTCTCCCCTGCCAGCACTGCACCCTCCCTTGGCTCCCTCTCTCCCCCTCAAAGTGCACACCAGCTTGGGTCTCATCTCTAGAAGTGTAAAAGTGGGCACTGGGCTGCAGGGCAGGTGCTGTGGAGCACTGCTAGGTGGTGGAGCCAGGGGCTGCCAGTGGGACATCCAGCATCAGAGGGCCTGGGGAAGGGAAGGCTACCACGGGGTACCAGCCAGACCTGGAAACCCCACAGCACATTCTCCTGCCCCAGCTGCCCTGGCTAGGGAGATGCATCTTAATTTCTGCACAGCTAAGGCACAGCCTCTGGCTTTCACAGCTGCCTGTGGGCCCTTCATCCCCTGTAGTGCACTACAACAGCTCCCTGACCCTCTCAGCACACAGCCCCCTCCCCAGCAGCATGCAGTTGCAGGGAGTGGTGGGAAGGAGCTTCAGCAATGCACCAGGATGCTCAGGTCCTCCAGTACCTGCCTTTGAGCCACCTCAAGGCCCTAAAATGGAAGACTGTGCATGGTGTCCCCCCAGCATGGGGTTTGCTTTGTGCTGGTCCCAGCTGTGGGGTCTCTTCACGTGCCCTGTAGAGGAACCTTCTCTCCCTGCTGCCCCATATCTGGGGGCTTCCTGAGTCTCCTTCCTCACTGGCCTGAAGAGCTTGTTGGCTCAGGTGTGCTGTCTGCAGCCCAGGGCAAAGATTAACCACTCCACAAGAAGTCTTGGCCGTGACCCCCTACAAGCAAAGGAACCATGTGAGGTTCCAAACAGCAGAGGCAAACCTCAGCATGCTGAGCCTTTCCTGCTCCTCACCCTGTAGCCACTTACCCACAGGCACTGGGTTTTCTTGTGCTGCTGTCCTTCAGTCATGGGTTTTTGGAGGGTGTAACATTGCTGCTGAATTCCCACCATTATCAAGTGCCACAAATGCTTCAGCTCTCACCCTCCACCCTGGCCCTGCAGCTATGCTCCCAGAGCAAACTAACTACTCCAGCACCTACCTGCCTACAAAACCTTCCTGCTCCTGCTTAGTATGGGTGGCAACCGAGCTGCAAGATGCAATGGCTCCAAGTTCAGCGCTCCTAACTCCTGGCAGAACACGAAGGACCACCACAGGCTGCTTTCCCTGCACCTCCTGATCTCTCCACTGACGTAGGGTTTATTTCTTCTCCTTTACTTCTAACTCAAAAAGAGGCCCCTACAGGTGGGGACAGGGCAAGACCTGCTCGGAGAACAGCCTTGCTCTGTCTTCTCCGAGAACCTGGCCCTGGCAGTCCATGGCACTGCCATCAGCAGGAGCCTGTGCTCCTTTGCCCCAGCCCACAGCCCCCAGGAACCAAAGCAGATGAGCATCTCTATAGAGATACTTGGAAAGAGGGAAAGATGCTGCAATCACTGCAGAACTGCTGCATTACAGAGTCACAGATTGGGCCCTCCAAGGGCATCCTGTCCACCCCCCTGCACTCAGCAGGGACACCTCCAGCCAGAGCAGGCTGCACAGGGACACAGCAAGCCTGAGCTTGAAGATCTGCAGGGACAGGGCCTCAAGCACAGCCCTGGGCAGCCTGTGCCAGTGTCTCACCACTCTCCTTCTGCACAGTTTCCTCCTGATGCCCAACCTAACTCTGCCCTGCTCCACTTTCAAACCACTGCCCTCGTCCTACCACTCCCAGCCCTTCTGAGCAGTCCCTCCCCAGGCTTCCTGCAGGTGCCCTTCAGATTTTGGAACATAATTTTAAGGTCTCCCTGGGGTATTCCTTTCAGTAGGCCAAAGACCCCCAATTCTTTCAGCCTGTCCCAAGAGCAGAGGTTCTCTAACCCTCTGATCATCTTTGTGGCCTCCCCTGGACCCTCTCCATCAGGTCCATGTCTCTCTTGTGTCATGGGGGCCCAGAGCTGTAATTGAGTGGTGCAGTTACCTCCATACTCGAGTGACCACTCCAGTTCTCAAAAGTCATTTCTGCACACTTGAAGCGCAGGGAAAGCAGCTGCTCCTCTCTCTAGAGTAGAAAATAGGCTGTTGCTATGAGCCTAGAGCAGACACAGAAAGGCATCTCCCTTGGCAGATGTAATTCCAAGCAGCAGCTTCTTCCACTGTCCCCCTGAGGAACAGAAGAACATGCAGGCAGGGAGCTGGCAGCTGCCTGTGCAGCCTTGTTCTGGGTGCTCCCCAGAGGTGAGGCAGCCCCAGTAACAGCAGGACACAGAAGAGAAGGAGTTCAAAAAGTGTCTTAAAACATGAGGGGAGCAGTAGGTGGCTCGACACGTCCCACCAGGCACGAGAGCAGCGCTGGGGCAGCGACCCAGCTCACCAGCAGCCCGTGGGAGAGGGATGGCACAGCTCAGGCAGGGCTGTCTGCTGGGAATTTTTTCATGTGCTGAAGTGCACAAAGTGCTGAGCTGCCTCCTTCTCTGGAGAAGGGAGCCCTGCTTGCTCTCCACAGCTCCTCAACAGCAGATGGGGGCCAGGTGGAGGTCGGTCTCTTCTGCCTAAGAACAGGAGAGGAAACGGCCTCAAGTTACACCAGGAGAGGTCTCCTATGGTTGTACAGTGAATGATGGCTGGAGGTGTCCTCCTGCCTTCTGACAACAGCTCAGCAGCCTGAGGGTTGCTCCCCATCACTCCAGGAGCAGCATGGGGGAGGCAGGCAGGCAGATGGCTGCGACCACTCTTCCTGCTGCACCCTCAGCACCAGTCAGCCCTGTCACTGTCACCCTCCATGTCTTATGTCACCCACCACCCTGTGCACCCCCCTCACGGCAGCAGGGCACACCGGCAGAACACAGCCACCTTGTGCAGATCTTGACACAAACAGAGAGAGAGAGAGAGAGAGAGAGAGAGAGAGAGATCCGCGCCAGCCCGGAGCGCCTCCTGCCCCTCAACCGGGGCAGCCTCCGGGGAGGCAAAGCCAAATTCCCCCAAAGCGGGGGCTGAAAGGAGAGTTTGCAGAAGAATTGGCTCGGGTGGAGACAGAAAGCAGAGCGCGGCTCATGAATTCCACCCCCAACCTTCCCTCTGCAGGCGGCGAGGCGAAGGCCCCGCGCCCGCGGGCGGCGGCTGCGGGACACCCCCGGGGGTCAGCGGCTGCGGCATCCTGGATCTCTGTCTCTCTCGGGGCTCCTCAGGAGCTGGGCGGCACAGGGCAGCTACACTCTTTGAAAAGCCATAATGTTAGCTGGTACAGCTCTTTTATTACTGTCGATTTATATATATATATATTATATATAGCTGTTGATAAAAGAGGTCCTCTCGGGAGACACCTGTAGCCTACAGGCAAAGAAGTCTCTGACGCTGTATATTCTGTACGTGCTGTATAAACAAAGTGAAATACTGGAACCTAAGTGTCGGGGAGGGGGGGTGGGGACGGGGACACACACACAAACGCGACTCGGTGACACCTGCTGCAGGACAAGGCGGCCGGCGGGCAAGTCCCCATCGCGGGCTGCCGCGGCTCAGGCTCGGGGTCCGCATAGGAGCCACCGCCCCACTGCGGGTCCCGGCCAAAGCCACAGCGCAAGGGCCAAGCCTGTGGCTCCTTGGCTGTTTTGCCTCCTGCAAAGGAGAAAATGGCAACTCCGCGAGTGAAAGCAGCCACGACAGCAGCCACCTGGGCTCCCTATGGGGTGGGCAAAGCGCAGGACAGGGCACGGCGTCGCCCGTCACAGCCCTCAGCGCAGCGAGCCCACCGTCGCCCACCCGCCTCCCTCCTCTCCCGTCCGGGCTGGAAGCCCTTCGGCCACCCACCCCCGCCACCTGGTCAGAGAGAGCCAATGGCCCCGGGCGGGGGCTCTGGCAGCGGCAGCAGAGGTGGCGCTGAGCGGCTGACTCTTGCATCTCGTCCCTGCGCTACCCAGCAGCGAGGCGCTGGGACCCCTCCGTGCCGGCAGGGGCCGGCGGCAGCCGCTCCGCGCTTCCGTCGCGTCCGCCCAGGACTCTTGCGAACCACTGCAGACAGTCGTGGCGGCCTGAAACAAAACGAAACAAACAAAAAAAAAGAGGAAAAAACCCGAAACAGTCGTGCTGAGCTCATCTATTTTTGTATTTGTGGTGTTTTGCTATGAATAGAAGTAGTGAATCAGTGCCCCTAGAGCTGAGAATGAACTGTCCACAGCAAACCTGCGGCCGCGGGGACTACTTGTACAAACCCTCTGTTGGAAACCTTCTGCCAAAGATAAGCTCTTTGAACGACCTGTCAAATGTTGCTTCTCTCTCTTTTTTGTTTAATTTCTTTTTTTTCCCTTTTAATTGTTTTTTTCCTCTTATTTTTTCTATTTTTAATTTTATTTCTTTTTTTTAAATTTTATCTTTTTTCTTCCCCCCCTTCCTTCTTTTTTTTTTTCTTTCCTTCCGTTTCTTTTTCTTTCCTTCCTTTTCTTTTTCTTTCCTTCCTTTTCTTTTTCTTTCCTTCCTTTTCTTTTTCTTTCCTTTCTTTATTTTTTTTTAACTTTGCTCTGAATGTCATTGCAGAAGCACCTTTCTCCCCACTCTCTTTGGAAAATGGGTTTTGGGAGTTGTTTATTTTGTATCTTTTAGGACAAAGAAATATGCCAATAGTTTTATTTAGTTAGTTTTAACCAGAGCAGTAAATAGAGCAGTAGGGAGGCACAAGGCAACGTCTTGAAGGTGATAAGTGGGATCCACTAACAATCACTCTGAAAATACTCAGCTTCTTCTGGGCAGATGTGATGTGAAGCTGAGGACACTTTCCTGGCAGGAGCATCCTGGCTGCAGCTACTATTGCCACTGTGGAGCTCACCAGGAGGAGAGAAATCTCTTAATCAGCCATCTCCAGGCTGTGGGCATTTGGAACCCCTCGTGGGTAACTTCAGCCTCCTCACCGTTTATGAGCATGACACCTTGATTAGCTCTCACTAGGCAACGTGGCACATGGGGAACACCTGCTCAGGGCTGTGAGGGGCTGAATCCTGGTGAGGTCTGGCCTCCTCCCAATGCCCCCAGAAAGCACAGCAGCAACAGTAATACCACTGGCATCACAGAATCATCACAGAATGGTAGGGGGTGGAAGGAACCTACAGAGATCAGACAGTCCAACCCCACCTGCCAGAGCAGCATCACCCAGGGTAGTCCACACAGGGACACATCCAAGTGGGTTTGGAAAGTCTGCAGAGAAGGAGACTCCACAATCTCTCTGGGCAGCCTGCTCCAGCCCTCCAGCACCCTCACACCAAAGAACTTTCTCCTCATCTTGAGATGTAACTTCCTGGAGTCCAGCTTGGACCTTTTGTTCCTTGATCTCTCACTGGGCACTGCCAAACAGAGCCTGGCACCTTCATCCCAACCCCCACCCCTCAGATATTGACAGACATTGATCAGATCTCCTCTCAGCCTTCTCCTCTCCAGACTAACCAGCCCCAGGGCTCTCAGCCTTTCTTCACAGCAGAGATGTTCCAGTCCCTTCGTCATCCTCTTAGGTCTCTGTTGGAGTCTTTGCAGCAGGTCCCTGTCTCTCATGAACTGGGGAGCCCAAGCTGGACACAGCATTCCAGCTGTGGTCTCAGCAGGGCAGAGTAGTTACAATTTTCATTACTTTTAGTTTTTTTTATAGGGAAAAATCCTATTTCCCTTCTTCATCTCTTCCTCTTGAGAGAATTTTAACTGCTATTTCAGTGCTCATTTCGTTGGGCTCATGTAGTCAGGCCCTGGTTGGATGATGGTTGGACTTCATGATCTCAAAGGTCTTTTCCAACCTTAATGATTCTATGATTCTCTGGGAGGGGAGGGGGAAAACAAAATCAAAAACCAAAACAACCTTCATCACCTTCTGTGATCCCCAAATCTGTTGCAGTGGAAACACATCTTCAGCCACATCCATCTGGCTCCACTATATCAGAGAGATTTTTGGCTCAGTTGGGTTGTTCTGGGGTTGTTTTTTTTTGGGGGGGGGGGGCGTAGGATGGGGTTGGGTTTTGTTTTTCCTCCTTACTTCTGAGCACTTCACATTTTCTTTAGTTTCTTGGTCCTAAAGATCTGGAGGAATTAATTGGTAATAAAGACAGGAGGAAAGTTCCAGCAAGCTGTGAAAGGCTAGGGTGGCTTCACCAGATCAGAGAGATGTTTTGGCTTGGCTGGGTTGTTTTGGGGGTTTTTAGGATGGTAGGATGGTGGTTGGTTTTTTTTTCCTCCTTACTTCTGAGCACTTCACAATTTCTTTAGTTTCTTGGTCCTAAAGATCTGGAGGAATTAATTGATACTAAAGGTCTGGAGGAATTAATTGATACTAAAGGTCTGGAGGAATTAATTGGTAATAAGGACAAGAGGAAAGTTCCAGCAAGCTGTGAAAGGCTAGGGTGGCTCCACCCTATCAGAGAGATGTTTTGGCTCAGTTGGTTGGCTTTATTTTGTGTGTGTGTGGGGGGGGGGGGGGGGGGGATGTGGGGTTTTTTTCCCTTTTCTTTCTCCTGAGCAACTCAGACTTTTTTCAGTGTCTTGGTCCTAAGGATCTCTGGAGGAAGGGATTGGGTGATAAAGACAGGAGGAAAATGCCAGCAAGCTGTGGAAGACAGTGGTGAGAAGATCTGGGTTTTTGAATCACTGTGCATTTTGTTAATTAGTGAACTCAAATAGTTTTTTATTTAAAAGAAAAAGAAAGAAAGCAGATAACCTTTATTCCAGTAAAGACAACTGTTGATTTGAGATCTATATATATATAAATATATATATAAATATATATGAAAAAAAAGAAGAGAAATAATAATATACTATTTGAATGGTTTATAATCCTGTTGCTCTAAACTACATCCAATGGAAACCTGTTACAAGTTGTTGTCATTCCCCTGTATGAAATCAATGACTTTCCCCCCCCCTCCCCTGCATGCTGCCTGAGTATGTTGTGATTTGAATTAAGAGTTTCCATTTGAATTGCCTTATTCAAGAGGTTGTATGTTACCTAACTGGGGGGGGAGGGGGATGGGAAGGGAGGGGATGATGACCTGGCACTGTTCATCACATTACATGTGTGCTTTGATGCTGTTTCTGTCAAATTCAGAGGGGTTGTCTGTCATCTGTGTATTTTGTAGGAGACCTTTTATCTTGTTAAACTGTGCTATGTAAACCTCTCATTGCCTGAAATAGTCAGTTATATAAACCAGTGTCTCTCAGCTGTTTTTCTTCCCCCCCCCCCTCCCCAATTTTATCACATTTCCTAACACAAAAATATAGCTGTTTGTAAATCCTTCATTCATTTTGTCTATTTTTACCTGCGAGGATTTCTCTCTTTTTTTTCCCACCCTTTTTTCCTTTTTTTGAAGCTGGCAGAGGAGCAAGGAAGCTTCCCCTGAGATTTTTCAGTCGAGGCTCAGCTACGTTTACACCCCCTGGGCGAGATGCAACGAGCACTTCTCAGCAGCTACAACTGGCACTGGGGACGTGTGGTTTATGGCTGCTCTCTTGCCCGGCTCAGCCGAGCCATTATCAGCACAGAACACAATGGGCAGTGCCAAGCCAGCCGTGATGCTGCTGCTGCTGCACTCCCTGCCCTCTGGGGCAGCTGCTTCAGGCCCCACACCTCTGGCCTTGCCGTGGGATGAGTGGTAAGGGAGAGAGGGGGCAGTTGTCCCTGCCACAGCCAGGATGAGAGAGAGAAGAGATGCTACTTACTCGCCCTAGCTCCAAGGCTTGCTTTGCTGACGACAACAAGCTGGGTGGAGTGGCTGCCACAGCGGAGAGCTGTGCTGCCCTTCAGAGAGACTTAGGCAGGCTGGAGAGTTGGGCAGGGAGAAAGTTAGCTGGCTTTGCTTTCCAGCCATGGAACCAGGTTAATCCACAGCTGGTGCTCCCCACCTAGGCACCACACAAAGGTCAGATTCTCTGAAAACATGGCACGCTGTTGAAGGGACCAGCAGAAGGCAGGCTTCAGCAATGGCAGAAGGAAGTGAGGTGATCCAGTACCTCCCAGCATTGGGGTTCACCTCAGCTCCAGCCTAACCCTGCTCTCCCTCAGCTTGTAACAATTCCTCCCTGACCTGTCTCTGAACACCCTTAGGAAAAGTCTCTCTGCAGCCTTCCTGTATGATCCCTCCAGCTAGGGGCAGGCAGCTCCAAGGTCCTCCCAGAGCCTTCTCTTCTCCAGGCTGAACCCCCCCCAGCTCCCTTAGCCTGTCCCAGTGCCTGCTAGGAGTACACTCGCGCTGCTCTTGTGCCCTCCTTCAGACACTGGTGCTTGGCCACTGTGGGCACAGGGAGCTGGGCCAGAGGGAGCTGCAGTGTGGTGCAGCACTGTGCTCAGGCTCTTGTGCTGCAGTCTCTGGCCAAGGCAAACAGCTCTGTCCAGTGAATCACAGTATCAGACAGGTGGGAACAGAGCCTTGAGAGCATCAGGTGCAACCATGACCCTGCTCTGCCAAGCACTACCTCTAAGCCTCTCCCAGGAAGGGCACTGCAGCAGTTCCCTGGGCAGCCTGTGCCAGGGCCTGACCACTGCTGCAGGGAAGCATTTTTCCTCTTGTCCATCCCGAACCTGCCCTGGTGCAGCTCGAGGCCGTCAGCAGCCTGCTCTAGCGGGAGTGTCCCTGCCCACGGCCGGGGCTGGAACTCCATGATGCTGGAGGTCCCTTCCAGCCCAAGCCGTTCCACGCACCCAACACTCTTACCATAGCCACGGCTCTCTGGCGCCCTCCTGCGGCCCAAGTGGCGCCAGGAGGCGCTGGCAGCCCTGCGCGGCCTCCGACGCGCTGCTGCCCGAGGGACGGCGCCGCGGGGAGCACGGGGAGGGGGATTAACGGACGCAAACCTTCGCCGGTGCCTGGAAGAGAGGCTCGGGACCTGCTTCTCAGCCGGGAGGAGAGTGAAGAACCCGCAGGGACTGCTCGGGTAGAGGCGGCTTGGCGCGGCTGTGCCTGCAGGCTGCTCCTGCCGAGCAGCTGTCGGCAGGGTGCGGATGCTGGCAGCACACCGCGAGTGCAGCATGGCAGAGTGCAGCTCTGCTTGCAAAGCAGTGAGCAAGACACAGCTGGCTCCAGGGCTGGCTGAGCAGCTGCTGCTCCACTGCTCATGGCCAACACACCAGCACGCGTGGGCACGGAATCACAGGGACCTTTTGGGTGGGAAAGACTTTAACGTCACCAACTCCAACCACTGTCTACCTCTACCAAGTCTGGTGCTAAATTCAGCACCACATCTGCAATGTCAGATCTTTACAGTAGTAGGTTTTACAAGGCCTTGGAGTGATAGAATGAGAGGGAGTGGACTGAAGCTTGTGAGGCGAGATTTGGACCTGAGATTAGGAAGAAATTCTGTAAGAGTGAGGATGGGGAGACACTGGCACAGGTTGCCCAGGGAGGTTGTGGATGCTCCCTCCCTGGAGGTATTCCAAGGCACGTTTAGGGGCTAGAACCTATTCCAGCATCTCAGCACTCTCCCCCTGAAGAACTTTCTCAGCTCTGCTCTGTGCTCCCTCAGCTTCAAACCATTCCCCCTTGGCCTGTCTCCACACACCCTTAGGAAAAGTCCTCTGCAGCCTTCCTGTAGAATCTGCCCAGCTGGAGGAAGGCAACTCTAAGGTGCCCCCCTGAGCCTTCTCTTCTTCAGGCTGAACACTCCCAGCTCCCTCAGTCTGTCCTCATAGCAGAGCTGCTCCCAGCCCTTGGGTCATCCCTGTGGCATCCTGCTTTGCAACTCTCTCCAGCAGCTCTGTGCCCTTCTGCTGCTGGGGACACCAGAACTGGAGGCAGGATTGGAGGTGAGGCCTGAGCAGAGCAGAGTCAAGGGGCAGAATCCCCTCTCTTGCCCTGCTGCCCATACTCCTCTGGATGCAGCTCAGCACATGGCTGCCTTTTGGGCTGCATGAAGGCACTGCCAGCCCATGGTGAGCTTCTCCTCTGAATCTCTCAGTAATGCCTGCCTTCAAGGGCCAGCCTAAACTGGGTTGACCCCAGTGCTCTGACCACTCAGGCACTCAGACAGGCCCAGCTTCTGTGTGTGGCACAACACTGAATAGCAGAGTTCACATCTCAGTATGCCTCATTTCAGACTGGTGTGGAAAATTAGTGCAGGAGCTAATCTATAACTGTACAACAGCCTGTTAAAAAAAAAAAGAGAGAGTTTATTTTACATTATATACATCAGGGACCATATTTAAAAGCATCACCAATCACAACAATAATGCAGGCCATAAATCACTGTAGTTTGGTTTTTAGTGTGCATTATCACAATAAAATATAAAGAACCTATACAAAAAAAAAAGAGAGAGTCAAATGTGTGCATTTTGCTAAACCTTGGCATTTTACACACTTCATTGGAGAACAGCCATCCAAAAATACTTCTGATCAAAACTAAGCTCCTGTGATGTGTAGTAACCATTGTACTGTTTGAATGAGGTAGTAACTAAATTATTTTGGCCATGTGTTAACATCCTAAAAAAATCAAGACAGAAAGGAAACAATAAAAGTGTGAAAATCATGATAAGGCCAAAAGGAAACAGAAAAAAACCCCAGAGTCAAAATGGCAACATCTCCGAGCCATTCCCACCATGTGGAATGCTGCTCCTTTTCTTTGTGATGTGGAAGTGTTTAGGCAGATGAACAGCGCTGCAAATTGCTATCACTGTCTACACTAACAATTCAAACACCTACCGCAGTGTTACAGCCAGGTACCACTGGTCTGGGACTGACACCCAGCCAGCAAGGATTGTTTTCAAGCATACAGAAGTAACTGTGAGGAGTTCTGGTTCAATATCAAAACACAGGTGTGTTTAGCTGGTTGGTTTCACCTGGAAAACTACCCAAATGAACTCAAAACAAAACAAAACAACCAAACCAACCGAATAAAGGAGCTCTGAAGCCCAAGGGATATCCACACAGTCACAGCTTACCTTTGTGACTAAAGACATCACATCTCAAGACGTTGTGCAAACAGGAACACCCAGTGTGCTGCATCAAAAGTCAAACAAGGCTGGCAGTCTGCTCACAGCCTTGCTTGTTACACTCTCTAAAACGTTAAGATGCCTTTGCATTAGTAAATCACATAGCAGAAAACACAAGGATGGTGTTAAATGGTCTGTGTTTGTTGCTAGCATCCCAGTTCATGGTGAACACGTGAGGAAGTCCTTGAAATAGTACCCCAGCTGCTTTTTGTCTTGCTTCCTAGGTGGCTTTTCCAGCTGTACAGGTGGCACCTGTACTCACCAGGAGGGCAGCTATTTACCGACAGTCAGTGGAGGGCTTCAGCGGGAAGCTTCACTGAGAGCACTATGTACAGAGATTACATAACAGTCAATGAAGCTCTGCCCTGGGATCCTGGTGCTCGTGTGTCCATGCCACAAAGGATTCTTGGCTTCCTCTCGTGCCACAATCCATTATAAAGTAGCTCAAGTGGGAGTTACTGCAGCTTTTTCACCATCCCAGCCAGGAGTGGGCTCCTGTCCCAGTGAGCTGCTGGCCAGATGCTCCCCTCAGTAACTGTTCTCATGCCCTGCCAGGATGTAGAGGTTGCTGTTGGCTGTTGGGTTATCTGTTGGCCTGCTCTCCAGCACGACAACCCTAAATGGGAAAGCAAAAAGCCACAGACAGGTTAAGCCTTCACTTAGAAACATGCTTGGGTGCAACTGTGAAGATTCTCTCCCAGCAGCCATCCCACTGGTGGTCACTGCTCTTCCCCTGGCTGCCTCTAGCTCAAAAGGCACTCAAAGCAAGGCCAACCTCAAAGCTAGTTCAGGGTCTTACTCAGGCCAGGTCCTCCAAGGATCCTCCATAGCCTCTCTGGGCTCCTACTGCAGTGTTCAACTACTCTCACAACAATGTTTCCCTCTCTTCAATCCAGCTGGAATTTTACAGGATAGCAGAATGTTAAGAGTTGGAAGAGACCTTGGAAAATGATCCAGTCTAGGCCCTTGCCAGAGCAGGGTCACCCACGACAGGGCATAAAGGAACACATCCAGGTGGGGTTGGAAAGGCTCCAGAGAAGGAGACTCCACAACCTCTCTGGGCAGCCTGCTCCAGACCTCCAGCACCCTTACAGGGAGAAAGTTTCCCCTCCTGTTCCCCTGGCACCTCCTTTGCTCCAGCTTGCCCCCAGTGCCCCTTGTGCTGCCCTTGGCCAGCCCTGAGCAGAGCCTGGCTGCATTCTCCCGACACTGCCCTGCACATTTTTAGCACAGCAATGAGGGCAGCCCTCAGGCTCCTCTGCTGCAAGCTGCCAGCCCCAGCTCCCTCAGCCTGGCCTCACAGGGGATGTTCACTGCCTGCAGTAGCTTGAGGGCTCTGGGCTGGACTCTTTCAAGCAGTTCCCTGAGGTCCTTCTTAAACTGAGGGGTGCAGAACTGAACACAATATTCCAGATGTGGCCTCACCAGTGCAGAAGAGAGGAGGAGGAGAATCTCTTTCAAACCTACTAACCACAAACCTTCTAATTCACCCCAGGATGTAATTTGCCTTCTTGGCCCCAAGGGCACATTTTTGGCTCATGGGTATCCTCTGCACCAGGACCCCCAGGTCCTTTTCCCCAGAGCTGCTCTCCAACAGGTCAGTCCCCAACCCTCCATGGTGTTCTTTCCCAGATGCAAGCATCCTCAATCCCCAGGCAGCTGCTGGTAGCTAGGCAGATGTTCTAAAAGGGCAAGAAGGAGGACCCAGGAGGCTACAGACCAGTCATCCTGGAAGGGTGATGGAACAGCTCATCTCTGAGCATATGGAAGGAAAGAAAATCATCACAGAATGATAGATTGGGTTGGAAGGGACCTCCAATGGTCGCCTAGTCCAACCCCTCTGCAGTAAGCAGGGACATCCTCAGCTAGATCAGGTTGCCCAGAGCCACGTCAAGGTCATTTGTCTCAAGAAGTAGATCTTGAGTTGCTACAGCAAGCTATCTGGAAGTAAAGATTTCTCCAAGCTAAGCAGAAGAATCAGGGCACAGACAGGAGGACACTGCCAGAGGTTATGACTGCAGCCAAACAGGAGCTTGGCTGAGTATTTCTAGAAACTCACAAAGACAGTTACAAGAAATCACTCCTCTTTTTTTCTGAGAAACTGGTAGGGCTGAGAGGCAGACACGTGTGGAAAGGAATGAGTAAGATGGCTACAGAAAGAACAAAGGAATCACCAGAAACAAGCACAAAGAATGCTTGCGGGGGAGGAGGAACACATTACTCTTTGTATTAGCATGCCATGGTCGTTTCTTTTCCTACCTGTCAGATCCCAGGAGCCTGAATATCCTGGTGTTATCAGAAATCTCTTGTGTGATCTAGACAGAAAAACAAGACAAGAATTTACACAGAGTGCACAACTTTGTTTTAACCCAGGAAAAAGAACCGACTGTGACTGACTGATGATACCAATTTGCTGCTGATTTCCCTCTGCTAGAGAATTAACCACAGAATGTAAGTGGTTTGAAGTGACCTGCAGAGATCATCCAGTCCAACCTCCTTGCCAGAGTGGGATCACCTAGGGCAGGTCACACAGGAACACGTCCATGTGAGTCTGCTACGGAGGAACACATCCAGGGAGTCAGCTATGTCTAAACCTGACATCAAACTGGCTGAATAAAGGGAGAACACACATTTTAGAAGAGCATCTGCTGGCAATCTGACATTCTTCTGAGAACAGGAAATACCTCTTGTGAAAGCCAGGCACTAAAATCTTCCAAGTATCCACAGGCCAAGAGAAGGTGGAAGACACTAAAACCGACAGGCAGCTCATCTGATGTTGTGACAAAGGGCTCAGCAGTAGTGCAGCCACCAGCAGAGGTCAAGTTTTGGTAGCCAGTGTGAGAGGCAAGGCACTGACACTGGCATTCAAAGCATTCTTCTGAAGGGAAGACTGATGATTCCACAATCAGGCTTGAGTATTTTCCATGGCATAATGGCCCAGCCTCTTGTTGCTCTCTGCTCTGTGTGTTACACCTGGCAAGGGCTTTTGCACAGCCTTGCTAAGCAGCTGTAGCTTAGAGAGACTCCAGCTTCCAAGACTGACCTAGGAAGCTACTGGAATGATTTACTCTCTTCCAGACTACAACATAACAGAATCACAGAATGGCAGGGGTTGGAAGGCACCTCTAGAGATCACCCAGTCCAACCCCCTTGCCAGAGTGGAATCACCCAGGGCACGTCACACAGGAACACATCCAGGCAGGTTCTGAATGTCTCCAGAGAAGAAGACTCCACAACCTCTCTAGGCAGCCTGCTCCAGGGCTCCAGCACTCTGACAGTGAAGGACCTTTTCATCATGTTGAGGTGCAACCTCCTGTGTTCCAGCTTGGACCTGTTGTTCTTTGTTCCTGTACAGCACCAAACAGTCCAGCACCTTCATCCAGACACCTACCCCTCAGATACTGACAGACATTGACTGATCAGCTCCAGGGCTCTCAGCCTTTCTTCAGGGCAGAAATGTTCAAGTCCCTCAATCATCCTCTGTTGGACTCCATCCAGCAGTTCCCTGTCTCTCTTGAACTGGGGAGCCCAAAACTGGACACAGTACTCTAGATGTGGTCTCAGCAGAGCCCTAGCCCTAGCACTTTTCTTGCTGCACCCCAGGATGCCCTCGACCCTCTTGGCCACAAGGGCACATTGCTGTCCCATGCAGAACCTGCTGTCCACCAGCACTCCAGAGTCTTTCTCCATGGGGCTCCTTTCCAGCAGGATGACCTCCAGTCTGTACTGGTGCCTGGTGCTGCTCCTCCCCAGATGCAGGACTCTACACTCATGCACTTGTCCTTGGCTTTTGTCAGAAGCTGGAGTGTGAAGCAAAACAAAGTACTCACCTCATTTGAACGGAAACTCCTTCCCTGCATGCCGTGCTTCCAGAAGGCCAACACACTGTCTTGTAGACAGACTGGTGACAAAGAACACTGGGATCAGCTTTTCTTCTGAAACCAGCACCTGTATGTTCTGTTATGCCATGCTCACCCACACAGCCTGCACAATGTCTCACTGGAACTGCTGACTCTGCCTCCATGGTAGCTGCACTGCTGTATTCTTTGTTTCACAAGTGGGCTTTGAAACCATTCCCACTCCACCAGAAAAAGTTCTGAACCTGTCCTTTTGCCTAGTCCTGAACATACCCCTTCTCTTGTCTGGGAAATGCCTCCTTAGCCCAAGAGCAGCAGAAAACACAAAGCTGGATTTAAGCAGAACACCACCAGGGATACTGCAGTGACATTTTCCACTTGCCCAGCAGCTCTTGGCCACCATGGTCCTTCTGCAACAGCACGGCAAAGCCTTACAGATCCCTGCACTTCCCAGCCCACCCCTTTGGCACAAGCTGTGACAGACACATTTGAATCGTGGGAAAGAAATGGGTCTAGGGCCTTCCAGGAAGGATCTGCCCCGCCTGCATCCAGCATCCTGTCTCTGGGCAGGTATGCAGGAAGGAGAGCAGAGCTCTCTGCAGAACACTGTCAAGCCACAGGAGAACACTGGCAACTCGCTTGCGAGGAGCAGAACACCACAGCAAGTGCAGAGGTGAGCAGCTTCAAGCCCATTTACACACCCCCACCCCGCCCTCCCCGCTCCTAACCAACGGGAGCCATAGAAGTTGTATTTTCCATGACAATGTTTTTTTTGTCCTCTTCTCTGTGGGACATTAAGTTTGCAGTGTCTGAAGCTCTAAAGCTTCTCCTCATAAGTAAATTCCCTCCAACTCATTGTTTTTGTTTCTACCGTTCCTCCTCTTCTGGTGCTCCCACCCAGCACCTCTGCACACATCCTTCCTCATCTCTCCTTCAAAAGCAGGTGAAGCAACCCGGGTCTGTAACCACCAGAGAACTGTCAAAACAATTATGCTCTGTGTTTGGGCTCCACAAACTCACTCATTCAGATTCTTCCCAAGCAAACTCAATTTCCACACAGCGTGATGAGACACAATGCAGGCTATGAGCTGCTTTATGAAGTTGTTGTGAGCACACATGCTGGATGAGTGAGGCAGCAGCGATTCACAAAGTTGATACAGGTTAAGGCTGAAGGTCTCTATCACATTCCCAAGGCATTTAACCTATCAGGGAAGACTCCACTGCAGTTGCTTCTAAGGCAACACGTTGAATAGCCTAAGGAATCTTCCAGTGAGCCTTCTCACACAAGGTGAGATGCAAGAGGTAGTGTTTCAAATGCCAAAGCCTTGGCATCTCTCTTCCTGTAACAGCAAACAAGTTCATCATAGAATGTCTCCAGTTGGAAGGGACATGGAAGGATCACAGTCCAACTCCCTGCTCCTCACAGGACTATCCTAAACAAAACCATGAGACACAGTGTCACCTACACTCCTTGAACTCTGACAGGCTTGATGTCAGGACCACCTCCCTTAGGAGCCATTTCCAGTGTCTGACTCAGTGAAGAGCCTTTTCCTAACTCCAGTCTGACCTTCTCCTGATGCAGCTTCATTCTGCTCCCTTGTGTGCTGCCAGTGGTAATGGGGGACATCATCCCCCTGGTGTCCTGCTGCAGAAGCAGCAGACTACACTGAGCTCAGCACTTGGCCTTCTCTTTTCTAAGCTGAACCAAGTGACCTTTGCTGCTCCTCATGAGTCTTGCCCTCTAGACCTTTCACCATCTTGCTTGCCCTCCTCTGGACACACTCTTATGTTTTCATGTCCTTTCACTGAGGTGCCCCAATCTGCACAAGTACTCGAGGTGAGGCCATAACAATGTAATGAAGAGTGGGACAGTCACCTCCCATGACCAGCTAGTAATGCTGTGCTTGATGTACCTTGGGACATGGCTGGCCCTTTAGGCTGCCAGAGCAAACTGTTGCCTCATCTCCAGCTTGCCATTGACCCAAAGGCACAGATCTCTTTCTGCTGGGTTGCTTTGCAGCCTCTCATGCCCAGTTTGTCTGTGTGGGCAGGTGCAGAATCAGTCACTTGCTCTTGTTAAATTTCCTATGGTTGCTGATTGCCCAACCCACTCTCCTTATCAGTAAAGAAACCCAACTTACCTATGGACTCAATCTGAAAGTCAAACGTCAGCTCCGAGGAGAGCTTGCGGCTGGATTTTAACCTGCCTTGCAGATTGACAATCTTTATGCAGCCTGGACAACAAAGAGGCCATGTTAACCAAGACTTCATCTGCAACACCTGACCTGGCTTGAGGACAGGCACAGAAACTGAGCTGATACTAAAACTTACAGTCCAAGCACACCAGAATGGTATCTCTCTCCAGCTGTGTTACATGGACAACGCTGGTCTCTGTAGTGTCTGCAAAGAGAAGTGACAGGTGGATTAGCATCAAGTTTAAAAGGAAACTCCAGGAGATTCTGACAGTTTCATAAGTTAGCGTGCTGTGATCTGCTTGAAAGCATCATCTCACCACTGGCAATTCTCTTCCCTTAGAGAGGCAGGCCCACCATCCATGCTGACTGTGACAAGAAAACTGAAGCTGTAATATTAAAGTATGGACTTAATCCAACCTTTCCTGCACCAGGGCACAAAAGCCAACTCGAGAGTGAAGTGTTTATAGAACAGATTCATAGAATGGTTTAGTTTGGAAGGGATCTTAAAGATCATTTATTTCCAAACCTGCACAGACAGGGACGCCTTCCACTAGACCAGGTTGCTCAAGGCCTCATCCAGCCTGGCCTTGTTCTCCCTTCATTCTCTGTTGGCTGTTGCAAAACAAAAACAAAGGCTGAGCCTGTTCACACTAAAGCTGAATGCTGATTCCTTCTATTTTTCTTATGGAAAAGAAAAGTGGAATTTATTCCTTACTTCCAAATCTTGCTAGGGACTTTTAGATTAGTGCTTTGTTCTGGCTGCCATTTTGAGTCTTTCCATCCCTGACTCTTCCAAAAATAAGGGATTACTTCTCTCTCTAGTCTCTTCAAAGAGGAGTTACCTTCCTCTCTTTTGGGTTACAGCTGCAGCAGTCCACAGCAAATGGGGAGCTCTAACCCATGATTAGTGGACAACTCAACTCAGAAGAGGAGAGCAGCTTTGGTCCATTTGTTTGTGAACACCAAAAGTACACAAAAAGCAGCTCTAGCTAATTCAGCACTGCTGGCAGATGTTCACCAGAGAAGAGAAACTCCCTAAATCTCTTAGGGATGAGAACTTAGAGCATGCTACCTACAATTCAAAAGCAGCTAAAAAAATCTACAGTCCAGCTGTGGAGCACAAAACTCCTCAAGGATGATGGCAGAAGTGTTCTCCTTGAGATAGTCCTTCCACCTCATGCTGGCTGCTCATCTTGGAAGGTACACTTGGAATGCATCATCTTAACCACCAGTGGATACAGCCATGATGAAAGCATGCAACAGGACTGGAGGACAGACACCTGTGCAACTGCACTATGTGAGGTGGGAATCATACAACTGCTCAGGTTGGAAGGGACCTCAAAGATTATCTGCTCCAACTCCATCCTGCCATGAGTAGGGGCACCTCTCAATTAGTTTTGGCTGCCCAAGGTCTCATCCATTCTGGCTGTCTCATCTAGGGGATGTGGTTTGATGGTGGACTTGGCAGGGCTGGGTTGGTTGGACTTGATGATTTTGGGAGTTTCTTCCAACCAAAGCAATTCTTCAGTGCTTTGTGGTGTACCCTCATTGTCCTCAGAAGAAACTGCCTTTGTAGTGCTTTGGTGACCATGGAAGAGGGAGGAACATTTCTGAATGCAATTGCAACACACAAACCTGTTTCTGTAAACCACGAAGAGGTAGAATTTGGGTTGACAGTCTCGAAATTCACCACCTGGTTGAAGTCTCTTCCTTTACTGACACCAACACAAACTAAGGGGAATTCCTGTTCAGGGACTACCAGCATTTCAAACAGCCTCAGTGGGCAAGGTACAGGGAAATCTATGTGCTGTATTAAGAAACAAAAATAGGTATTAGAAGGAAAGCTTTTAGTTATTTAAATCACATATATTTTACACACACACACACACACATATATATATTTAAACCACACATATTTTAGTTATCTAAACCATATGGTACATTTTATGGCATACATTTTGTAACCTTGTTTATTTACTACTTCAGGTAACAGTAACTGCTAGATTAAATAGTTAATAAATGTAGAGAGTCCTCATACTGATTAAGTTAAAATGAGACAGGATGTCTTCCACCTCCTGTCCCATGCAGCTGCCAGCAGGTGCCAACGCTGCTAAGCCCAGCATTGCTCTCCCTGGCTCTAAGCCTTGCTTCCCAGGCTGATCAAGCTCTAGCAGCTACTCTTCTCCAAACACGAGTCCACCTTGGCTGCATCTCTTCAGGTGGTGTCGGCTGGGGAGACAAGAAGCACTTCTTAACACCTCCAGTGTCACATAGCACAGAGTAAGTGGCCACCTTCTCTCTGGTATGGGAGCAAGCCTGCTGCTAACTCATGTCCTCATTCTGCCACTCTGTCCTGTCTCAACCTGTCAGCCTGAGCTTTTTCACTGTGCAACTAAAAGGCAATGCCCATGGAGAGAAGGGCTTTGTTCACAGGATGCTAGGGCTTGGAAGGGACCACTGGAGAGCTTTGAGTCTAATCTCCTGCCAGAACAGGACCACAGAATCTACCACAGGTTTCACAGCAACACAGCCAGACAGGGCTGAAAAGGCTCCACAGAAGGAGACTTCACAATCTCTCTGGGCAGCCTATGCCAGGCTCTGGGACCCTTATGGTCAAGAAGTTCTTCCTCATATTGATATAGAGTTTCCTGTGCTGCAGTTTCCATCCATTGCCCCCTGTCCAATCCCAGGGCACAACTGAGCAGAGGCTGTCCCTGTCCCATCCTGAGTCCCAGCCCTCAGCTATTGATAGACATTGCTCAGACCCCCTCTCAGTCTTCTCTTCTCCAGGCTAAGCAGCCTCAGGGCTCTCAGCCTCTCCTCATCAGGCAGTGCTCCAGTCCCTTCAGCATCCTTGTAGCCCTCCCTTGGACTCTCCAGCAGATCCCTGTCCCTCTTGAACTGGGGAGCCCAGAACTGGATACAACATTCTAGGTGTTCAACTGAAGTGCACCAGAAAGACAAGGACAGGCCTATACATATTTTGGGTCATTAATACATATTACACATTTAAATTGCCATTTTCAATGTAATTTAACAGAAGCCATGTACAAAGCCTCAAGAAAAGACTGATATCTCTTTCTGACAAGTTGCTAGAAGACAAATAGAACTGAACAAGAAATTATTACCTTGATTAACATAAATTTTTGCATTGGTTCAACCCATTCCAACAAAACAATGCTAGACTGTAGTGCTCCACAAAGGTACTTGTGGCCCGTGTAGGGATTCCTCACTGCCAAAAAAAGGAGAGGTAAAGGATATCAGTGTGCTAAACAAACACAAGTTCCACACAATTCCCAGCTAAGCAAGAGGCTATACACTTTGGGACAATCCTCAGCACCACCACTCTGTTTTTCATCCAAAGAAGCTGCTGAAAAGGCAGTACCCACACCACGAAAATGGTGACAGTGAGCATGCTGGAAAACAGGTTGCCCTTCCACCAAGCTGGTGCCCAATAAGCCAGAATAAACACAACTCCCCCAGGAGCATTGTAGTATGTTTCACCTCTCCAACTCAAGGCTTACTGATGGTGATTTTTATGTACTGTTTGAGAGTCTTTGAAGAAAAGAATAAGCATTTGATGACATATTAATTGGAAGTATCTCGCTGCACCAGGTTGGATTGCCTAAGCCACAGAATGGTTTGGGTTGTAAGGGACCTCTGAAGGTCACCCAGACCAATCCTCTCTGCAGTCAGAAGGGACATGCTCAACTAGATCAGCTTGCCTAGAACCCTGCTGAGCCTCACTTTGGTTGGTTGGTGCTTGGGTTGCTTTTGGTTTGGCTTTCTGATTGTTTTTTGGCTGTTATGTTGGGTTTTTGGGTTAAAATCTGCCTGCCCCCATTAAAACATGGCAACACAGTGCAGCCTGTACATTTCAGTAGCTGTCAGTCTGGACACACTATAAAGGCTTCAGAGATTCATAGAACGATTTGGGTTATCATAGAATCATAGAACCAAGCAGGTTGGAAGAGACCTCCAAGATCATCCAGTCCAACCTAGCACCCTGCCCTATCCAATCAACTAGACCATGGCACTAAGTGCCTCATCCAGTCTTTTCTTGAAGACCCCCAGGGACAGTGCCTCCACCACCTCCCTGGGCAGCCCATTCTAATAGGAAATCACTCTCTCTGTGAAGAACTTCTTCCTAATATCCAGCCTATACCTACCCTGGCACAACTTGAGGTTGGAAGGAACCTTAAAGATCATCCAGTTCCAGCCCTCCTACCACAGGCAAAGACACCTTCCACTAAGCCGGGTTGCTCAAGGCCTCATCCAACCTTGTCTTGAACATCTCCAGGGAGAGGGCATCCACAGCATCCTTGTTTCAGTGTCTCACCACCCTCACTGTCAAAAATTTCTTCCACATTTCCAGTCTAAATTTGCCCTCCTCAAGCTTCAATTCATTCCCCCTGTCACAAGACCTTGTAAGAAGTCCCTTCCCAGCCTCCTTGTAGGCCCCTTTCAGGTACTGGAAGGCTGCTCTAAGGACAGTGGCTGAACTGATGCCACTGTCTTCCAGAAGTGAAATCACTCATTGCTTCTCATTCAGCATTACTATGTTGGCAGCTGGAACCTGTGCTAAGAATTCAGGCTCCTCAAGCTTTTTCAAGTCACTCCATGCACAGAGATGAGGGCTGGTTTAAACTGGATCTACATTCTGCTACTCTGCATTGCTTGAGAATTGTCTTTAAGTATGAGGACCTAAAACATCAGGACTAACCTGAACCTGCTCCCTGGCTGCAAATGCACAGCTTTATAACAATGACAGAAGTCTTCTCCCTTTACATCCCACACCTGACTCAGTGAACTTTATACTGCCACCATTCACACTGCTGCTTGTTCTGCAGCTCTTTACTTACCAACACAACACTTCTGACACCATTTAGTGTCAGGAATTTTTGTAGACACTGCAAACTTCCTGCAAGATACAAAGACAGAATTATTCATCAACTAAAGCAAATGAATGAATTTGGTTTTGGGGGAGTTGTTGGTGGGAAAAGAGTTACACTGACACCCCCAGATAAATTAGGAATGCATTTGTTTGTGTATTTCTTCCCAAAGTGACATGGCTAGAGCATCCATGGTGGTTCCTCTCTTAGCCCTGAGATGCTGCCCAGTTATGCATCACTATGAATGTAGCTAAAAAAAAAAATCAGGAACCTCAGTACCTTCCAGCTGTTATTTAGCTCTTGCTATTCAGTGGTATGGATTTATAGGAAGACTCTCGCCACTCCCTTGGTCCTTTGTCATGCTGGAACTAACTGCGTCCTGTGTTGGAGACTAGAATGACAAAATAAGTCCCCTTCTGTCCCAAGGCTGTTATAGTTCAAAGACAAAACACCCAGTGGGGATGGGAGATGCTGCCATAGTGGGCAGCCTGCAGGTCCACAGGGCTTGCAAGCTAACAGCTTCCACATTACAAAACTTCACAGGCACCACAGCAGGCGTTTCAGGAGGTCTGAAGGATTGGAAGGCAGCTTTGCAAGATCTTTTTTCATGTGCAGGGGATGCTCCCTGAGAAATCATGAAATCAGTTACATGAAAAAATTATTTGATAAGCCAGGGCAGATGCTGTTATTTGCTGGTAGAGGGAATTGCTGTTTCTACACAGACTAGAGGATGACAGACAGTATGAAGATTGGCCACAGACAGCAGCCTTGACAGTAAAACTAACTGATCTGATCTCTGGGAAAGGTGGGAATAAGAAGAGCAGTAGATGCTGCAAAGGAGGGAAATACTTGAGTCATATTTCAAATGGATCTGTCCAGAAGTGACTGATAACGCAGCAGGAGTGAGCAGCATGAAAACTAAGTGCCCCTGCTCACTGCAGGGGGGTTGGACAAGATGACCTTTGAGGGTCCCTTCCAACAAAATGCAATCTGTGTGAATTTGTGTGAAGTACTACAAATTCTGTCTGACAGTAGTCATGAAGGTTTGAAAGGAACTACTCAAAGACACTCAAGGGAAAGAAGTTAAGAAGTTAGAAATGTTCACAGCTATATGTTCTGCTACTGAGTGTCTGCATTCCAAGTATCACAAACCGAGCTTGGAACACTTTGCAGATGAATCTCACAAATAATTGGAATTGCTTTGAATTCTGTTTTGCTTTGCATTTTCTCAGTTGAAAACTTTGCTTTCAGTGTGTATCTGCATTTTTCATGCAGCACTCATGTACATGGTAACCATGAACTTGCTGAGAATATACTTTGTGGTCTGGTAGGGGAAAAAAAATGCTTTTCTACATACTTCAAATCTCTTTCTGTCTGGCTAAATGTTCCTAGCTTGGTGCCTTCCTTACAGCAAGGGATAAAACAGCAAAATGGGTTATCTAGATGAGTTTCTCCTGGTTTTGAGTGACTGTCCCTGGCACATTCAGGCTGTGCTACGTTTTTCTTGGCAAGTGAGATGACTGGACAAGAAGATTCCTGAGCCCTCTGAAACGTAGGTGAGGTGTTATTTCATGTAGTCTGAAGGTTTTCTTCACATGATCCTTATGATAATTATAGTTAATAGACCTCTGCTGATGCAGTCCTTAAACCAAAGGCATCCAGCAAAAGTTAGTTTGAGAGAAGCAGAAGAGTGGTGCAAGGCACAAGACAACAACTCAAAGCACAAATGATCTCTTAGGTAACTAGAACTGAGCCCATAGGAAGAACATAGGTGCTTCACCATTATGTTTGCAGATAACTGAACAAGAAGCCTTTCCTGAATACAAGAATTAAATGTTAATAGACTGTTAATAGAACCAAAAGGTAGCAGAGAATCAATACTACAATCTCCTAACTGAAAGCCTGCTCTATGTGAAGAAGTAGTGATCAACTATGCACTTCAAGCAAACAAAGCTTGCTCAGCAAACTAGATTAGTGTTACTTGGATCTGAATGGGCTCCCCAGGCTTGTTTGGAAGCCAGCACTGTACCCAGGCTGCTATTCTCTATATGCTCATTAGGAAATGAAACTGCAGGGACTGCATATGCAGAGTGCTGCAGGCATCTGAGGACAAAATCATCTTCTAGAGTGGCCTGTGAAAAATGACTGCCAGCAGTGAATGTCCAATCTGAATTCTGCTTCTATGCTTCCCAGCTTTCCAAATAACCCATGAGTCCACTCCCTCTGCAGTAAGAGCTTTACATATCCTCACTTTTTCCTTTTAATTCCCCAGCAGAATGGAAAGATCCTGCCCAGAACAAGGAATGCAAGATCACCATCACTGCTTGCTTGAAATACCACAGGGACAACACTGACCCTACAGCTTCAGTGTTAGGCACAACTAAGATTTCCCATGTCAGGCTGTACCTGACAAGGACAAGGCCCACAAAGAAAGAGGCTTCGTGACAAGGAGGTAAGATGTACCAAAATCCATTTGTCTGCATCCTGACTCATGCAAATGCAGAGCTCTACCCTCTGATTACTGCCCATATAAACTACTGATGGGAACCTGTGACCAGAGCTCCACCTTATTTGGTGCTGCAGTTTCACAAACGTATCCTGAACTCCCAGGATGAAGATGTGCTGCTGTGTCTGATGGCATATATTTACCTGGGAAGTATTCTGTCAGGGAGTTTATGTGCTGGAATAGCAACAGGTAACTTTTGCATTTGCCTTGCATAATCAAAGAGTCCTGGGAGATTGTGGGAATAAAGCTGGGAAGCTTTACCTGGAAATTAGAAAACAAAACCACACTTCAACTAGGAAACCAAAGGCTGACCAGCACTGCCACTCAAAGACAGCACAGCAACTTACCAGATATTGACAACAAGCAATTGTTCATCACATATAACCAGGTACACCTTCGAGGAAACAGCTGGGGAGGGGAAGGAAAAAGAAAGAAACAAAAGCAATCAGTTGGATGTACACAAAATCTGAGCATATTAAGTTGAGCAATTAATATCTGTGTAGATGACAGGACAAAACTAATCATGACTTGCTTTTTGGAGCTGATATTAGCTTAAGCCAAGGAATGTTTATCTGGATTCCGGAGTTAAATCAGAGTAAACCTTAGCCACAGACACTGGATTAACATACACATTAGCTTTCAGACAAATAGCACATCTGATATTCATGTCTTCAGGTACACTCTGATTAGCCCTCAAGATCAATCAATTCTTTTCCAAACTTTTTCAAACCCAGGAAACCTTCTCCTTCCCAGGACAAAAGCTTAACAACATCAACTTCAGCAAACAGAGCATGGGCAACAAAAACCATTCTAAAGTCTGGGATAACCTAGAGGTTTTGAAACAATTAAAACTGGCACTTGAAGGGACTCTCCATCTGTAAGTGACTACACATTTCACTTCAGTGATATGGCAATGGTCAAGGCAGAATTCCTTGTCAAACCCCACAATTACAAGGAAGGTGAGAATGAAATCAGGACACCCTTTTAAGAAATAATGAAAAAGAATGATTACCCCCAAAAAAGGTGGGTTTTTTCCCCCCCTCTCACATGGTGGAGCTTGTTGCCACAAGAAGTGATGGAAGTGGGAAGTATCAACAGCATAAACAAGGGAATTAGGCTGATCTCCACAGATCCCTACGTAGATGTGAGAAGCAAACAGGGATCCTTCAAAATCCCTTACTCAGTGGCTGTAGTGGATTGTAAGGAGAACAAACAGGTGGCAGTGGTCAAGCTCATCAGCACTTCCCACTTCAGGAAATACACTACTGGGCTGGACAGACCACTCAGAAGGACATTTCTTTTGCTCATAAAGCAACCCCACAACACAAAACCCAACCAAAAGCTCTAAACCTTCACTGCTGGTTTATTAACAGAATTTGAAGCCAGCTGTAAATGAATTGAGAGCTTTTCCTGCTGAAGAGCAAGAGATTCCTCTTCAAGCTGTGCTTATTTCTGGAGACCTCTGTTATTTCTGCTTTGTCCATTAGCAAAGTGGAATGCAGCGAAAAATGCCACGGATGCTACTTCTGCTCCTGCCTCAGACCTTGAGAGTAAACAATGAAGTCAAGCACAGGACTTGGAAATGCTGTTAAAAGCCTGTTCTCATAGAATAACGCCATGAATGGTTAGCACAGAGGGTGCACTTCTCCTCCTGAAGCCTTCTCCAAGCCTACAGACACTGTAAGGAAAATCTGTGGCAATAGGCTACCAGCCTGGATGTATCCCTATTTAATGTGCAAGTTTGCCTGAGCTGCTGTAGCTGTGTAAGGATGTTGTGACTCGGGAGGATCAGAGGATTAGGAAAGACCTCATGGCTGTCTACAGCTACCTGAAAGGAGGCTGTGGAGAGGTTGCTCTTGGTCTCACAGGTCTGGAGTCCCTGTTACAAAAGGGATATAGAGGTGCTGGAAGGTGTCCAAAGAAAGGCCATGAGGATGATCAGAGGGCTGGGGCTGCTCTGCTGTGAGGAGAGACTGAGGGAGTTGGGGCTCTTCAGTCTGGAGACAAGAAGGCTCCAATGTGACCTTATTGTGACCTTGCAGTACCTTGAGGGGGCCAACAAGAAAGCTGGGGAGGGACATTTTAAGCTGTCAGGTAGTGATAGGACTGAGGGGAATGGAACAAAGCTAGAAATGGGTAGATTCAGACTGGATGTTAGGAAGAAGTCCTTCAGCATGAGGGTGGTGAGGCCTTGGTACAGGTTGCCCAGGGAGGTGGTAAAGCCTCATCCCTGAAGGTGTTTAATGCCAGGCTCTAGACAGCCTGATCTAGTGTGATATGTCCCTGTCTATAGCAGTGGGGGTGGAACTAGATGATCCTTGTGGTCTCTTCCAACCCTGACTGATTCTACGATTTTATAAAGAGGGAATGGCCTCAAGATGCAACTGGGAAGGTTCAGACTGGACATTAGGAAATTTTTTTTTCCCAGACAGAGTGGCCAGGCATTGGAATGAGCTGCCCAGGGAGGTGGTGGATTCACCAACCCTGCATGTGTTTAAAATCCATTTGAATGTGGTGCTTGAGGATATGGTTTAGGGAGCATCTTGCAGAGCGGGAATGTGGGTTGGACCTGGTGATCTTGAGGGGCTTTGCCAACTGCAGTGCTTCTGTGACTCTGTGAAGAACAGCAACAGCTTCAATGTGAGGTTTGCTTGACCTGCCACTCGTTCCTCCTGTCCCACACAACTGCCTGTTTTCACAACCAACCCTAAGTGCTTATCAAAACACAGCCCTAAGAGCTCACAAGGCAAGGCACTCCAGGACGTGGTGCTTAGAGAATCAAGGATGGCCAATGTGATGCCCATAGCTGGCCAATGTGATGCCCACCCACAAGAAGGGCCGGAAGGAGGAGCCAGAAAACTACAGACCTGTCAGCCTGACCTCAGTGCCAGGCAAGGTGATGGAACAGGTTGTCTTGAGAGCCATCACAAAGCACCTACAGGGTGGCCAAGGGATCAGGCCCAGGCAGCATGGATTTAGGAAGGGCAGGTCCTGCCTCACCAACCTGATCTCCTTTTATGATCAGGTTACCTGCCTGGTGAATGTGTGGAAGGCTGTGGATGTAGTCTACCTGGACTTCAGCAAAGCCTTTGACATCATCTGCCACAACAAGCTCCTGGCAAAGCTGGCAGCTCATGGCTTGGACAGATTCACTCTGTGCTGGGTTGAGAACTGTCTGGAAGGCCAGGTCCAGAGAGTGGTGGTGAATGGTGCCACATCCAGTTGGCAGCTGTCACTGGTGGTGTTCCCCAAGGATCAGTGCTGGGCCCAGTCCTGTTCAACATCTTTACTGATGATCTGGACGAGGGGATTGAGTCCAGCATCAGTAAGTTTGCAGATGACACCAAGCTAGGAGCCGGTGTGGGTCTGTTGGAAGGTAGGAGAGCCCTGCAGAGGGACCTGGACAGGCTGGATGGGTGGGCAGAGGCCAAGGAGATGAGATTTAACAAGGCCAAGTGCAGGGCCACTTTGGCCACAACAGTGCTACAGGCCAGGGACAGAGTGGCTGGAATGCAGCCAGGAAGAAAGGGACCTGGGGGTACTGGTAGACAGTAGCTGAAGATGAGCCAGCAATGTGCCCAGGTGACCAAGAGAGCAAAAGCTTCCTTGGGCTGCCTGGCCTACAAGAGTTATTGTATTAGTGACACTTCTCAGGGTGGGTTTTACAACTGCAGTGCAGCAGCAGAGAGGCACCTGGGCTAAGTTTAAACCACCTCACTCAAGCACCAGTGTGACTATAGGTGACATGGAGCTCAGTGCAAGCTAGCTAGGCCTTCTTCTCAACACAACAGACATAGCTACAACATCTGGACCCTGGGAGATGGACAAACACCAGTGCCTCCAGCTTACAGTGTGAAGGCTGTCCTTGCAAATTCCTCCATCTTGCTGGCAGATGCATTGCTCCCTAAGTAAGGGAGAAGGCAGGAAAGAACATAAGTCTCTTAGAGATTAACAGAAGGGCTGGAGAAGACACCATACAGAAAAGCCTGCAATGGACATTTCCCCTTCCCCATTATCTCCTGTTCAGAAGATTCTGCAAAACCAGAGTTTTAACTGGGATTCAGTAAGCTGAGTCTCATCAGCAAAGCTGCTTTTAAGACTAAAAGAACTGAGCATATCAAGAAATTCCTGACTTTGCTTTAGGTGAAACATAGTTCTTTACCATGAGCGTAGTGGTCCTATCCCTGGAGATATTCAAGGTGAGGCTGGACAGGTCTCTGAGCAACCTGATCTAGTGGAAGATGTCCCTGCTGACTGCAGAAGGGGTTGGACGAGATGACCTTTGGAGGTCCCTTCCAACCCAGACCATTCTGTGACTCTGATAAGCACATTTGAAACTGCTCCTGATGTAGACATTCCAGCCTAGTCTGAATTAAATTCCCTCACAAGTGTCCCAGGACATTTGTAGGCAGTTGGATGGACACTTTCTGGATTAGCAAAGCAGTTCAACACCTGGAAATAGCCTCGCTGTGGGGGTACTGTCTTCTCTGCACAGACCAGGCAGTCTAGAGCTGGTACAGGGCAGCCTCTCTTTGATAAGGTGGCCTTTGGAAATGGTATTTATCATTCACAAGCTTTTCATCTGATGTTTTGAAAAGGTACTTTTTATAAGGGTCTGTAGCGACAGGACAAGGGGCAATGGTTTGAAATTAGAGCAGGGTAGATTTAGACTGAAGGTTAGGAAGAAATTCTTGACAGTGAGAGTGTGAGACACAGCTTGCCCAGGGAGGCTGTGGCTGCCTCCTCTCAGGAGGTGTTCAAGGTCAGGTTGGACAAGGCCTTGAGCGACCTGGGCTGGCGGGAGGTGTCCCTGTCTATATTAGGGGGTTGGAACTGGATGAGCTTTAAAGGTCCCTTCCAACCCAAATTGTTCTATCTCATGAAGCCACCTCATAACAAAGCTTTAAAGAAAATAGAAACTTGCACCCAAAACAAGTCAGGGAAATTCCACACTATTTAACAATCAGTTAACTGCACTGTAGTGAAGTTCAACACACTGATAGAAGCAAATATCCTACTTAAACATGGCTCAGCCTACACACACTGAAACATGACTGAAAGATCTCCTCAACTATAAGCATCTAAGATAATTTTCAGTGTAGCTAGTGTCTGTGTAACCACAGCAAAGAATTCTTACAAGGATTATACAGTGAACCTGCTGGAGTGGGTCTAGAAGGAAGGGTCACCAATATGATCAGAGGACTGGAGCACCTCTCCTTTGAGGACAGGTGGAAAGAATTGGGGCTGTGCAGCCTGGAGACGAGAAGGCTCCAAGGAGACCTTACAGTTGCATTTCAATATTTGAAGAGGGCCTAAAGGCAGGCTGGGGAGGGACTGTTTAGAAGGGCTTGGAGTGATAAGCCAAGGGCAATGGTTTGAAAGTGGAGCAGGGCAGTTTGGTTGGTCATCAGGAGGAAGTTCTGCACAATGACAGTGGTGAAATGCTGGAACAGGCTGCCCAGAGCTGTGGCTGAGGCCCCGTGCTTGGAGACACCGAAAGTCAGCCTTGCTGTGTGCCCGTGCAGCCTGTTGGAGGTGTCCCTGCTGAGTGCAGGGGGTTTGGATAAGATGCTCTTTGAGGGTCACTTCCAACCTGATGCAATCTGTGAAGTAATCTGAATGGCTAAAAGAAGTGACAAAGATCTTTTGGTTTTTTCCCCCCCGAAACATCCAACCAGAAACGTACCTGCTCCATTGATGTCTCATGAAGCTCGTTGAGGTTCAGTGTATAAATACCTTCTTCTGCACCAAATATCAAGTACTGATCTGCAACCACAGGCAAAGGAAACCCTGATTTCAGGGAGCTGTTTTATCAGGCTATGGAGCTCTTTACCAATACAGACACCCCAGGGTTTAAAAGCACAGAAAATTCACCTTGTTGAAGCTTAACTGGGGCTGCTTGAAGACATGAGGAAAGATCAGACTCTTTTTTTCCTCTCTTTTAATTGGAATAAAACTCAATGGTGACAGAAGCACAAGCAAGAATTCCCACAAATTATTTCCTCATTTATAGATTACCCTATTTGGATATTTCCAACTGCTTTGTGGCATGTCCACAGCCTCCATTCAGAGTACTTCAAGAGCAGTATTGACTGGAAAATCTGCTTAGTACTTTGGAGGTGCCTCAGGTTTTGAGCATAATTAATACCTTGCATTGCATTTAGACCTGCAAACAAGTTAAACACTTCACTGAGAAGATGTCAGCTGCAAAAGACTGACTTCCATCACTTCAGTTTCTACAAAATCTTAGCCTTTTCTTGCTTCCTGGCTCCGCAGCATGTCTGTACAGCCTGTAATCAAAAGGTGAAATTGCAGGCAATGCAAGTGCAATGTTACCAATTGGCCCTTTCACCATGCTGTATGCCAGCACTAAAAATGTATGCAAAAATGGACTGGAGAAACCTGCAGAACAAGAGTGATTTAGGGAGAGAAAAAAAGAAACCCAACAAAACTCCAAACTCCAACCCCAAACACAAACCTTAAACCCACTCCAAACCAATCCCAAACTCCAAACCAAAATAAACACCGACAGAAAACCCTAAGCAACACAAACAAATCAAGTCAATGACAGAGAAACCAATCTCAACTATGACCTCCAAAAGACAGTTTGAAAAAAAAAAAAGATTGGTATCTCTTGGACTAAAATCCTAAAATGGCTCAGGTTGAAGGGACCTCAGAGATCATCTACTCCAACCCCATCCTGTCATGGGCAGGGACACCTCTCAACCAGATTTGGTTGATCAAGGCCTCATCCAGCCTGGCCCTATATACTCCCAGGGAGGTGACATCCACAACCTCTCTGGGCAGCCTGGTCCAGCACCTCACCACCTTCATCCTGAAGAACTTCTTCCTCAGCTCCAGTTTAACCCTGCTTTGCCTTGGCTTCAAACCATTCCCACTTGACCTGTCTCTAGATACTCTCAGAAGTCCCTCTGCAGCCTTCCTGTAGGATCCCTTCAGGTACTGGAAGGCAGCTCTAAGGTTCCCCCTGGTGTCTTCTCTTCTCCAGGCTGAACACCCCCAACTCCCTCTCAGCCTGTCCTCAGAGCAACATTAAGAATAAAAAACATAGAGAAAAAATGTTGGGGGAAGGAAGCTGAAATGTGAAAAATGTTTTAAAAGTTTGGAGTAGTTTTGAATCAAAAGCAAAAAACATACATATATATATATACACATAAATTATTTCAGTCTGATCTAGTTAGAGGTGTCCCTGGTGGGGGCTGACCTTTGAGGATCCCTTCCAACCCAATGCCATCTGTGAATCTGTGATATGTAATTTACTCCTTTTAATCAAAGCTGTAACTGTGCCCCATATATCTTAACATAGTTAAAGCCCCTCAGCATCAAACTTCAGACAGCATGGGCATGATAGGAGAGCTTTTGCTGATATCAATAAAGCCATTTCACAAGATGCCTGTTTTAAAAGCAATAGTTTTGCTCATCCAAGGACAGCAGCAAATGGGTAAAACATATCTAATAGTTTACCTCTTGTATCTGGATTTATCCAGGATGTTGCACAATGGATTTTTAATGGGCAGCCATTGAAAACCTTTGAAAAGCAAGCACCCATCTGTAGGAATAAAACCAAAAAACAGACCTGTGAGAAGTTAAAAGGTGACATCTTTGCTTAAAGCAGTGACAAAAGGTTCAGGTGCATTTCATTTGCTATGTAGAAAACAATCTCATCCAGACAACAATTTGACAAAGGGATATTTTTCAGGTGATTTCTCCTTCTTGCATAAGATCTTTCTGAACAATTAAACCAGACTTAGGCCCCAAATTCAGACTAAGCTCATAATAGAGGGGTGACAAACAGCAAAAAGGTTCCTGAATTCCATGACTTTACAAAGTCTCATCACAGGATCATAAGCTCACAGGATGTCAGGGGTTGGAAGGACCCCAAAGAGATCATCCAGACCAACTCCCTTGCCACAGCAGGACCATACAATCTAGCTCAGGTCACACAGGAACACATCCAGACAGGCCTTGATAGTCTCCAGAGAAGGAGACTCCACAACCTCTCTAGGGAGCCTGTTCCAGTGCTCTAGGACCCTTACAGTCAAGAAGTTTCCCCTTGTGTTGTGTGCTGCAGTCTCTATCTATTGCTCCTTGTCCTATCCCAGGGAGCAAGTGAGCAGAGCCTGTCCCTCTGCTCCTGACCTCCAACCCTCAGGTATTTATAAACATTAAATTCCCTCTCAGTCTTCTCCAGACTAAGCAGCCCCAGGTCCTTCAGCCTCTCCTCATCAGTCAGTACTCCAGTCCCCTAATCATCCTCATAGCCCTCTGCGGGACCCACTCCACCCTGTCTCTCAATCTGGGGAGCCCAAAACCGAAGGCAGTATTCAAGATGAGGTCTCACAGGGCAGAGCACAGTGGTAGAAGAACCTCCCTTGATCTGCTGGACACACTCTTCTTAATGCACTCCAGGATCCCATTGACCGTCTTGGCCACCAGGGCACATTGCTGTGCCATGGATGTTATCCCCCAGCACTCCCAGGTCCCTCTGTACAGGGCTGCTCTCCAGCAGATCACCTCCTAACCTGTACTGGTGCACTTTATTAATCCTCCCCAGATGCAGGACTCTGCACTTGTCCTTGTTGAACCTCATCTCGTTCCTCTGTGCCCAGCTCTCAGTCTGTCCAAGTCTCACTGAATGGCCACACAGTCTTCAGCTGTATCAGCTCTGTCTGTCCCCTCATCAATGGCATTGATGAAGATGTTGAATACCTTACTCTTGCCCTATTTCACACATTGAAAATAAAACTCAAGCCAGGATCAAAACTCTTGTCTCAGGTTCTCTATTATTTGCTTCAAATGTAACTCACTTTCACTATTGATTGCATCTCAAAGAGAAATTTTGGGTAGAAGATCTCAATCCTTGTTCAGCACAACCCTGACCAACTCAGTTTGCTATTAAGTGTCTTGTGTAGTGCAAGAGACTCTATCTCTGCAGCTTGGGAAAGGAGCTGATTCCCCCTCAGGCCATGCTGCCATTCAGCCAGACCTGGGCAGGCTGGAGAGCTGGATGGGGAGAAACTGAATGAAACCCAACAAGGGCCAAGCGTGGAGTCTTGCACATGGGAAAGAACAATCCCAGGGACCAGCATGGGTTAGGGGCTGACCTGCTGCAGAGCAGTGTAGGGAAAAGGGTCCTGGTGGACTGCAGCATCATCACGAGCCAGCAATGTGCCCTTGTAGCTGTGAGTGTTTGAGCTAGATTTCTAGCACAGCCATAAAAATACTTGGAACAGAGAAACTTAGAAGCAGAAGCTCAGAGTGGAGAGGTGAACATTCTAGGGATAGGCCATATAATGGCATCAATGGATAAGTTAGCATCATTTCATTGGAGCATGAAGAGCTTTATCTCTGGAAACACAGCTTAGACCTTCCCCTTGCTGCTTCTGCTGCACCTGCTGCCATCTCGCCACCACTGTTTTGGCTGCTGCTGCTTTTGCTGCTTCGCTGATGCTTGACCCCTTCCCCATCTTCCTTAAGGTTATTATATTTCTGTAGTAGTTTATGCTGCTTATACTGTTACATTTAAACTGTAAGAAACACAATTTCATTTTTTCCCCTGACTTTGCAACACTCCATGTTGCAGTGAGTTTATTCTAGCGGGGGAGGGATCTGCCCTAACCTGGGACAGCAGCCAAGAAGGCAAATGGCATCCTGGGGTAGATTAGAAGCAAGGTGGTTAGGAGGCCCAGAGATGTTCTCCTCCCCATCTCTTCTGCCCTGCCGAGGCAAGAATGCAGGGCACTGAAAGGCACTCATGAGAGAACATACCAGATGATGCCCAAAGCACAAATCAAGGAAGTCTCCTCAAACACCACAGCTGTGGCTTGCCATACTTGACTCTTCTAATTTTCAAACAGAACACTACAAGCCATCCAGACATGTCCTCTCTCAGTGTCAGCAAGCAAACATACATGCCCTGCTTCCAGCATGGGTTTGTACAACTCAGCAATACTCACGTGTACTTTAGGTGTGGGAGGAAGGCCATTGCTAACTGGTTTCTGAAAAACAGAAATGAAAAGTAAGTTTCCACTCACTTGGGCACACATGCATGAAGATGCCCATTCTCTCCTGGCACTACAGCACAAGCAAAACACAAGGCTACCAAAATCATTTCAGAATGCTGTTAAAAGCACTTGTTAAGATACTGAGCATAATGAGAAAGTAGATTCATAGATACATAGAATGGGTTAGGATGGAAGGGACCTTAAAGATCATCTAATCCCAATCCCCCTGCCACGGACAGGGACACTTCCACTAGACATGGCCTCAAACGCCTCCAGGGAGGGGGCATCCAGGAGTCTGGAGGCGGAGACTCCACAACCTCTCTGGGCAGCCTGCTCCAAGGCTCCAGCACCCTCAGAGTTTCTCCTCATGTTGAGGTGGAATATCCTGTGCTTGAGTTTATGTCCATTGCTCCTCATCCTGTCACTGGGTATCCCTGAGCAGAGCCTGGCTCCACTTCCCTGACAGCCATTCTGCAGATATTTGTAGACCCCTCTCAGACTTCTCCAGACTTAACAGCCTCAGGTCTCTCAGCCTTTCCTCTTAAGAGAGATGCTCCAGTCCCTTAATTGTGCTTGAGGTCCCTGCTGAACTCTCCCTCTGTCCCTCATGAACAGGAGACCCCAGGACTGGACACAATTTCTCAGTCTTTTTTTTTTTCTCTGAACACCAAAAAGCTGCAGACATCCATGTGGGATAAGAGAAGGAACAGTCCCGATTCAGCTCCTTTCCCAGGGCCAGGAAAATCCTCCAGCAAGCCATGAGGTGGCAGCACATTCCTTCATTTCCTCATCTGCTTAACCGGTCATTGCTCAGGACAAGGCATTACATCACTCTCAAAGGATCTCCTCTCATGACATGTCCCTCAAGTATGTGAACACAAGCAAGTAAATCTTGCATATCTGTGATTATCTTTGTTTCTAAGGAAAATTAAAGAGCAGCTCAAACCTCAGCTTCAGTCTGGGTCACAAGCAGACAATCTAGCCAAACTGCTTTGGTTCAAAGCAAACAAGATGTCACCCAGCATAATTTCTGGACCCAAGAGTATGCTCACGCTCTTGGCACGTGTAATAGACTTGGGAGAACTTTAACACCTCCAAGTTTCACTACCTACCAGCATTTCCTTCTTTTCTCTCCTTGAGAAGTTAGTGTCTCTGGCTTCACTCTGCTGATGAGGTGATCCCTCTCTTTCACCGTTTAATTGCACAGAAGTAGTGACTCCATTACCTAGAACCACAGAATCACAGAGTGTTAGGGGTTAGAAAGGACCTTGAAAGATCACTGAGTCCAACTCTCCTAACAGAGCCTTAGTAAAAAGTCCCTTCCCAGTTTTCTTGTAGCCCCCTACAGCTACTGGAAAGCTGCTCTAAGGTCTCCCTGAAGCCTTCTCTTCTCCAGAATGAACAGTCCCAGCTCTCTCAGCCTGTCCCCAAAGGTGAAGTTCTCTATTCAGCTTTGTGGCCTCCTCTGGACCTGCTCCACACTCTTCTTATGCAGGGGGACCAGAACTGGATGTAGTACTCCAGGTAAGGTGTCAGCAGAGCAGAGGGGGAAAAAAATCACCTCCCTTGTCCTGCTAGTTACACTTCTAGCTATCAAAAGACCTAGCAAAGACATCAGTTGAGAATCAGACTTTTAGCTTGCTTAAAACAAGCCAGGCCAGGCCAATTTTCAAAGCATCAGACTCCAACAATAGCATAAAAGGAACAGGCTGAGCAACAGTAAACCATTACCTGCTGCGCTACCTGCCCCAGTTCATCACTGGTAAGAGCAATCTTTGAAAGCAAAACTCTGCCCTTGACATATAAAATAGCAACAACTGACACACAGGGCCAGAATTTGAAACATACATACAGGGAAACTTCTGCATTCCCTGTGACAATCCTGATATACAACATTATCAGCCCGTTGCTTAGAAAACCAATTGTCACCAGTGGCATCAACAGGAATAGAATCATAGAATGGTTTCAGTTGGAAGGGACCTCAAAAGATCATCCACTTCCAATCCCCTGCCATAGGTATGGACACCTCCCATTAGAACAGGTCACTCAAGGCCTTGCCTAACCCAGCTTGGAACACCTCTAGGGAAGGAGCATCCACAGCCTCCCTGGGCAACCTGTACCAGTGTCTCACCACTCTCACTACAAAGAACTTCTTCAGAACACCTAGTTCAAATCTCCCCTCTGCCAGGTTAAACCCATTCCTTCTCATCCTGGCATTACAAGACCTTGTCAATAGTCCCTCCTCAGCCCTCCTGTGGCCCCCTTCAGATACTGGAAGGCTATCACAAGGTCTCCTGGAAGCCTTCTCTTCTCTAGGCTGCAGAGCCCAAACTCTTGTAGCCTGTTCTCATAGTGGAGCTGCTGCAGCACTCTGAGCATCTTCATGGCCTCCCTTGGACTCGCTTCAACAGTTCCATGTCCTTCTTGTGTTGGGGGCTACAGAAATGTACACAGGCATCATGGCAGTGACTTTACTACAAGGTCCACTCAACCCTCTCACGAGCTTAAGCATTTCTTTGTGCATTTTGGCTTTGATAACATTTCTGTTTCTTGCCCATCAGGGAAGGTGCCATGGAATACTTCCATGAGTGCAAGGTAGCTCCATCCCCTGTCCTTTGGCCCTTCTATTGGGACCAGTCAGCTTAAACCAGGAGAGTGAAGATGTAGAAATAAAATTACGTGAGATTGTTCTAGAAATATTTGTGTACTTTTTGGTGTCACTCTTAGTACCTAAAGAGTTAGGTTTCTGTGGAGGTAACCGAGGAGGTGGTGGTCTTGGTGGAACCTGAGATGCAGATTTTGCTGGGCTCTCTGACGTTGGGCATCTTTTGATTGTCCCTTGATTATCATTTTCAGAAGAATGAGGTTCTTGGGGGATGAAGATGGATTTAGGCTGGAAAAGACATAGTAATAATGAAAGCATAATAAAAAAGGGATTCAAAGCATCCATGGTACTTCTAAATGAGGAAGAAACCACGTGTGCAATATGGAATTTTCACAAGCAAACTGATAAAGCAACATGTTCTGACAAGCAAACTTCTTACAAAACACCAACACGAAGGAAGTGCACAGTAAGAAGGAAAACCTTGTTATAAACAAAGGATGTGTTCAAAATCATCATGTTCAAGTCATGCATAAACAATTGCTAGGCCTGTTGAAATGTCACTCTCTATTCACAGAATGGTAGGGGTTGGAAATGACCTCCAGAGACCAGTCAGTCCAACCCCACCTGCCAGAGCAGCATCACCAAGGGTAGGTCACACAGCAACACATCCAAGTAGGGTTGGAAAGGCTCCAGAGAAGGAGACTCCACACCTTCTCTGGGCAGCCTGATCCAGGTCTCCAGCACTCTCACACCAAAGAACTTCCTTCTCATCTTGAGGTGCAGACTCCTGGGTTCCAGCTTGGACCTGCTGTTCCTTGTCCTGTCACTGGGCACCACCAAACAGAGCCTAGCACCTTCATCCTGACCCCCACTCCTCAGATATTGATAGACATTGATCAGATCCCCTCTCAACCTTCCCTTCTCCTCTCCAGACTAAACAGCCCCAGGGCTCTCAGCCTTTCTTCATGGAAGAGATGTTCAAGTACCCAAATTATCCTTCTAGCTCTCTGATGGACTGTGCAGCAGGTCCCTGTCTCTCTTGAACTGGGAAGCCCAAAACTGGACACAGTGTTCCAGGTATGGTTTCTACAGGGCAGAGCAGAGCGAGAGAAGAACCTCCCTATAGACCTGCTGGTAACACTCTTCTTAATGCACCCAAAGATGTAACTTGCCCTGGCTCACACTGCTTTGGCAGGGTGGTTAAGCTGGATGATCTCCAGAGGTCCCTTCCAAACCTTCTGGGATTTTGTGCTTGGAGAACTGACAGCCAGACAGAAAAATGTACATCCTTCTTTTTGCTCCTATTAGGATAACTTCAGTGTGAATAGATTCATTCACTCTTCAAGTGGCAGCAAACAAAAATCTAATCTGATCCAAGAACACTTCTAAAGAACAGCATTCACAGACCAAAAGTTAGCAGGCAGATGCTTTAGTTGGCATCTCTTTATTAAAAACTACTTGTGGCACTAGGTTTTTTGAGTATCTTGTTTATTCCTTCTGATGTAGCAGAAGGGCAACTATCCACAAACAGCACTTGCACACTGTCACAGAATCACAGAATGGTCTGAGTTGGAAGAGACCTCCAAAGGTTATCCAGCCCAACCCTTTCTGCATTCTGCAGGGACATCCTCAAGTAGCTCAGGAGCTCAGAGCCCTGGCCAGCCTCACCTTGAATATATGCAGGGCCTCAACCACTTCTCTGGGCAACCTGTTGCAGTGTTCCAATGTCAATACTTTACAGTGCAGATTTTCAGTCAAAGGCTACAAGTACATTGGTCAATCCCCTGAATATTCCCTTGACTTATAACTTCAAGGCATGGCACAAGTGAGGGAGACATCATTACAGTCATTTAGACACTTCTGCATTTGGCGATTTAAGTGTCCTCTTATTTTGGGTAGTGAAATGCTCTTCACTTACCTTTGGAGGTAAAGGAGGTGGCACTTTAGGTTTCATAGTAACACTACAAAGAAAAGAAAACAGGTTATTAGCCTCAAAGCCTGTGTTGCACTGTCCAAGAAGATTCAGGATAAATGTCACACAAATCAGCACCACTAACCTGTCAATACCACTATTAAGCCCATCATGAACACCTCTTCAACATTTTGTTACTGCTGTGCACACCACTACCCAAAAACTCAAATATCACAGATCCTCCCTGGAGAGCACCAAGTGACACAAACTTATTTGTTGAGGATACAGCATAAGAGGGACATGGAGTTGCTGGAACGAGTCCAGAGGAGGCCATGAAAATGATCAGGGGACTGGAGAACCTCCCTTATAGGGACAAGCTGAAAGAATTGGTGGTGATCTCTTCTCACAAGTAAACAGCAATAGAACAAGAGGGAATGGCCTCAAGCTGTGACTGAGGAGGTTTAGACTGGATATTAGGAAAAAAAATTCCCAGCAAGAGTATTCAGGCATTGGAATGTGCTGCCCAGGGAGGCAGGGGAATCACCAACCCTGGATGTGTTTAAAAGTCATCTGGATATGGTGCTTGGGGCTATGGTTTAGGGTGCACCTTGTAGAGTAGGGATATGGGTTGGACTTAGTGATCCTGAGGGGCTTTTCCAACCAGAATGTTTCTGTGATTCAGTTCAGCCTGAAGACATAGCTGCAGGGACACCTTAGAGCAGACTGACAGTACCCAAAGGAGGCTACAAGAAAACCAGGAAGGGACTTTTCACAAGGGCATGTAGTGACAGGATGAGAGGGAATGGATTGAAGCTTGAGGAGGGCAGATTGAGACTGGAGATGAGGAAGAAATTTTTTAGAGTGAGGGTGGGGAGACACTGGAACAGGGAAGTTATGGATGTTTCCTTCCTGGGAGTGTTCAAGGCCAGGCTGGATGAGGCCTCGAGCAATCTGGCCCAGTGCAAGGTGTCCCTACCCATGGCAGGGGGTTGGGACTAGATGATCTTGAAGGTCCCTTCTAACCTGAACCATTCAGTGAATCTATGAATAAGATGCACATGTTTATACAGAACAAAAGCAGGGAGATGACAGCAGGCCTGATATTTACTCTGTTGAGGCAGAGAGACTGAGGCTATCAATGAGCTTTTCTAAAGAGCCATCTGTAGGGACACAGGGCAAAAGGCACACACAAGAAAACTGATGAAGGCCATTCCTTGGAAAATGGACCTGACTCCTTCAGAACAGCTTTACCTTGCAAAGTAAAATCCACCTGCAATGGGCAGCCAGATTGCTGCCTTGGGTTGTTTGCTTGGGATTTTCCTCCTTCCACCAGTTTCTTTTGTCCACAGGAATTCTGGGCAAGCAAACAACTCAAGAGCTTGGCTCAACAGTGAAAGAAACAAGCTGAGGCATCAGGAAGCCATTTTATCTCTGATTGTGTGTTTTAAGAGAGTATGTTGCATCCAGAAAAGAAAAACCAAAACAAGCAAACAAAACTTTTTTTTTACATTTTGAAAAATCTCTTACACTCTCCCATTTCCTAATCTTTTGGCAGAGAAATTCTGTGTTTCATTAAATCAGGAAGACAGCTGTGGAATTTGACAGTCTTGGACCACATTTTTCTAACTGTAATATGATCTTCAATGGTCAGGGGAAAATACCCAAGCAGTAGGAAACTGCTTATCTACAGGTCAGCAATTTGTCAGCTTTACTTCATGTAAAGAAGCTGCTGAAGGCCCTAGAGAATAAGTCTTGTGAAGAATAGCTGAAACATCTGGGGTTGGTAGTCTGGAGAGGAGGAGGCTGAGGTGAGACCTTCTCCCTCTCTATAGTTCCCAGAAAGGAGGCTTGTTGTGAAGTGGGCAAGTAATAAGTCACAGAACGAGAGGAAATGGCTTCAAACTGCACCAGGGGAGGTTTAGGCTGGACATCAGCAACACAGTTTTTCAGGGAAAGTGTTGTCAGGCATTGGAACAGGCTGCCCAGGGAGGTGGGGGAGTCACCAGCCCTGACCATGTTTCAGTGTCACACGGATGTGACGCTTGTGGATACGGCTCAGTGGTGGATTTGGTAAAGCAGGAGCAGTTGGATTCTGTTGATCTTGAAGGTCTTTCAAACCTAAATGATTCTATGATTACTTTCAGGAGATTATCTTGTTCTGGCATCTCATCAGTTGCATTATCTCTAAGGACAGGCTGAGGGAGCTGAGGGTGTTCAGCCTGGAGAAGACTCGAGGGGGACCTTAGAGCTGCCTTCCAATATCTGAAGGGAGCCTACAGGAAGGCAGCAGATGGACTTGCCTTAAGGGTGACAGGACAAAGGGGAATGGTATGAAGCTGAGGGAAAGCAGGGTTAGACTGGAGCTGAGGAAGAAGTTCTTCATCATGAGAGTACTGAGGCTCTGGAATAGGCTGCCCAGAGTGGTTGTGGTTGCCTCTTCCCTGGAGGTGCTTAAGCCCGGGTTAGATGAGGCCTTGGGCAAACAAATCTAGCTGAGAGGCATCCCTGCCCATGGCAGGGGGTTGGAGTAGATGATCACTGAGATGCCTTCCAACCTGAGCCATTCTATGAACATACTTCAGAGAAGCTGAAAGGGGACTTCTGAGAATGGGTTCCTCTTTGCTGTGGCTGTAGAAATTATTTTCTCTTCCTAACACAGGACCAAGCTCAAGTTCTCACTCACGTGTGTCCAAACTCCATTTATATTTTCTTTCCTATTCTTCTCTGTATCTCAGACAGTCAGCACAGTGTTATTTGGCATCCAAATGATAATAAAACTCCACACAAATCAAACAAAGCAGCCAGTGATTCATCATAAACCTGACAGATGTTTGTACACAGCACTCTGTGCCCTGCTTTCAGCAGTGGTTTACGTGTAGTTCGTCATTGCTGCTCATGCAGGGCTGAGCCCAAATAATTTCTACCTCCCCAGCCTCCACAAGTCAGAAGTTTGAGCTCCATCAGTTTTGCTGCACAAGACAGAAAGAAATACCAAAACAAGGAAAAGCATAAAATGAAAAGAGGTCGTTTTATAGTGTTCCCTGGAGGATTCTCTGCTGCTATGAATTAAGCAGCTCCAGACTCAAAGCCATGGCATCAGTTTGGACTAGAAGGCAAACAACTGCCTCATTGTTTTTGTTGTAGATCTGAGTGGAGAAGTAGCTGATGTCACACGTGCTCTTCAGCTGCAGCTCCACCCCACACATCATACACCAAACAGAAGCCTTGGATCCTCGCTGAGCTCCTCAGAGAGACATCCAAGACTAAGATGATGAAATAAAATATTGCAGCAGAGCTCTACATTCAAGCAGACACCAAGTGGAAAGGCACAGAGGCACAAGCTGTCTGTTCCAAGGCTGAGGCATTCAAGGCTTACTCCTGTGCTTACAGGCCCCCTGTAGGGCAAGAGTATGTAAGATGAAATAAGAGAGAAGCAAAAAACACTCAGACTATTTTGGAACACCACTGGTGACTGTTCTTGGGAGTCAGACAAATTAGTATCTCTCCAGAAGGTTCTTTCCTGCTTAGCCTGACAAGGAAAACTCACAGGAACATGACAGGAACAGAAGCAGCTAAAGCCAGTGTTGTTTGGAAGGTCTGATGGAGTTTGTGCAAGGAGCAAAGATGTCCAAGTACTAGATAAAGAAGTAAGTGCAAGCACTCCAAGACAGGAGAGATCAAAAGGTTCCAAGACCTGAAACATTACTAAGGTTGATGATAGTGGCTGCAAACAGAGGAAGAAGTGGAGGGGAAGAGGAGAAACATTAAGCAAAAATGGACAGAGAACTGTACACAAAGAACATCCAGGGGGTAGTATGGATGGAAGAAGTAAGCTGAGCTGGCTTGCAGCAGCTTGGGCATTAAGAAGTTTGGAGACAAGGAGGAAGTTTTACAATGAGAGTGGTAAAATACTGGCACAGGCTGCCCAGGGCTGTGCTTGAGGCTCTGTCCCTAGAAACATTCAAGATCAGACTTGATGTAACCTTGTACAGCCTGCTCTAGTTGGAGGTGTCCTTGCTGAGTGCAGGGACTTGGACAAGATGACCTTTGAGAGTCCCTTCCAACCTGATGCAATCTGTGCATCTTCACTGAAGGCTTTTGGAGTGGAGCTGGCAGTATGGATCTCTAGAGGACTGTTGCACTCTGCAGAGGAGGAAGTCTGAGAGTTACCATTATCAAGGTCTATGCAGCTGTTAGCAATGCAGGTTCTCAGCTTGCTCCAAATGCAGGGGAGTAAATCACTAGTAGCATTATCAGCCTCTTCCTCCCCAAGACATAGGAGCTTCCTATCATTGATGTAGTGCAGAATCAATCCTGCCTTTGAACAACTGCTGAACAATGGCATATGAAACATCTGTTATGCAATTAGCAATGGAATAAAGTCAGTTAAAAAACTGTCTGAAAATCTTTTTTCTTCTCTAAGTATCACTTCTGCCAAACAGCAAACACTTGTGCTTGGAGAAGTTGATCATTAAACAACACAAGTACCTCTCACCTAGTCACATCAGATCCTATCAGCAGCTTTACCCTTCCTGAAGGGGGCTGTCCCTTCTGCTCAGCACACTGGTAAAGCTCACTGCCTTTGAGAAGAACAGCAGTAAAATAACTCGGGAAGAAAGGAATGAAAAGATAAAAGCAGATTTGTCTCTCTGTAAGAGACAGATGTCAGCCACAGATAATGTTTGCTTTACAGGTCTCTGGTATGAAGCAACTGTTTAAATGGACCCTTAACAGAAAGCAAACAAGAATGGAATCCTTGATCTTGGTTTTCACATCAAATTAATTCAGGAGTATAAATCTCCACACACTGGCTGTACATTCAAAATGTTTCATAGAATCACAGAATTGTCAGGGCTGGAAGAACCCTCAAAGATCATCCAGTTCCAACCTCCCTGTCATGGGCAGGGACATCTTACACTAGATCTGGTTGCTCAGAGCCACATCCAGGCCGGCCTTAAAGACTTCCAGAGATGGAAACTCTAATCTGGACAGTTCTCATCTGTCCATAAAATCAGGTCAAGAATACTTATATCAGTGGTTCTGGTGCTCCAGCACCAGAGAGATCCATGGACACACTGCAGCAGGTCCAGAGGAAGGTCACAAAGATGATCAGAGGGCTGGAGAACCTCTGCTGTGGGGACAGGCTGAAAGAACTGAGGCTGTTCAGCCTGGAGAAGAGAAGGCTCTGAGGAGATCTTAGAGCTGCATTTTAATATCTGAAGGGGATCTACAGGAAGGCTGGGGAGGGACTGTCTAGAAGGGCATGGAGGGCAATGGTTTGGAAGTGGAGCAGGGCAGAGTTAGATTGGACATCAGGAGGAAGTTCCGCACAAGGAGACACTGGTACAGGCTGCCCAGGGCTGTGCTTGAGGCTCCATCCCTGGAGACATTCAAGCTCAGCCTTGCTGTGTCCCTGTGCAGCCTGCTCTAGCTGGAGGTGTCCCTGCTGAGTGCAGGGAGTTTGGAATAGATGCCCTTTGAGGGTCCCTTCCATCCCATGCAACCTGTGAATTTAATACAACCATAACTGATTTAACACATGTACTGATCGTGCCTTTGCAGTCACATAACCTCTTCTCCAAGAAAGGAGCCAGCTCTGTTCCAAAACTGAGCATCCTCCCAGCTGAGAACAAACTCCATTATCTAGAGAAGACAATGATTAAGTATTTTATGTATTTTTGATGAGCTTTAACACACAGTCATCAATTGTACAGAATTCAGGACACCAGGACTAGGATCACATGAATTACTGTCTCCATCTAACTATGCCAAGATTTTGTTTAATAATAGAAGACAGAAGTGGATGCAGCAAGTGACAACAAGATTCCTTTCCCTTTATCACAAGTTTATGAGCAGAACAAGAAAACTTTTGGTGACTTCCTGGCTACGGGGACACACTGGCCAGCTGAACAAAAGGCAGCAGTGTGCCCAGGTAGCCAAGAAGACCAGTGGCATCGTGGCCTGGATCAGGAACAGTGTGGCCAGCAGGACCAGGGCAGTCCTTCTGCCCCTGTACTCAGCACTGGTTAGGCCACACCTTCAGTACTGTGTCCAGTTCTGGGCCCCTCAATTTAAGAAAGATGTTGAGGTGCTGGAAAGTGTCCAGAGAAGGGCAGCAAGGCTGGGGAGGGGCCTGGAGCACAGCCCTGTGAGGAGAGGCTGAGGGAGCTGGGGGTGTGCAGCCTGCAGAAGAGGAGGCTCAGGGCAGACCTCATTGCTGTGTACAATTAGAGCAATGAGGTTGTAGCCAGGTGGGGTTGGTCTCTTCCCTTAGGCAACCAGGGACAGGACAAGAGGACAGACTCAAGCTGTGCCAGGGCAGGTTTAGGCTGGATCTTAGGAAGAACTTCTTCACAGGAAGAGTGACTGGCATTGGAATGGGCTGCCCAGGGAGGTGAAGTCACCGTTCCTGGAGATGTTTAAGAGGAGGCTGGATGTGGCACTTTGTGCCATGGTTTAGTTGGTTAGATAATGTTAGGTAATAGGTTGGACTTGGTGATCTTGAAGGTCTTTTCCAACCTGATTGATTCTGTGACTTTGTAATCTAGGACCAACATCAAATGCTTCTCTTTAAAAAGAACAAGAGTTCTGAGCTTTAGTGACAGAACATGATTCAACTTGCTTTTTTCTTCATTTTCATCTATTTAAGAACTAGTTTCTAGAGAGATTTCTTTATTGTCACAACAGAAAAGCACTTACTGTTTAGCATCATCATCTGCATCATCATCATCTTCTAGATGTGCCACATGTCCCCTAGGAAAAGGAAAAAAGTGCTAAGGTTAAGTGAGTTTTATTAAAATCACCTTGGTTGTTGTGAAAAATGCTGAGCTCAAGGGCTACCACCCTCTTTCACAGAGTTTCAGTCTCTTTTAGCTTTATCACTCTTATTCTTTAAAACCATCACTAAGCCTCTCCCATATGCTCTCAGCAACCACAGGAGCAAACAAAATCTAGTTGCGACAGACAGAAGGGAATCAACACACCAGTGGACTTTGAAACACACAAGAAGGGGTGGGGGAAAAAAATAATCAGAATTACCTCTGATGCAGTTCTTCTTCAACTGATTTTAAGAGACTCCTTCAGCATTAAATAAGAACAAGAATAGAGTTTGATTGTGGCACATAAATTACCAAAAAGGCAGGGCAAAGGCTGCTATGATTCTATCAGTGAATAACTCAAAGCATGTAATTTCAGCTGGCTTGCAGAACAGTTCTCAAACACCCACATACAAATGAACACAGCTCTATTTTTATTGCATTATTATCAGCATTATTATTATTATTGTTGTATTTTACACACCACACTTTCAAATGCCTTCATTGATTTATTGCTATTAAGTGCAGTGGTCTTTGATCCTTGTACCATAAAACAAGGATTGTCTTAAGGTGATCCAGGAAAATAGCAAAGAGAAAAAAAAACAAATCCAGTAGCCAAGAAAATAATCATCATTAGTTAATAAATAATCAATCTGACTGAACAGAATTTAAGATTTTCTGCATTTTTTCACCTCTGATTTAATTTAGCAAAGCCAAGCCAGGCATGCCCCATTCTGCATACATTTAACTGAGCAGGAAGGAAGGATTGCATGGAAAACTGTTTCACTGGATTAATACAACAAAATGATTAAACATATAAATGTGAAGTCAAAGCACTTTGCTGAGTCAGGGATGTTCCTGTAATTCTCAGAATTCAGTGTTCCTATAACATGAAGAAGGGCATAAAACATGTCAAAGACCAGCACTGCCAGTCTCTTAGTGAGGTGAAATGGTGCTCTGTAGAACCTATCACACAGAATATTCTCTTAACAAGTAGATCATGGAGACAATGTGGTCAAGAGAACCACAAGTACTGGGAAGTGCTGTCCAGTTCTGCCCCCACCCTGCTCAAGAGAGACAGGGAACTGTAACCAGTAGAAACCAACCTGACATATCTTTACTACATCTGGTTCAGCTAATGCATCTAACACACTTCTTTTTTGTTTCTATATTAAAGCAGTCTTGAATGAATTAAAGGTAGAAAATGCTGTTGCTTACTTATTTGTACCCAACAAGTAGCCGCACTGAGGACCGTGACCATATTCTAGCTGTAGGTCCTACAAACATGAAAGAAGAAATCTTTAAGAGGAAAACAAGTAAGCATCAAACACATACCCTGTTTCATGCTGCAGTTATCCCCCTGTCACACCTGAGCTACCAAAGGAGTTCATTCCTCTGACCTTCCAGGCCCCTAACACCACTCTCAGCCTCATCAGACCCAAAAATCAACTCTCTGCCAGTTTCCTTTGTCTCCAATTCCTTTTAAAACTCTGACCTTAGCCCCTTCCTTGGGCACAAAGATTTTCTGCTCAAATAAAGTGGGCAGCAGAAGAGGAAACAAAACAATCAACCAACAAAAATAATACAATGGAAGAAACAAACCAAAACCAAGCAAAGCAAACAAAACCAAACAAACAAAAAGCAAAACTGAAGAAACAGAACAACCCACAACAAAACCACTTTGTGATCTACCACGGAGAACCCAGCCAGCCCTCACTGGTATGTGCAGATGTGCAATAATTCTAGCTGGGAGCCTGGAAAGACTTTAGCATACGAAGAAGTGAAAGAAATAAGCAGAGTGAAGACAGCCAGAGTGGTTTTATGGCAGTAAATGTTTGAAGGGTAACTATTTATGCTCTCATGAGTACTTTACCACTACCTTTTGTATCAAAAAGAACAGCCAAGTCAAGGACCCATCAATTATGGAGCTACCTAGAAGTGGCAGCAAGCCTCCAACACTGCTCCATAAATGCCTGATGCCATACATACAAATGTAATGTTTTAATGGGACTACCAGAGGCCATACTGAAGCACCACCACATCTGCCAGGAGGACATTGCCATGATGTGCTTTGGTAGCCAAGAAGACCAAGAGTATACTTGGGGGCATTAAGAAGAATGCGTGGTCCAGCAGGTCGAGGGAGACTCTCCATCCTGTCTACTCAGCCCTAGTTAGACCACACCTGGAATACTCTGCACAGTTCTGGCCTCACCAGTTCAAGAGGGGCAGGGAACTGCTGGAGAGTTCAGTGGAGGCTGTGAGGATGAAAAAGGGACTGAAGCACCTTTCTTACAAGGGAAGACTGAGGTGTTCCTCAGGGATCTGTGTTGGCACCACTTCTTTTTAATTTCTTCACTGACGACCTTGACTCAGGCATAGAGGGTGTCAGCAGTAAGTTTGCAGATGACACCAAGTTAGGTGGCAGTGCTGATTTCAACGAGGGCAGAGAGGCTCTTCAGAGGGACTTGGATAGGCTAGATCAATGGGCCAACATTAATGGGATGAGTTTCAACAAGGCCAAATGCCAGGTCCTGCACTTGGGCCACAACAAACCCAAGCAGTGCTACAGGCTTGGGGCAGTGTGGCTGAAAAGCAGCCAGTAGAAAGAGGGTGGTAAAAGACAGGTAGCTGAACATGAACCAGCAGTGTGCCCAGGTGGCCAAGAAGGCCAATGGCATCCTGTCTGAGATTAAAAATGCTGTATCCAGCAGGAGCAGGGAGCTGCTTGTACTCTTGGAATCTGATCTGCTGAGGCCACACCTTGAGTGTTGTGTTCAGTTTGGGGCACCACAACACAGGAGAGATATGGAGGTGCTGGAGCGGGTCCAGAGGAGGGCAAGGAAGCTGTGAAGGGCCTAGAGAATAAATCTGATGAAGAGTGACTGAAGGAGCTGGGGATGGTTAGTGTGAAACAGAGGAGGCTGAGGTCAGACCTCATGGCTGTCTACAGCTACCTGAAGGGAAGAGGCTGCTGCTGGTCTCTTGTCACAGGTAACTGGAGACAGAACAAGGGGGAATGGCCTCAAGCTGAGGCTGGGGAGGTTTAGACTGGACATTAGCAAATAGTTTTTCATAGAGAGAGAGGTCAGAGACTAGAATGAGCTGCCCAGGGAGGTGGTTGAGTCACCCACCCTGGATGTGTTTAAGAGTCATTTGGACATGGTGCAAGATGAATCTTGTAGAGTAGGGTTATAAATTAGACTTGGTGATCCTGAGGGGCTTCTACAACATGGATGTTTCTGTGATTCTGTGACCTTGGGCTGAAGAAGAGAAGGCTGAGAGAGGACTTCATCAATGTCTACAGATATCTGAAGGGTGGCTGTCAGGAGAATGGAGCCAGGCTCTTAGTGATGCCCAGTGATAGGATGAGGAGCAATGGATGTAAACTCAATCACAGTTCTCTCAACATAAGAAGAAACTTCTTTACAGTGAGGGTGCTGGAGCACTGGGGCAGGCTGCCCAGAGAGGTTGTAGAGTTTCCTTCTCCAGATGTCTTCAAAAATAAGATGTCCAGAGAAGGGTGACAAAGCTGGTGAATGGCCTGGAACACAAACCCTATGAGGAGAGGCTGAGGGAGCTGGGGTTGTGCAGCCTGCAGAAGAGGAGGCTCAGGGCAGAGCTCATTGCTGTCTGCAGATACCTGAAGGGAGGTTGTAGCTAGGTGGGGTTGGTCTCTTCTGCCAGGCAACCAGCAATAGAACAAGGGGACACAGTCTCAAGTTGTGCTGGGGGAAGTATAGGCTGGATGTTAGGAGGAAGTTCTTCCCAGAGAGAGTGATTGGCATTGGAATGGGCTGCCCAGGGAGCTGGTGGAGTCGCCGTCCCTGGAGGTGTTCAAGAGAAGACTGGATGGGGCACTTAGTGCCATGGTCTAGCTGACTGGGTGCTAGGTTGGACTGGCTGATCTTGGAGATCTCTTCCAACCTGGTTGATTCTGTGATTCTAAAACCCACCTGGACAGTTTCCTCTGTGACCTGCACTAGGTGATCCTGCTTTGCAGAGAGGTTGGATCTCTGGAGGTCCCTTCCCTCCCCAGTATTTTACAATACTATAATTCCACAGTGGTTTTTTTCTTCAGGTGGATGACGACAGGAAAAAAACGAGCACATATTTGCTCATCTGGGCATAAATTCACCAGAAGCAATGAGTTATCACCTAAATTTGTGATACGTGGAGCTACACCGCTCCTTTCCAGGAGACATTTTAAAGGTCCTCACCATCTTCTGTGAAAAGCAGGCCTGCTTCAGCTGCAGCCTTTAAAAGAAGCACATCATCCTTCACCAAGACACCCAAATATTCAAGCTGTGAGAGCAGTAAGGTCGAAGTGGACGAAGACGACTCGCAGGACTCATTCCTCAAAAGCTCATTCTTTTAAAACCAGAGGGGAAAAAAGTCTCCCACTAGATCTGCTCCAAGATGATGAAACAGAAGCCAGTGCAGCTTTCTGCTGTAGCCTGAAGGGTAATGGCTTTAACACAAAGCTGTGTATATTGTTCTCTCCTTGGCGAGGAGTCCCAGGTTGTTTACTGTACCCTCACTTCTGCTCCATAAAGCTAAGTAGTAGTTTCCACATGGGTGTTTCTACCACAGCTGTCAGGAGCATTTGATTGCTTCAGTGACTTGCCATATTTTCCCCAAACAAGTGCAAGATTGTGGGGAAAAAAAAACACCACTCTGTAACTGATAATTATTCCATGGAAAAGAATGCATAGATCATAGGGTTCAATAAAGATTGCAAAGGCCAGCCCAGTGCTGGCATTTCCTGAACCATGCAGAGATGACTTTTCAGTCCTTGCACCAATTTTATGCTGCATCTAAACCACTAAATCCCATCCACTTCTATGGATCTCTCTCGCAGGGGCCACCCAACTTTCCCATTGGATATTTGTTAGTGCAGCTAGAAATGTGGCCTCAGAGAAGGGCTCTCAAGTGGCTGAATGAGTGGGCAGGAAAGTTTGCTCCTCTCCAGTAATGCGTCTTGGGGTCTGCAAGGTGGCAGGTGGAAAGGGTTAGGCCTCAGTCGTGGGTAACTTTGATCTCTTTCACTATGCTCAACTTCCTTCTTCATAGTTTCACCTTCTTATACCCCAGTCTTGAGTCTCTCCCTCAAAAAAGGCCCTCCTAAGCCTCCAATTTCATAGCTTCACAGAATGGTTTGGAAGGCAGCTTAAAGATCATCTAATTCCAACCTCACCCACCACAGCCAGGGACACTTCCCACCAGTCCAGCTTGCTCAAGGCCTCATCCAACCCAGCCTTGAACACCTCCAGTAAGGGGGCAGCCACAGCCTCCATGGGCAATCTGTGCCAGTGTCTCCTTACCCTCATTGCCATGAATTTCTTCCTCATCTCCAGTCTCAATCTGCCCTTCTCAAACTTCAATCTATTCCCTCTCATCCTGTCACTACAAGCCCTTGTGTAAAGTCCCTTCTTGTTTTTCTTGTAGCCCCTTTCAGGTACTCTTAGGCTGCTCTAAGGTCTCCCTGGAGCCTTCTTTTCTCCAGGCTGAACAGCCCTATCTCCCTCAACCTATCCCCATAGGAGAGGTTCTTCAGCCCTCACCACCACTACACTCCAATCAATCCCAAACACAGATTTAACTTTTTTTAGTGTGAATTCTTCTATTGTTCCTATGCAATCTCAAAACACTTTAAGCACAGAGACTCAGGCTGAAGAGCAGAAAATAACCAGACTGGAAAACATAAGATGTCACCAGACTCATGAACAAGGAGGTCAAACAGGTTGTGTGAGTCTGTGTAAGAGGATGCCAGAACAAAGACTGGGAGGCTGTTGAGAAAAATAAGCCCAGATCAGCACAATAAAATCTTCCACGCTCTGAAGTGAGCATTTTGTCTACATGCTGGACAGTCATATTGATCAAAAGTGGGAAATTAAGATCTTGCACTGAACACAGCCCAAACAAGTTGGGTGGTTTCATTTACATCCTGCGTGACTCTATAGCAGCAAGAGGAATATCACTAAAACAGGCAGACTCCCACAAAAGATAAGGAGATTTCATCTGTCACCACTTTTCTCAAGCCTTACTGGAATTGTCTTGATGGAAAGTGACACCTGCCAGAATTCCTTATGTTGAAGTGCTTTGAAAGGACAAAAGCTTAGTTTTGATTCCACTTCTTATCATGCTGCCTATCGGTATTTATCGGACTATGATTCCAGTTGGATAGATCTATGTTTTGCTTTCAACAGCTTGTTTAGTGTTCTTCTAAGCCCTTTAAGAACTGCTGGGTTTCACTCAAAATGTGAAGTAATCCAATACTGTGGAAATGCCCAGAGAGCTGGTGGAAGCCTCATCCCTAGAGGTACTTAAGGCCAGGCTGGACGAGGTTCTAGACAGTCTGATCTAGTGCGAGGTGTCCCTGCCCACGTCAGGGGGGTTGTAACTAGATGATCCTTGTGGTCCCTTCCAACATACTGAGAGCTTGAGAGCTTCTAAAAAGTGAAGATGATCAGAGGGCTGAAGAACTTCCCTTGTGGGGACAGGCTGAAAGACTTGGAGCTGTTCAGCCTAAAGAAGAGAAGGTCCTGGGGAGACCTCAGAGCTGTATTCAATATCTGCAAAGTGACCTACAGGTGGGGAAGGACTGTTTAGAAGGGCTTGGTGTGATAGGACAAGTGGCAATGGTTTGAAAGTGGAGCAGGAAAGTAGGCTGGACATCAGGAGGAAGTTCTGCACAAGGAGAGTGGTAAGACACTGGCTGCCCAGGGAGGTGTTTGAGGCCCTGATCCTGGAGATATTCAAGATTCATAGAATGATTTGAGTTGGAAGGGTCCAAACCCCTGCCACAGGCAGGGACATCTCCCACTAGCCTAGATTGCTCAAGACCTCATCCAACCTGGTCTTGAACATCTCCAGGGATGGGACAACATCCCTGTTCCAGTGTCTCAATGCCCTCACTGTCAAAAATTTTGTCCTCATTTTCAGTCTAAATTTGCCATTCTTAAGCTTCAATTCAGTCCCCCTGTCCAGCCTTGCTGTGTCCCTGGGCAGCCTGCTCTAGTTGGAGGTGTCCCTGCTGAGTGCCCTTTGAGGGTCCCTTCCAGCCAATGCAATCTGTGCATCTGTGAACTTTTGGCACAACCTAGCATGGCAAATCAGGACAATCTGAATGAAAATCCTTTTATTTGCTCAGCACAGCCTTTTGCTTTCAGTCAGAACAGTAAGCTCTGCTTCTCAGGAGTGGGGCTTCTGGGGACCAAAAGCCAAACTCTGGACAGACCCCATCACTCACAGGCACACCACAGCACCTGTGAGAGCTGGCTGCAGTTACACATGGAGCAGTAGCTCTACAGAAGCTGGGTTTAACAGCCCCTGCCTCCAGGCTTCTCTACTCTATGTACCTCCATCCTCCACATGGGCAGAACTATCTGCAATGCCACAAGAGGAACTCAAATGGGGAAATTAGTGCTGGGGAAAAAATAAGCTGAAGCAAGTTGCCTGCTTTTCCTCAGCAAGTCACATGCTTGAAACTACTGAGGAAGGGACGCTTTACTCCAGCAAAAACACTGCAGCTGACAGAAATTGGGTCCTACTATGCCAACTCAGAGATGCTCACGACTTCTGCATGACTCACAGACTGGTTTGGGTTGGAAGGGACCTTTGAAGGTCATCTAGTCCAAAACCCTGCAGTCAGCAGGGAAATCTGCAACTAGAGCGGGCTACTCAGATCCCCAAGCAAGCTGACCTGGAATGGTTTCAGAGCTGGGGCATTTACCCACTCTCTGGATGATCTGGGACACAGTCTCACCACCCTCAGTGTCAGAAACTTCTTCCTTCTGTCCAGTCTGAATCTTTTAGTTTAAACCCACCACCCTTTGCCCTGTCACAACAGGCCCTGAGAAAATCTCTGTCCCCAGCCTTCTGGTCAGCCCCTTTAAGCACTGAAAGGCCACCAGAAGGTCTCCCTGGAGCCTTCTCTCCTCCAGGCTGAACAACTCCAACTATCTCAGCCTGGCCTCACAGCAGAGGGCTTCCAGCCCTCCCATCATTACTGTGGCCTCCGCTAGCTCCACTCCAACAGGTCCGTGCCTCTCCTGTGCTGAGGACTCCAGAGCTGGCCCCAGCAGTGCAGGTGGAGTCTCAGCAGAGCTTAGCAAAGGGACAGAATCCCCTCCCACCACATATCAGTACCTATCATGGTGTCACAGAAACATTTAGGATGGAAAAGTCCCTTAAGATCAAATCCAGATGGACTTTTGGAAGGCTTCTTTGCAGCTGAGATTCAAACATTCAGTTAGCCATTGGATTTTCAGGTGCTTTTCCTGGGATCAACAGCATAAGACTTAAAAACTGCTCTAGAACAAAGGCTTACATGATTTTAGAGAACACTACTTCGATGTAAAATATTTATGGAGCTCACTGCAAGCACAATGTTCAGCTCTCCTGTAGTGGACTGGGAACTTCCCATGTGCACCCAAATCTCCAATGAGGGAAGGGAAAAAGTAAGTAAGATCTACCTGTAAAAAGTGAAAAGCCTTGTACTTAAAGGAAAACAGAGTGACTTAGGCTGGAAGGGATCTCAGAGCTCAGCTACTCCACCCCCCACCCCGCCATGGGCAGGGATTCCTCTCAACTAGGCTTAGCTGCCCAGGGCCTCATCCAACCTGTCCATGAACACCTCCAGGGAAGAGGCAGACACAACTTCACTGGGCAACCTATCCCAGAGTCTCACCATACTCATACTGAAGAGCATCTTCCTCAGATGCAGTCTAACTGTGCTCTCTCTCAGCTTCAAACCATTCCCCCTTGGTCTATCTCTAGACACTCTCAGGAAAAGTCCCTCTACAGCCTTCCTGTAGGCTTCTTTCAGGTATTGAAAAGCAGCTCTAAGGTCCCCCCAGAGTCATCTCTTCTGGCTGAACAGCCCCAGCTCTCTCAGCCTGTGTTCCTGTTATTTAGATCTAAATCCAAGGGGTATATTTGTAGAAGCTCACAGAGAAGTACTATCATGTCCTTATCCTTCTAGCATTTGCAAGAAGGGACGCTGGGCTTTGAACATTGAAGCTTCCCTGCAAACAAGATCTGCACTGCATTCCTCCACTCTTCTAGCAGATGCAGGTGGCTGCTCCAGGAGCACAGAGGTGGAGGAAGAGTGAAGAGGAAAAGGAGAGGAATGATATTTAAGGTAATCACATTGTGGATGTCAATTCTTTTTAAAAGGTTATGTGCTTTATGCTCCATCAAGTTCAGAGAATCATGGAATGCCAGTGGTTGGAAGGGACCTCCAAGTGCCCTGCCAAAGCAGCATCACCCAGGGCAGGTCACACAGCAACACATCCAGGTGGGGTTGGAATGCCTGCAGAGAAGGGAGACTCCACAACCTCTCTGGGCAGTTTGATCCAGGCCTCCAGCACCCTCACATCAAACAACTTTCTCCTTTCTCCTCATCTTGAGGTGGAACGTCCTGGGTTCCAGAATCGACCTGTTGTACCTTGTCCCACCAATGGGCATCACCAAAGAGCCTGGCACCTTCATCCTGACACCCACCCCTCAGGTATTGATAGCCACTGATCAGATCTCCTCTCAGCCTTCTCTTTTCCAGACTAAACAGCCCCAGAGCTCTCTCTCTTCATAGCAGAGAAGTTCAAGCTGTGAAAAAATGCTAGGTCATAGGTAAAAATACTCTCATTCACTTCCCAGATTGGCTTTCAACCTCTCCTGTGTCCCTTTTATGACTCATGCTGCTCAAAATATGCCTGAGTTTCTAATATTATTGTTTTAGGACCTTAAGAGAGACATAGCTCTGTGGAACTGTAACTTATTTTATGTCAGCAGTAGAACAGCAGGGAAGGAGCCCAGCATTAGAAGATTTTTGCCTCCTGTTGGCATCTGAAAAATTCACGTACCACTTCTGACTGAACATATCTGAAGTCAGTTCTGTTTGAGCAAGAGGAGGGAGGGGGGGAAGAAATGAGACCAAGAAGGAAAGTCTAATCAGCATGTCCTGGTCCACAACAGAAGAATGAACCAGCTACTAAATATTTTCTCTCATTTCCAGAAGGGTTAGATCTTACCAGGAAAATCTCACAAATGGGTGAAGCACTACCAGCAAATCAGAACTCTGATTTACAGTGAGCACAGGAGGACGTGAAGAAAGCAGAGAAACTCAGGAAATGCTGTCAACTGACTTTAAAAACCCTCTCATGGTTGTGACAACACTGATGAGCTTTATCACAGACATCATTTCTGAAGACTGCACTGAACAGCATGGGGCAAAAGAAGGATGGGAAAGTCCACTTAGGGGATATGTCCTCATTTGTCTCTTAGACCCATGGATACTAGCCCAGCAAGATATGCAATAACACTTCAAGTAACCTGAAAAAGACAGATTTCAAATAACAGATTCAAACATCAACCTGCTAAAAACCAGATCTCAAACCAAAAAGATGAAACTGAAAGCAAACCAAACTGAAAAACCAAAACCACACTGCCAGACCCAGAGTTACTGCACAGGGCAGAGGTGCTCCCACAGCACCCCACAGAAACCTGAGCTGATCTCAGCAGAGTTTGTGAAGCTTGTTTCTAATCAAGCAATCACAGGATCACACAGAATCACAGAATGTTAGAGGAATTGGAAGGGACCTCAAAAGATCAAGTCTAACCCGCTGCCAGAGCAGGGTCACCTAGAGTTCCTTCCAAGAATGTGCAACACAGTCTAAGCTCTCAGTAACTATGCTACTGGCAGATTCAAGTTACACTAAGCCAAATGATGTCAAAATGAGCCAAGAAAATCCACAACACAAAGCAGCACAAAATCCAAACCCAGACACTCTTAGGCACCCTGGTTTTTCATTTTCCCTTCGTTGTGCTTCTGTTAAACATCTCACAAACCGAAGGCAGTCAGGAGAATGATGCTCTTCTGCAGGGACTCAATGGTTATGTTGCTTCATTATTTTTTTCCCAACGGGAAAGCCAGGTTGGATGAGGCCTTGAGCAACCTGGCCCAGTGCAAGGCATCCCTGCCCATGGCAGGGGGGTTGGAACTAGATGATTAAGGTCCCTTCCAATCCAAACCGTTCTCTAAATCTAAGAATCTGAAGATATCTCAAGATTTAAAAGCATTGCATTACTAACTACATAGTACCTGAACAGCAGAGAAAGAAGACAACTCACTTTTCTAGAGTCATTTCTATGCTGCAATGCTAACAGCCACATTTTTTAGCAGTGCAGTAAAACTTGGAAAAGGGATCAGACTACAAACAATGCCAAATGCCACTGAAAACATTTAGGACCCCACTTGCTGTTATTTGCATTAAGTGAAAATCTGTTTTGTAACACAATTACCATCTGGAGAATTCCAAGACTTACACTTAAATCATGGTATAGTCTTTCATTGGGCTACTTAAAGGAGTTACCAGACAAAACCAATATATCTATTTTTAATCACCCCACCAAAAAAAAAAAAGAAATAATGACCAAGTTAGGCACTGTAAGGTGGTTGAAGAAGTTATAATCAGTGCATAAAAGACTGAGCCCTTTCTAAAGAAGTAATTCAAACAAACAGGAGTAGGGGTTAAATCTTTTCAATTCAGCATTGATATAACTCCTTCCTCCATCACAGAAATACAAATACAGACTAATCCTCACACTGAGCAGCTTTGACACAGAGGAGAACACCACTACAACAGTAGGACAAAACACGAGGTTTGATAAAAGGAAAACTAAGTTAACACTGACAAAGAAAGGTGGAAGATGAAAAATACCAGGTTAGATCTTGCAGTGTAGTATATTTCTTCTGAATTGTCCAAAAAATCGCTACTGTCAGGCTGTTCATTGGACAGAGATCAAGAAACTCAGGTTATTTACATTGTGACTAAAAAGCCAGGGATACATAAATGGAAATATGCTTGCTAAAAATATAAAGGTGTTAGTTGAAACTCAGACCAGCTTAAGACAGTTTTGGTCATGGGGGTAAAACAGAGCTAAGAGTATCATCACATTACCAAACACTGCTGAATCACACCAAAATAATGAATCATTGTTCAGCATCTCAGCTGTAGAAATGAGTGACAAACTGCCTCAGTGACAGGCAAGTATGCACCAGTTCAGCACCTCGGTGCACTCATCATGCTGCAGTGGGTCCAGTCCTTTTGGCTTGTGCACTCACACCCACAAGTAAATATGCAGCAAGCTCAGGCATGCTCTCGTGAGACAAAAGCAGAAAGGCCAGAAGAGCTGCTTTAGTGAAAAGGGACCCACACTGTCATTGCTGAAGGAAGTGAGAAGCATCTCTTGTTGCTGCTTCCATTTAAGAAGCTTTCTTTCCCAGAATGGAAACTGCTACACAGACTGCCTTGTGCTAAGGCTCTTTGCTAGAGCAACTGACTCTGGATAGATCTCACCTGCATTTGACATGCCAGTGGCTCTATATTCAATGACAAAACATGGTTTTCCTTTGGTCCCTAGACCCAACACAGTTTTAAAGATCACAGATCTGTTTTATCTGGAAAGGGCATTATCAGGTCTGCAGGCTTCATTCTGCTAGAGGCAGCACAGCAGTTGATCTCCCTCTTCAGAAAGATCCAAACAAGTAGTTGTAGATATTCCCTATAGACAGGGAGATGAGGCAGGTTCTCCGGATAGGTTTCACACATTCAAACTCTGACAGGAATACACAACACTACAAGATTTCCTTAGCAGCAGAATTAATATGGACAGTTCAAATCCTTCTTGGAACAGCCAGAGCTTCTGAAATTCCAAAGTGCAATGGCTAAAGCACAAGGTAGGAAAAGGCTCAGTTCCTCCTTTCCCACACCCACCAATTAAGTGCTTCAAAAAGTTTTGCTTTAACCCCTACAGAAAATCTCTCTCCTCCATTTAGCAACTCTGGTTCCTCATACACAGTGAAAACACTTCTCTGCCCTACCAACCTGTCTCTCAGCTGGTTTGTAGAGTCAGTGACAGACAAACCAAAGAAGAAAAGGAAAAAGCATCTCTAAAACTTCAGCTTTTCCACTGCCATCTTTTTTGCAGTTGTGATTCTGCATGTATAAAAAGAAGTAATTCACAAGGAGCAAAACAATTACAATTTGAACTACAAGGAAATAAAGCTAGGAAACCCGAGAACCAATTCAAAAATCCTTTTGAGATAAGTGCTGAGTTTATGGCAGAAACACTGAACACTGACTTCATTGCCATATTTAAAGCCCACTGCTAAATGATGCTGTTCTGCAGTTATGTCTAAATAACATATCTGAAATAACTTTTAAGCCCCGTGTGTGATTTGCTGAGCTCTTCTCTGTGATTTGCTAAGCTCCTCTCTGCCTCAAACAGGCACCAGAAACTGCAGGCTGCTTATCCAGCCAGGGGCTGAGGAGAAACAAGATTCCACATAACCTCAGACACCCAGAGCCAGCTGACCGAAGGATAAGGCATTAGGAAGGAGGTTTCAGCACAACTACAAAACCTCACTCACGTTTTGTAGACTAGCACAGAGAAAGTACATTTCCTAGGTACACACCCTTCCCAAAACCAACTCAGAGCAAAGCCACTAGGCTGGCCTATGTATTAAGCTAACTTCTCTGCCTTAACACCTATCTTAGGAGGAAAAAACAAGAATGCAGAAGTGTGCAGTGAGGAAGCAAAGGAGCATCTTCATCCAGGCATGTGAAGAAACCGTCCAAGTGCACAAATGGGAAAGCAGCAGTCTCCATAGAGAAGAGGAAGCTTCTGCAATCCCAAGTGTCAGACAGCACAGATGCCTTTTCCCTCACTGCCTGAGTTCTCATACCTCATGTACTGACAGGCCCATGGGAAGGCAGTGCTGGAAATACATCTTTGCAGAACACAGCAAGTGCCAGGCTCAGCGTGGCTCAGGTGTGATGCATGACCATGGAAAGGTTGGTTGAGTGGGAAAATAACAATCACACAAACATTCCATTTCTCAAAAGGCATCACACCTCTTCCCATTACCCATCAGTGCCAATGCAAGCACAAGGCAGAGAAACATTTGAGTGCCCATAGGCATTCTACAATTAAACAATACCTAAAGGGAGTGATATACTTGGCAATGAGATATAAAGGATAGAGGCAACACAGAAGATGAAGAGCTAGCACATCCATCACACAAGCAGAGCCCACAAATAAAGGGTCTTGTTGCCCAAGTCTGAAAGTACCAAAAAATTTAGAACCAGCATTTTCAACTTGTCAGACAACTCACTACCAAATTTAGCAGTGCTAAGGAGACACATCCTGGATTTCTCCTCCTGCATATATATTTGCAAGGAACAATGTGCAGAGTACAGCCCATAATGCTCATTACTCACAAATTCATGATGTGGCTCTGTCTCTTTCCTCAAGGGTGGATCAAATTTGACTTGACCAACTGAAGAAGACAGAAAGAAAACAAGAATTTGAGCTAGATTGTAATCAAATAAAATTTAGCTCCAAGTGCTAACAGAAAGAGAAGAATCAAGTTTAGTGACTGTATTACATCTCCACTGATGGAAACTTCTGACACGTGGATGTATCAAACTTATGCCTGCTAGAAACCAATGTGCACAGAAAACTCTTCCACCAGAAAGGCAGCACAATCACCATTTGCCCAACTGGGTTATTAGAAAGATCAGGAAAACCATTCAGCAAAGTGGAGAGTGAAATGTTCTCTTTAGAAGAGCAACAAAGCTGTAATTTACAGGAAAAAAAAAACCACACCAAGTTTGTGAATCCACTCTTGGGTCTGTTCTTCTGTGAGATTTAGCAGCACTGCAGAGGGCTCCCTGAATGAACTTTGGAGAAAGCTGATCACATCTTCTAAGACAGCTTTTTGCCAGACACTCCTCTCCTCAATTTTAGGTTAAGGAAAGACAAATCAGCTTGAGTTAATTCAAGCAAAAGAATGATTACAATTTGGAGGATGGAGTATGCTTTTAATGGCCAGCAATCAATCTCCTCCTTTCTCCTTTTCTAAATGCCAGTTTCAATTCAAACCCCAAACTAAATTAAGGAAGCAAAATCTTCCTCTGCCAGCACAATCTGGTCTCACTCAGCATATCTTTGCTGCAGCGGTATAGGAAGCTGTATCAACCACCTCTCAGAAGAGCTCAGGTTGTGTCCTGTTCAATGGAGATGAAACAACAGTGAGACTTGATGAAAAGCTGACAAAAGGTGTGCTCAAATACTTTACATTTTGCACAGTGACCTAGAACCTATATTTAGAAAGGAAACAGCATAGGTTTGTTTTCTTACTGACCACTAAAAGTGATTTCTATATATGTTGTATATGTCTATATATATATGTGTATACATCTCTATGTAGTCTTTCTATATATGTTAAGGTACCCAAAATACTAGAGATAAAGGAATGTCAGTGGTTATGGCAGGAACACTTCCTGGTGGCACAGTGCTCGTGCTTACAGTTTATTTCAGAGCGTGTCTTTTCTTCTCGCACATTTCTGCTTGTTGAATGAATTCTATGAGGCACCACAAGAGGCTGGAAGAGAAAAATAAAACATCTCAGTAACAAAAGCATAGTACTTGAAACACAAGGTTGTAGAATTATGGAATGGCTTGGGTTGGAAAGGACCTCCAAAGGTCATCTAGTAGGAATTTCTTCCAAGTCTCCAGTCTAAGTCTGCCCTCCTCAAGCTTCAATCCATTTCCTCTCGTCCTATCGCAAGTCCTCATACAAAGTCCCTCCCTGGCTTTCTTGTAGCTCCCTCCAGGTACTGGAAGGTTGATCCAAGGACTGCCTGGAGCCTTCTCTTCTCCAGGCTGAACAGACCAGAACAGACCAAACTCTCTCAGTCTGTCCCCACAGCAGAGGTTCTCTAGCCCTCTTATCATCTTTGTGGCTTCCTTTGCAGTTCCAAGTTCTTCTTGTGCTGGGGGAGGGAGGGCAAGGGAAGACCAGAACTGGAGGCAGCACTGCAGGTGTGGCCTCAGCAGAGCAAAGAGGCAGAATCCCCTCTCTGTCCTGCAGTGCTCCCTGCTTTGGATGCAGCCCAGCACATAGCTGCCTTTTGGGCTGCCAGTGACCACTGCTGGCTCATGTTGAGGATCCAACACAGTGTTTCACCTCCCATTTATGTTCACTTTGGTCTCTCTTGAAACTGCAGAGCCTTGCAGATTCTGGGTATTTTCTCCCACATATTGTTGTGGGAGTTGTTCATGGCTTGTAACTCAAGCAAACCCTCTCCTCCCTAAATTCTGCCTTGTCTATTGTGCATTCTATGGAGCTTTAAAACTCATTTCCTATAGCTCAGGATGTCTTTCAAGGTGTGATCTGCTTTCCTGCTTCAGCACTTGAAGTGCTGAAAGGTTGCTAATTAACAATGTTGTTCTGAAGAGGTATTGCCCACTCCCACACGATGGCTGTTCTATGCAGAATGCAGCAGCAGGAGCCCAACTGCAGCGGGGGTAGGAGGTACTTCTGCCTTTGCAGCCGTGCTGGGTGAGCTCCTTGCACCCTGCCACAGCTCTCTGTGCTGCACAACATGCAGAGCTGGTCCTCATTCCTCCTTCTCCAAGTTCAGAGAATTACTGGAAGCTGCCAAACCCACTTCCCTCAGTTATGAGGACAAAGTCCTTAAGTCACCCTGAAAGACCTACACTGACAACAGCCTAACACAAAGAGCTGATATGAGAGCTGTGTGAGAGGACAAAGGAAACAGAGAATCACTCAGGTTAGAAAAGACTTCTACAGGTCACCTAATCTAACTTCCCTGCAGTCAGCAGTGATATCCTCAGCTAGATCAGGTCACCCAGAGCTCTGGCCAGGCCTCACCTTGAATATTTCCAGGGATGGGGCCTCAACCACCACTCTGGGCAAACAGTTCCAGTGCTCAACCACTGGATGTCAAGAAAAAGTTCTTTACAATGGAGTGGTTGAGGATAAAGGAATGTAGGAGAAATTCCTGTCACAAATACCATTCAGGCATAATTTTAATCATGGTACAGATTTTCAAAGTAACCTCATCCCCAGGAGGAGTGGTGTGCTAAGCACTTTCCTATTTGTGAACTTTTAATCTATCATCACATCCCTGGTTTGGAATTAGAGAACAGCAGAATTATACTCGATGTGAAGAACAAGCTCTGCACCATGAGGGTGCTGGAACACTGCAACAGGTTGCCCAGGGAGGTGGCTGGGGCTCCATCCCCAGAGATATTGAAGGTCAGGCTCAACAAAGCTCTGAGTGACCTGATCTAGTGGAGGATGTCTCTGCTGAGTGCAGGGGGGGTGGATTACCTTCGGAGTTCCCTTCCAACCCAAACCATTCTGTGATTCTATGCTGTTTACTTTCTTCAAGTTTTGATGGATGCACACAAGTATAGGAGTGGTCAATCCACAAGTTGGGATGAACATTTCCAGCTGCCTCTGTGAGCAGGCAGGCATTGGAGCAAATTCACCTGCGTATAAGACAGACATGCACTGCCCTTATTCTCTTTCATTTAGCACAGGTAAGACCACAAGGCCAACAACTGCTCTGCCTGTGCTGGATTCTTCATCTCAAACACAGACTTTGCTCAAGATGCACTGCATAATCCACTATAGAGGAGGCCACAAAGATGATTCAAGGGCTGGAACACCTCTGCTGTGAGGACAGGCTGAGGGAGCTGGAGGTGTTCAGCCTGGAGAAGAGAAGGCTCCAGGGGCACGTCAGTGCTGCCTTCCAGTATCTGAAGGAGGCCTACAGGAAGGCTGAAGAGGGATTTTTCCTAAGGGTGTCTGGAGACAGGACAAGAGGAAATGGTTTGAAGCTGAGGGAGAGCAGGGTTAGACTGGAGCTGAGGGAGAAGTTCTTCGGTATGGAGGTGATGAGACTCTGGAATAAGTTGCCCAGGGAGGCTGTGGATGCCTTCTCCCTGTAGGTGTTCAAGGCCAGGTTGGATGAGACCAAGTCTAGTTGAACAGTGTCCTTGCCCATGTCAGGGGGAGTTGGAGTAGCTGATCTCTGAGGTCCCTTCCAACCTAAGCCATTCTATGATTCTGTTACTTAGGAAATATGTAGAGATTGTACCCTTCACTACAAGAGAGATCCATGTCACTGGGGGTCCTGTCCATACTTATTCATTTCAGCATCTAAGGAAGACACACTTGGTGTATGACAACTTCTCTGATGTTTCAGAAGGTAAAAACTCATCACTTGTAAAAATTGACAATTAATATCTTACAGTAGTTGTTTCTTACAAAGTTATTTCCTTTTGAGGCATTTTTAGACTACTTTATCTATAACAAAGTTGAAGCATAGGAACACAATTAATGAATCAGGAGTAGTAATACTGAAAGAAACTTTTTTCTTCTCCATAAAAGAAATGATCATCAATTGGGGAATCAATTAGTAAACATTTGGAAAGCTTTCACTCACACCCAGTTAAGTACAAAGAGAGGATGCAGTACAACAACTCTCTAGTTTATTTATAAAACATTTCAGCCTCACACTGTTTAGGCTCTTACATGATCATGCTGGGTATAGCCCACCTGTTAAGAGCAGAAAATGCAAAGCTCTGCCTTGGACAAAATTGTCCAGTTCTGAGCTCCTCAATCCAAGAGAGATGTTGAGGAGCTGGAACATGTCCAGAGAAAGGTCACAAAGCTGGTGAGGGGCCTGGAACACAAATCCTATGAGGAGAGGACGAGGGAGCTGGGGTCGTTTAGCCTGGAGAAGAGGAGGCTCAGGGGAGACCTCATTGCTGTCAACAACTACCTGAAGGGTGGTTGTGGCCAGGTGGGGTTGGTATCTTCTCCCAGGCAAACAGCAACAAAATAAGGGGGGACAGTCTCAAGTTGTGCCAGGGGAGGTCTAGGCTGGATGTTAGGAGGAAGTTCTTCACAGAGAGAGTGATTGGCATTGGAATGGGCTGCCCAGGGAGGTGGTGGAGGCACTGTCTCTGGAGGTGTTGAAGAAAAGCCTGGATGGGACACTTAGTACCATGGTCTAGTTGATTGGATAGGACTGGGTGACAGGTTGGACTGGATGATCTTGGAGATCTCTTTCAAACTGGCTGATTCTATGGAGTCTTCTCTTCTCCAGGCTGAACACACCCAGCTCCCTCAGCCTGTTTTCATAGCAGAGCTGCTCCTGCCCATGGATCATCCTTGTGGTCCTCCTCTGAACTCACTCCAATAGTTCCATGTCCTTCTTATGCTGGGGACACCAAAATTTGAGTCAGGATTTGAGATGAAGTCTCAACAGAGCAGAATCCCCTCTCTTGCTGCAGCTCAGCACACAACTGCCTTCTGGGCAGCCCTTGGACCATCTTTGGGGCCCTCCATTAAGTTCTGTTAGCAAATGAAAACTTAATCTGATTCTAGGATGAAAACAAATTCCTACCTCAGGGTCATCATCATCAAAATCATGGTAGGTGGAATGATCAGGGTTATTCATTTTATCCAAAAGCTCAATTGCAAGACTTCGACTTAATGGCTGGGTTACAAAGGGATGCTGAAAGGCAGATGGAAAAAACACACACATTAACATTCCAACCACTTCTATTAAGCTTCTTCTAATTTCATAACTCAAGTCCCAGAGAGAAATTGATACCTGTAATAACTTTTCAGCTGTAGGCCTTTTCTTAGGATTTTTTGTAAGTGCCATTTTCACAAAATGATGGAAACTATTAGACCTGTAAAACAAAGTGGTGAAACAATAGAACCAATTGGCCAGTGGAACACATTGCCACTAGCTACCGACAGAAGAAAGTGCTTACCATTTCATTTTGTCCTTTAATTTAGGAGGCTGGAAGTTGCTTTTTGTCATCAGGAAAAGTGCTCTGAAAAAAGCCAAGAGGATTTCTGAGGTTTACATTGCAACACACAGAGATGAATTGTTCAAAGCATTATGCACTAACACACTCATGGACTATGTGCCCTTGGGGCCAAAATGGCTAAGGGCATCCTGGGGTGGATTAGAAGTGGGGATGGTTAGTAGGTTGAGAGAAGTTCTCTTTTGCTCCTCCACTGTCTTCTCTTTTGCCTCTCCACTGTCCTGGTGAGGCCAATTCTAGAATGTTGTGTCCAGTTCTGGGCCCCTCAGTTCAAGAAGGACCTCAGGGAACTGCCTGAAAGAGTGCAACACAGAGCCACAATGATGCTGAGGCCAGGCTGAGGGAGCTGAGGCTGTTGAGCTTGGAGCAGCAGAGTCTGAGGGCTGCCTTCATTCGTGTTGCTAAAAACGTGCAGGGCAGTGTTGGGAGGACAGAGCCAGGCTTTGCTCAGGGATGTCCAATGACAGGACAAGGGGCACTGGGGGCAAGGTGGAGCAGAGGAGGTGTCATGGAAATATTAAGGAAAACTTTTTTCACTGTGAGGGTGATAGAGCCCTGGAACAAGCTACTCAGAGAGGTTGTGGAGCCTCCTGCTCTGGAGACATTCAAAGCCTGTCTGGATGCATTCTTATGTGACCTAGTCTAGGTCTGGCATGGTGGTTGGACCTTTTGAGGTGCCTTCCAATTCCTAACATTCTGTGATTCTTTAATCAGTAGGAAGAAGACCACGAGCTGAAGAGATGCTCCCAGAAAATGACACATTCACACAGCACAAAATGCTGTTAGGATTTCTGTCAGTGCACAGTCACAACATTTACAGCCCCTGCCAACACCTCAAGCAGACACAGCCTCGGCTCCAAACCGATTCTTTAAAAAACTCTATTTCCACACTCAGCTTTAACCCCTTACTAACCTCATTGGGTGTAGGTCAAACATTGGAGGCTGAAGTTCAGCAAGCTCGATAGCAGTTATCCCAACTGCCCACAGATCACACAGTTGGTTATAGCCACCTTTTCTTTCTACTGCAGCAACTTCAGGAGCCATCCTAAAGGGTAAAATACAGTTTTATATTAAGCTTTTCACCACAAATCAAACATTTTCCTGCATGCAACAGTTTACTGCTCTTTACCCTGAAGCACAAAGTCTATAAGCTCACAGAATAAACATTTACACAACTGCATATTGATACGTGTGTGTAAGAAGTTATACACAACAAAGCTCTCCTCAATCATCTTGAAGTAACCAAAAGGCAGTTTCCCCAGCCACCTATTTCTCACTGTGGATGAAGCCAATAGGACTCACACTTTTTTTCCAGTCACACAAAACTGCCACTCAACAGCCAACGAGCCCAAGTTACAATTATTCAACTACAGCAGACTCCAAATACTATTCAGATTCAGACACTGCCCCAGAAAGCAACTGACTTTGACAAGAATTCTAACAAGGAAGATGATTTACACAACGTCAGCCCTCTTGTATCCTGAAACCATGAGACGCTGTCACCTCTGCACAGAGCACTCCTTGTTTGCAAAGTCTGCCTCACTGCAGTGTCAGAAATGAGGTCACTGAAGTTAACAAAGCAGTTTTACCTCCTCAAGTGGTAAAACTTAAAAGCATAAGTGATGCACAAATAGTTATACCTGAAGGAAATGACTCAGCTGTTTTTGAAAGGGCAAAGTAAACTTTGTTTTGATTGCCCTACACAGTCCTATCAGATGGCAAAGGCGGTGATATTTTTTAGATTTGAACTTTATTAATCCAGATCACCTGAGAAGCAGCAGTGAAACTGGAGATGTGACTCAAAAGAGAAAGGTCCCTGGTGGAGTGCTCCAGTAAAGCAGCAGAAGGTACTGCAAATGATGCGCTACTTAAACACAGAAATCCTTATCTGTAGGTCTGAAAACATCAGCAGGTGTGGTGGTATAAATTATGTGCCTTTTGGATTGTTAATCTGTATTTCCATAAATACATTCAAGTGTTGATAAAAATCCCCATTCACTCTCAAGCAAAAAGGAGGAAGTTACCCAAGTAGAGGGGGAAGAGGGGTTAGCTTTGGAGAAGCACAACAGTTACTGCTTCGCAGCAGTTTTGCCCTTCACTTCTATCCAAGCACCATGGCCTCAGCTGCTCACTGAAACCTTCACACTGCCTATTTCCAACTATATTTTCTTCTCCACGACCTCAGTAATTTTGCTTCCTTGCTTCTCTCAAATCTGAGAAGAAAAACTGATACATTTAACCTATGCAATGCTTTCAAAGTTATAGTTGAAGGTTATGCCACAATTTGGAAGTTACACAATAATGGAGACCAGGACCAAAGAGAGACATAAACCAACTACACAAGGGTGACTGATAAGTGTTTGTGTTACTTTGAAAGGGAAGCAAATCCATGCCTTGGAGTGACATGTGCTGCAGAAGAATGCTAAAAATGCTGTGCTTGGCTATTTCAAGACTGAATAGGTGAACATGTCAGGGGTTTCATGATATCCAGCTTTTACCTTCTACCTACTATGCTGTCAGACAATAGAATTTGGAGTATCTTCACGAGAAGCATATGGCCATGGTGCTATTCTTACAATGAAGAATGTGTGTCCTTTACTTCAGTGCAAAAAGGGAACAACAACTTTCAGCTTAAACAGGTGAAAATAAAATGCTGACCTTTAGAAAAGATAAAAAGCTAGCTCGGTGAGTGAAGAGTAAAGCTGCAGAGCAGATAGAATAGAAATGCACATTTCAGTTTAGGCAAAGAAGAGAAAAAGAAAAAGGCTCAAAGGAAGCATTTCAGTGGCAAAAAAATATTCTGGAGACAAAACAAATGAAACTCAAATAGGGAGATACAGAAAAAGTAGAGGGAGAAAATCAGGGAGGGAAAAGGTATTTAAAAAACAGAGTCAAACCCAAGCAAAGTTGCTGGTAGCTTTAAAGCTTTGAGTAAATTGAGATCACCAGTGTCACCAGCAGAGAGTCTTTCCCTTTTTCAGAGCATTAGGGCATTTTCTCCTCCCCTCAGCTAATTCAGCATTTAGTATAAGTGATACAGGTATGATCAGCAGACAGCCTAACACAGCCTTCAGTGATTGTCTGGAGAGTGACACAACATGCTTTTATCACAATATCCTAGACATTATCACATTATTGACAGTATTATATAGGTTATTATTACATCAGTGGGCATATAAAACACAGTTACCAATATGGGGTGCCAATGAATGACTTCCTTTTGGCAATTGTAGCAGTTATCTGTGCAGATACCCCAAAGTCAGCTGTTAAAACAAAAACAACAACAAGGGAAAAATAAAAATGACAGTCAGTAACTCTTTTGATGTAATTAATTGCTAAAGAACACAAGTTTGGTTTCTAAGAGTTTATCTTAAACATGCCAGAAATATTTAACAAGAAAATAAATTCCAAAAGCAAATAATGGGAACTTGGTGTATTCATAGATTCTTAGAATGGGTTGGCTTGGAAGGGGCCTTAAAGATCATCTAGTTACAACCTCTCCCAGCCTTCCAATAGACCAGGTTGCTCAAGACCTCACCCAGCCTGGTATTTCAGGTACTGTGGGGCAGCTTCTCTCAGCAGGCTGTAGGCAAATATGCTTTTCTCCTCTTCAACACAGGAAAGAGCAGGCTAGCACACAAGGCACAGAATTGTCAGGGTTGGAAGGGACCTTAAGGATCATCTAGCTCCAATCCTACTGCCATAAGCAGGGACACATCACACTAGATCAGGTTGCCCAGAGGCACATCAAGCCTGGCCTTAAAACACCTCCAGGGATGAGGTTTCCACCACCTCCCTAGGCAACCTGTTCCAGTGTCTCACCACCCTCATGGTAAAGAGCTTCTTTCTACAGTCCTAGCACTTCCCTGCAGTGTTTTAAGTTGATTCTTTCAGGTAACTTTTCAAGGTATGTTTCACCTGAAACACTCTGGGTGGTACACTCCATTTAAAAATAAAATCACGAAAAGCTGTGATTTGATTTCTCTCTCTCCTTTACACCACCAGAAAGTCTTAACTCAGTGCTTCAACATTACTCCTCTAGACATCAATTGGATGGTTTGGATATTAGGAACAGGTTCTTTACCATGAAGGTAGTGGAACATTGGAATAAGTTGCCCAGGGAGGTGGTTGGGGCCCAAACCCTGGAGATATTCAAGGTGAGGCTCAACAGGGGGCTGGGCAACCTGATTTAGTTGAGTATGTCCCTGATGATTGCAGAGGGGTTTAGACTGGATGACCTTTAGAGGTTTCTTCCAACCCAGACCGTTCTATGATGTTATGAAGCAGTCAGAAACTACACAGGCATGAGAAAAAGAATTCTGATATTCATCAGTTTCATACATGAACATCACTAAACAAAATACAGAAGACTTAGAGCACATAAAAACCTGTTTTGAACACCGAAGTGTATGAACTCACCTAGTTTTACATGTCCATTATCCGTTAAAAGAATGTTTGCTCCCTTAAAAAGAAGTCAGCACACTTGAATTAAAACAAAGCTTCCTCAAACACCAGACTTTATAAACAACATTAGCTGAGATCTTCCTGCAAATTAAGGGGGAGCAAAGACAAACCGAGGGTTGTGCGTTCAAGGAATCTGCAGCCTTATCAAGGTCCTGCTCATAATCAGCAAGCTGCTAGTCTGCTCTCTAAAGAAATTCAGACTTAACAGGGTTTCCCATTCATTTTTAGCTTGCTACCCTTTAGCCTATGGTATTACAAAGTTTCCACTGGATACAAAACCTCTCTCAAAATGCACTTCCTGGGCATTTATTTTATTACATAAAAACTCTAAAGGTCAAAGCAGCAGGAATTGGATTTCCTTTTCATATGTAGGAATTGCTGTTGTCTTGTTTGAGAGCCATGATAATGACAGTCTTAAGCACCAGTTTATATTTAGCAAGTATTTAGCAAAACTATTTCTACCCCCATGCAGCAGAGATTTGCTCATGCTGGACTTGAAGAATTTGCATTTGTGTATCTAGATGGACCACACACCTCATTTCAACAATCATACCTAACCCCAAGCAGTAGTTGGCACTAGAAAAATCACAATATAAATAGGCTAAGATAAAATCTGATCTCCTGAGCTGAGTTTAATCATCTCCAACCTTCATTCAACTCAGCCTGAAGGCTGGAGCTTGACTGAACTCAGCTCCAAATGTCAGCATATACCTAGGTACAGGCTGAGCTGAGTGAAGGCTGAAGCTTGACTAAACTCAGCTCCAAATGTCAGCATATACCTAGGTACAGGCTGAGCTGAGTGAAGGCTGGAGCTTGACTGAACTCAGCTCCAAATGTCAGCATATACCTAGGTACAGGCTGAGCTGAGTGAAGGCTGGAGCTTGACTGAACTCAGCTCCAAATGTCAGCATATACCTAGGTACAGGCTGAGCTGAGTGAAGGCTGGAGCTTGACTGAACTCAGCTCCAAATGTCAGCATATACCTAGGTACAGGCTGAGCTGAGTGAAGGTTGGAGCTGACTAAACTCAGCTCCAAATGTCAATCCATAAACTAGATGGAAAGGCAGCACAGGTCGACCTCCAAAAGTTCTGTTTCTCCACACTGTGACTATCCAGAGAGCAGGAAGTGAGGCCTGCAGTAAAACCAAGCCTGCTTGGGCAAACACTGCACAGCTACAGTTAATGAGCCTTATACATGAAGCTGTGTAAGTAGTGTTACAGTTAACAGGCTCTTGACCTTCTCTGCTTTTCAAGTGTAGCAGGACAGACACTCCCTAAGTTAGCTCCTGAGGGAAAGAGGATCCAAGCCAAGAAGCTCTGCAGATGATTTCCATAGTTCTATGTAAGCATTTTATCCCCTAAATTGACAGATAACAGTAAAGATTCATCAGAGGTGATGGAGTCTACTATAAATACATCTAAATTCGCTTCAGTTTTTACTTACCTTGATATCTCTGTGCATCTTTCCTTTACTGTGAAGATAATATAGGCCCTGCATAAAATATTCAGATAGTAATTTACTCCATTATTTTTCATTTTACACACATTGCTCACTTAATTTGCAGCCATTTCCATCAGCCCAATGAGTCAATGACTACAGAACATTCTCATATTCCAGTGTAGCTGAACTGGGTTTGCAAATTCAATCCACAGGAAGGGAATAGCTAAACCACAAGACAGATGGGAAGAATATCACCACTCTGTTCTGTGCTGCTGAGACCTCACCTGCACTGCTGTGTGCAGGCTGGCTATGAGGCCCCCAACAAAGCTTAACATAGACCTGATGAAGAGGGTCCAGAGAAGGGCTGGAGCACCTCTCCTATGAAGACAGGCTGAAAGACTTGGGGGCTGTTCAGCCTGGAGAGAAGGCAGCTCTGGGAAAACCTCACAGCTGCATTTCCATGTCTGAAGGGGATCTACAGGAAGGCTGGGGAGGGACTGTTTAGAAGAGCCCGTGGCGATAGGATGAGGGTGATGGTTTGAAAGTGGAGCACGGCAGAGTTAGGTTGGAGCTCAGGAGGAAGTTGTGCACAAGGAGAGTGGTGAGACACTGACACAGGTTGCCCAGGGCTGTGCTTGAGGCCCTGTCCCTGCAGACATTGAAGCTCAGCCATGCTGTGTCCCTCTGCAGCCTGCTCTCGCTGGAGGTGCCCTTGCTAAGTGCAGTGGGGTTGGAGAAGGTGTCCCCTGAGGGTCCCTTTCAACCTGATGTCTACTGTAAGGAGTGCATTCCCTGCCTGAGTTTTCCTTGATAAGTGTCACCTTTTTAGACCAAGTTATTACTGTTAAATTGCCCAACATTGTTCTCTTGAGCAGCTGGACCACTGGATACCTACTACACTTATCACATCATCGTGTGCTTAATTCAGTCTAGCACCATGCTAACAGATAGCACTCTTGAGTCGTAGGCAGGATGTCTACGGAAGCATTAAGCAATCTGTCTGAGTCTCACTGACAGTACCAAAGCATCTTAGGACTCAAAGCAGCGCTACAGGGTTGGGGCAGTGTGGTTTGTTGGGTCCTAACTGCCAAGCAACTCATTATGAACCAGCAGTGTGCTCAGGTGGCCGAGAAAGCAGATGGTATTCCAGCTGGGATCAGAAATGCTGTGTCCAGCCGGAGCAGGGAGGTGACTGTCCCCTTGGACTCAGCTCACACCTCGAGTGTTGTGTTCAGTTTTGGGCAACTCATTACAAGAGGGATATGCAAGTGCTGGAGCCAGTGCAGAGGAGGGCAACAGAGTTAGGAAAAGGCCCGGAGAGTAAACCTGATGAGGAGCAACTGAAGGAGCTGGGGATGGTTAGTGTGAAACAGAGGCTGTCTACAGCTACCTGAAAGGAGGTTGTGGAGAAGCTGCTGCTCACAAGTAATTAGTGACAGGACAAGAGAAATTGCCTCAAGCTGCAACTGGGGAGGTTCAGATTGGACATCAGGATTTTTTTTCCCCAACAAGTGTGTTCAGACATGAGAATGAGCTGCCCAGGGAGGTGGTGGAGTTACCAACCCTGGATGTGTTTAAAGGTCGTTTGGATGTGGTGCTTGGGGCTATGGTTTAGGGTGCACCTTGTAGAGTAGGGATATGGGTTGGATCCTGAGGGGCTTTTCCAAACTGAATGTTTCTGTGACTCTGTGAAAATGACTCAGAAGCTTTAAATTCTGTATGAATTCTATAAAACCAAATCCTTGTGTGACAGTGGGGTGGGTCAGTGTCACTTTTGACACTTGAGGCTTAGCTCCAAGATTCTCTTCCAGAGGTCTAACAACATGTAGGCATCTTCCTTGCTCTGCAGTCACACACCTTCATAAGGCTGCATTTTCACAAGAGATATCCACCATGTCAAGACACAACTTTTTTTGCAAGGCACCACAGAGTTGATTGCAAAAACAAGTTTGAATTGTTTTCAGTTACCAGGATTTTCATGGATGGTCTTAAATACATGGACATATCCCAAGAGTCAATGGCCTGACATCCAGATGGAGGTCACTGGCAAGTGGAGTCCCTAAGCAGTCTGTATGGGGACTAAGACTGTTTGATATCTTCACCAGTGACACAGCAGGCTCAAGTGCAGCCTTGGCAAATCTGCATATGACACCAGGGTAGTTGACAACTGAGGGATGGGATGCCAGCCAGAGGAACATGGGGCAAGCTCAAGAAGTGGGCCCACGTGAACCTCATGGGATTCAACAACACTAAGGGCAAGGTTCTACACCTGGATCAGCACAACTCCCAGTATCAATACAGGCTGGAAGATGAAGGGATTGAGGGCAGCCCAGCCAAGGAGGACTTGTGGATACTGGTAAAAGAAAAGCTGGGCATACGCCAGCAATGCAGTCCAGAAAGTCAGTTGTGTCCAGAACTGCATCAAGAGTGGCCAGCAGGTCAAGGGAGGCAATTCTGCCACTCTGCTCTGGCAAGACCCCACCTGGAGTACTTGTGCTCAGCAATGAAGTCCTCAGCACAAGAATGACACAGAGCAGGTCCAGAGGAAGACCATAAAAATGATCAGTGATGGAACACCTCTCCTATGAGGAAAGGCTGAGAGAGTTGGAGCTCTTCAGCCTTGAGAAGAGAAGGCTGTGGGGAGCTCTTATTGAGGCCTTTGATCCTTAAAAGGGGTTCATAAAAAAGATGGGGACAGACCTTTTTAGCAAGGCTGGCAACAGCAGGACAAGAGCTAGAGGTTTTAAGCCTCTACACTTAGACCACAGCTGAGGAAGTTACCTGTTACAATGAGGGAGATGAAACACTAAGGCAGCTTTCCCAGAGAGGCTGTAGATACTCTATGCCTGGAAACATTCAGGGTCAGGTTGGACAAGGCTCTGAGTAACCTGTTTACGTTTCATCTTTACGTCCTTGCTTATTGCAGGGTGTGTTGGACTAGATGACCTTTTAAAGGTCCCTTCCAAACCAAACTATTCTGTGATTCTATAAGAACAAAAGGGTTTAAAAGATTCAAATACCAAAAGGCTCACAGATACAACTCCACTACATAGAGGGGAAAAAAAAGCCATGTCCTCTAAGTCAGAAAGCAGCAATCCCTGGCACAGCATAATGCATACAAAGGAGCTGGCTCAGGGACAGAAGTACTCTGAAAGAGCATTTGAGAAGCAGCAGCTCTCAGTAGATGGCATTCAACGGATTTGCATTCACTGGAAGCCATGATCTGCTCTCTCATATGGAAGCAAGACATCCACCAAAACTGCCATTTCTGCCTAAGTTTTACTGGGGCACTGAATAATTCAGGCAAGGAAAATGAAAGCTAGCACAGCCATGAGAGCATGCTGGTAGGCCTTAACCTGACCACATCAAACACACTGGCAATTTTGATTTGTTCTTGTTGGTACAGATCAGCTGTCAGATAGAAAAACCAGAGTCTTTAAAATTTCCCTTCAAAGTTAAAATAACTCCACAAACAGAGATCAATACATATGCTGCTTCCCCAGTGTAAAGATAAAATAAACAGCAAAAAAAGGCCAGTTTGCTTCAGATGGATAATTTGAGGTTATACAATTACACATAGAAGTTCTAGGTTATAACACATCCAAGGTCTAAGAAAAACACTACACCATCCAAACATCACACCATGGCATCAGACCTGTTAGTGACCTTGCACACTCAAAGTTAACCAGGAGAATCTGAGAACATACTACCTGTAACGTTTCTCTGCTAACATAAGCAATTTGCTGTTCTGACAGTGGTCCAGTCACTGAAATGGAAGGGAGGGAAAAATAAGTTATAAAAATCAAGTCCTAAGTTTTCCCTCTCCTGCCCTGTCTCCCTTCATCCTCCTCCCTCTCCCGCACTGCTATCCGCCCTGCTCCCTCTACTGCCCTGCCTCATTCCATCCTTCCTTCTCCTGCCTTCCCTTCATCCTTCCAAATTCCTTCCTTCCATCAGGGCCTGCTACATCATGTACCTTCTCAAACTCTTCCTCTGAGCAAGCTCAGCAGCTTCTCAAGGGAAGGAGGACTTTTCCTCTCCACCCAGGGTCCCACTTCACTCAAATCTCTTAAAGGAAAATCAGTGCATTCTGAATCAACACATAAACCACAGAGTAAGCATAGAACAGCCTGTGAGTTGTCCCCAGTCACTAGACTTCGATCCTGCCAGGGTTTGAAGATCAGGAAATGCAGTTCCCCCTGCAAGCCTCTCAGGTTTTGCAATGAGAACTAAGAGTCAGGTTGGATGGGGTTCTCCAAGGAAGCTGAAGGAACAGGGAGTTAAAAGTGAAGAGGTTTAAGCACCTAACTGCAAAGCTCCTACAAAACCCACAACCACATTAGTGTCATGCAGCAAGGATCTTCAAAACAGGTTTAGATCCATCCAAATCCACATAAAGCTAAATACAGGAGCATCCAGGCATGTATGTTTGAGGCATTTATTTAAATGGCTTTAAAGATTACAGATGCCTATCTGGAGCGAGGCCCTTTAAAACATAAACAAGATCACAGAAGAGCCTTCTACTTTAACTGCTGGCAGAGAAGCCAAAAAAATCAGCTGCAACAGGAAACAGCCCTTGTGTGACATCTAGCCAGGCAGTTCTGTGGCACAAGCTCATTTCCTGCTCTACAGGTGTTCTACACAGCAAACAAAAACATTAGACACTATCAGCACTAGCAGAGATGTAAAGGATCAACAAGGCCATGCTCAAAGGACAACACTGTGTATGTGGTGTGAACTTGTGAATTGGTGTCTTGTTTTAATGGTGCCCAGACTAAAGAGAAGGATGTGAAGATCCTAACATGCAAAATCTTCCCAGTGTACAACACTGATGGATTTCCTGCCTGCAAAACACAAAGCCATTGGATGTGAGGAATAAGTTCTGCACCAGGCGACTGCTGGAACACTGCAACAGGTAGCCCAGGGAGGTAGTTGAGGCCCCAGCCCAGGAGATATTCAATGTCATAAATAACAGGCACAAACTGGTGTTCATGCAAGTTAAGGCTTTAATATAAAGTTGCAGGAATCAAGCAATGTACAGGCCTGGGTGCGAGGAGAGACTCTTATCTACCCCAACGCACACCCTTTGCCTTCAGCTTTCTCTTTTTATACCCTATTCTATTACATATTTACTAAGTTCTAAGAAAAGGTTGGGTTTTCTTTATCAGTTCTTAGGAATGTGAGATGTCTCTTCCACACAGGCCTCCTTTTATCCGGTGGTCCCTCTGGTAATGTTTGATGAAGTAAGGGGTCTTGCTTAAGTGTCTTCCTCATGAACTTCAAAGTCCTGGTTCTTCTATTTGCTCATACAGGAAAGGTGGCACCAGGAGGAATGCATTTCCATTTCAATATGCAAAAGACTATCTCTTCCACATGCCTCCCTCCTTTGTCAATCTAATTACTCTTATCTTTAAGCTTATTGAGATGGTGGTGCAAGCAGGAATGCAGTTACATTCAAACCCCCCCCCCTTCCTCCTTGTCTGTGACCTCTTGCCACGAATTGATCGGATCAAACATATGATTCTATATATTTATCACATTCAAGGTGAGGCTTGACAGGGCTCTGAGCAAACTGCTTTAGTGAAGGATGTCCCTGCTGAGTGCAGAGGAGTTGGACTGGATGCCTTTGGAGGTTCCTTCCCACCCAACTCATTTTATGATTCTCTTACTCATTTATGGCATACTCCTATCCTATGCAAGTCTCCATTCCAGGCCAATAAAATCCCTCAAAGCTGATTTTGTCTCTTGAAAACCAGCAACCACTTAACTGAACAATCCTCTCTTTAGGCAACAGATTCACACATGCCCCTTGTTTCTTTGGCCACTCATTGTACTTCAGCCTAAAGCACACAGAAAGACCATCTCTGCTTTTCACACCATGCACCCAGCACCAAAAAGACAAAGACAAAACCCACTCCCATGGCACTAAGGCTACAGACACAACAAGGCCAAGAGCATTCGTGAAAAATCAATCCACTTATCTACTGAACTACAGGCAGTGTTATAGATTCTACTCAGGTTCAGAAGCTCTGAAGCAAAAAGGCTATGAAGTGAGACAGCACGTGAGGGTGAGCTTTATTTTTACAATGCAACATTGTCTAATTTGATAGCCTCTGGAAAAATACTGATGGGATAAGAGCTACTGAAGGAAGGAAGGAAATCACTTCTTGTAAAAAAAAACTCACTGTATCTAATTCTGTTTAACAAAACCAACCCCAAATCTAACCAATTATGTAAATACATCAGCTAAAATTGACCTTCAGTGGATTATTATTGGTAATTAATTTAGTATTCTTGCTCTCTCCAAAACACTGAAGTCATCTCCCTTTCTGAGAATAAGCTTTACTTGAAGTGATTACTCTTGACATACCATGATAAATATCCTGTAGAGAGCCACCTCCACAGAACTCCATGCAAATCCATAGCTTGTCTCGCCTGGAAAATGAACAAACCCATTAATTAGCTGTCAAGTCTGAACACAGCACCTACAAAGGGTAAGTCAGAGGATGCAAACATTCAAAAGTCCAGCACAATGAGCTCTGTGTTACAAAAAAGTACAAGTCCAACAATGAACATGATTTCATCTTTATGTCATTACTCCACTGTCAAAATAGTAAAGACCAAAGATATTCCAGGTTTTCTTGGAGTAACAGAAACAGCATTAGCAAAATGTACACATTGATTTTTCTTCAAGGCCTCCTTATAAAAATGAAATATATTTTCATGGAGAAAAGAGGGAAAACAGATGTGGGTTCTTATTGCTTCTTCACTTTCACTTCTCCTCTGCTTTTGCACCGCAAAAAAAAAAGGCACCCAAATACCCCAAACACAAATAAAAAAGCCCTCAATTTCTTTCAAAATAAAAGGAGTCAAACTCCTAATGCTTCAGGCAAAGCAAAGTACAGAAGAGTCCATGGTGTAGCTGTAGGATGTCCAGAGAAGGGCCATGAGAATGATCAGAGGGCTGGAGCTCCTCTCCTCTGGGGACAGGCTGAGAGAGTTGGGGCTGTTCAGACTGGAGAGGAGAAGGCTCTGAGGAGACCTTACTGTGGCCTTTCAGTATCTGATGGAGGTTACAATAAAGCTGAGGAGGGACATTAATGGTGTCAGGTAGTGACAGGACTGGGGGGGATGGATCCAAGCTAGAAGGAGGTTGATTCAGACTGGATGTTAGGAAGAAGTTCTTCAGCATGAAGGTGGTGAGAGGCTGGAACAGGTTGCCCAGGGAGGTGGTGAAAGTCTCATCCCTGGAGGCTTTTAAGGCCGAGCTGGACGTGGCTCTGAGCAACCTGATCTGAGGTGTCCCTGCCCATGGCAGGGGGATTGGGACTGGATGGTCCTTGAGGTCTCTTCCAACCCTGACAATTCTGTGATTCTGTGTAATTGCCTTCTCAGATGTAGTCTTTTCCCTCAAGACTACCTTTTTGTGGTAGGGGTCAAAGGGAAGTTCCTTAGGTCCCTCTTTCTGAAGGAATCAATTCAGTCCAACTGACTACAGCTCCATAAAAAGTGCTTTTCAAGAAAAGACAACAAGCTGAAGGATTCAAAGGTATCTTCTATTATGGACACTCAATTCTATTCTCACTGATTAATTTTCACCATGTAAGACAAGTGTACCAGGAATGACTGCAGAAAAGCATTTTGGACCTGCCTGGTCATTGCTGGATGACAAAACAGGAAAAGAAAAATGGCATAGAAACACTCTAAAGGCAGTTTGGGACACAGAACAACCAAAGGGCAGACTGATAATCGTTCTGCAGCTTGCCCATGACCTCTGCTTTGCAGTTGTTCTTGCTCTATCAGAATAGTTGGGACACTCCTGTAGGCTACGCCAGCATTCATACAAGTGTTTGCAAGGCAATGGTGTCAGTGCTGAGCTTATCCTCTGAATTGCAAGTCTTCACCATTTCTCAGTTAAAATAGCTGCTGTTCCAAGGAGAAAATCTATCTCTTGAATCTCCTCCCCTTTTATGTCCATGGTCCTCAAAGCTATACCCCAGCTGCTTCCTCTAGTGATGGGAAAAGTGTTGTTCAGGCATTACAGAGAATTTAAGCAATGCAAGTCCCTGGCATTCATTCCATACATTTCTGGAGGTCAATTAAAGCTTTGCTTGAACTAATATGTAGGCTTTCCACTAAAACAGCTGATCAAAGTCAGACACAGAAGCAGTGTAACCACCTGAGAAAGAAAACAACCAGCAATGGCAGAAAGGAGAAAGAAGATCAAGAAGCACTGAAGAAAGACATCTGTGAGCCCCTTGCTTGCTTCCCACAGTGATAGAAGACTTGGACAGGGACACTTTTGTGAGCACTGAGCTTGTGAAAGCCACTCTTTCCCATGTGGCTGCATCCTGTCTGACGCCAACAGCAACGAACTGGGAAAGAGTCATGACAATTCCAGCTGCTTTGGGACAGCAGCCATAAAGTAAGAGACACAGAATCATGGAATGGTTTATATTGGAAGGGACCTCCAAAGTTCATCCAGCCCAAGTCCCCCTCTATGCAGCAGGGACATCCTCCACTAGATCAGTTTGCTCAAAGTCCTATCGAGCCTCACCTTGAATCTCTCCCAGGCCTGGGCCTTAATTACCTCCCTGGGCAATCTGTTGCAGTGCTCCAGCAGCCTCCTAGTGCAGAACTTGTTCTTCACATCCAATCTAAATATGCTTTTTTCTAATTTCAAACCATTGCCCCTCATCCTGTGACTGCAGGCCTTTGGAACCAGTCCCCCTGCAGCCTTCTTGCAACCCCTCTTCAGGTACTGGAAGGCTGCTATCAAGACTTCCTGGGGCCATCCCTTCTCCTGGGTGACATGAGGTGAGCAAGTTCACACCTTCCCTTACTGGGCATTAATTTCCCAGTGCAGGAAAGCCCCACAGAAAAGGAAGAAACACAAGAGCATCAAGAGAGGAAACTGTACTTCTAATGTGCTCTCTTAGCCTTTTACTGTGCCTAAGTGCTCAGAGACATGTGAAGCTCCACCTAATCACCAGGAACAGAGTACATAGTTGTCTGTCTGCAGAGCACACAGCAGGCACAGCAAACAAGCAGAGACAGGATCAACAGCACCACTCAATGTCTGCAACTTAATACCTTGGATAAGAGCAAAGCACGAGCCTGGCTGTCTGAAAAATCTCCAAGTACACAGAAGAAAAGGGGGACCGAGTGGGGAGCAATGCACTGGTAACTGCCAATTACAGGACAATGGTGTTCTGCTGCTTGCTCTTCACATTGAAGGGGACTTGAAACACAGAAGGGCAGACAATGAGAGGCCCAGTCATTTCACTGCTCAAACAAGAGAAGCACTACAGCAAAGAAAAGGAAAAGGTGCAAGAGCTCAAAGTGCAGTATCCTGGACTGCATCCAGGGGAGTGTGGGCAACAGGGCAAGAGAGGGGATTCTATCCCTTGAATCTGCTGAGACTCCACCTCCAGTACTGCCTCTGGTTCTGCTGTCCCCAACACAAGGACACAAAGCTGTTGGAGAGAGTCCAGAGGGCCACAAGGATAACTGAAGGGCTGGAGCACCTCTGCTATGAAGATAGGCTGAGGGAAGCTGGGGGTGTTCATCCTGGAGAAGACTCTGAGGGAACTTTAGAGCTGCCTTCCAGTACCTGAAGGGATCCTTCAGGAAGGCTGCAGAGGGACTTTTCCCAAGAGTGTTCAAAGACAGGACAAGAGGGACTGGATTGAAGCTGAGGGACAGTAGGGCTAGATTGGATCCAAGGAAGAAGTCCTGCAGTATCAGGGTGGTGAGATTCTGGAACAGGCTGCCCAGGAAGGCTGTGGATGCCTCCTCCTTAAAGGTGTTTGATTGGATGAGGCCTTGGGCAAACAAGGTGTTCCTGTCCATGGCAGAAGAGTTGGAGTAGATGATTTTTGAGGTCCCTTCCAAGCTGAGCTATTCTGGGATTCTATGAAAATACATACTATGCTTGCCAACATTTAATTATGACTCTCCAAAATCATATTTTGGTATCCTGAAACAATGAGGGGAACAGACTTTACTTCAAGCAAAGGCACCTTCAGCCTGTACTGAGCATCATAAGAAGTACCATTTAAATGTAAACACTTCAAAGAAAGCTGAATGCAACAACAGGGTTTGTTCACAGCCTGTTTTGACATGAAATCTTATAATGCTTTTTATTAGTTATCGTAGAATCATACAATGTCAGGGGCTGGAAGGTACCATGAAAGATCACCTAGTCCAACCTTCCTTCCAGAGGAGGATCACTTATACCAGTTCACACAGAAACACATCCAGGTGGCTTTTGAATATCTCCACAGAGGGAGACTCCACAGCCCCCCAGGCAGCCTGTTCCAGTGTCCTGTCACCCTCATAGGGAAAAAATTCCTCCTCATGTTTACATGAAAATTCCTATGCCTCAGCTTCCACCCAGTGCCCCTTGTCCTGTCACTGGGCATCACCCAGCAGAGCCTGGCTCCAGCCTCCTGACACTCACCTTTACATATTTATGAACATTGATGAGGTCACCTCTGTCTCCTCTTCTCCAAGCTTCAAGCCCCATCTCACTCAGGCTCTCCTCGTAAGAGAGATGTTCCATTCCCTTAATCATCTTTGTGGCTCTGTGCTGGACACTCTCAGGCAGTTCTGTGTCCCTCTTGAACTGGGGTGCCCAGAACTGGACACTACTCCCTCCTCAGCAGTGCAGAGTAGAGGGGCAGGAGAACCTCTTTTGACCTACTAGCCACACCATTGCTTACATTAAGCAATGCATTCCCACTGTGGCCAGTGAAAAGCAACTGTAAGAAAACTGGATGCATTTGTCAGTGCTCCTACAATGTAAATCATCTCACCTCCAGAAATAAACACAAATGGGACCCTCACATTCTGGTCAAAAGTTTGTATGTGAGAAAACCTGCTCAGGGGGACTAACAGCACTGCAGAGCTCCAAGCCCTCCCTTCTGCTATTGCTCACTTCTTTCTTCTGAAAACATCTTTAAACACTTAGTCTCAGGTTCATGGAGCACACCAGACTTCATGTCACACATTAAGAAATGCCAACACCACTTCTTTCCCAGCACTGCAGACATGTATGAAGGCATCATGTGCAGTGGAGGGCATCTGAAAAGGAGTATGCTACAATACAGAGCCCATCACTGACACTTGCTGGAACAAATCCTGTGACTGGAGTGCATCTATCAATGGCTACAGCTGTTAAGAAGGGAGAGGAGAGGAAGGAGAGAGAAGGTGTTGGCCTCTATGTTAACAAGTGGATACAGTGTGAAGAGATGTCCCTAGACAACAGCCGGGAGCAAGTCAAAAGCTTGTGGGTGGGGATTAGAGACCAAGGCAACAAATGGAACTTTGCGATTGGCATCTACTACAGACTGCCTGGTCAAGGGGAACCCACTGATGAAGCTTTTCTCTCCAGGTACATGAGGCATCAGGCTTGCACATTCTTGTCCTGTCTCCCCCAGCTGAAATAGTTGAGTTTGTTCAGCCTAGAGAAGGCTTTGGGGAGACCTTATAATAGCCTTTCAGATCTGAAGGAAGCCCACAAAAAAGCTGGGAAGGGACTCTTCACAGGGACATGCAGCACTAGGATAAGGGGCAATGGTTTGATAGTAGAGAAGAGCAGATTTAGATTGAATATTAGGGACCAGTTCTGAGCAATGAGGTTGGTGGAACACTGCAACAGGTTGCCCGGGGAGATGGTGGAGATCCTATCCCTGAAGATACTCAAGGTCAGGCTTGACAGGGCTCTGAGCAACATTATCTTAGTTGGGGATGTCCCTGCTTAATGTGGGGTACTTGGAGTAGGTGATCTCTAGAGGTGCCTTCCAACTAATGCATTCTATGAACCTAAGATTAAGGAGGTGCAAGAAGAAAGTGGGACAATACACGGTCCACAGCCAGATAACTTCCAGAATATGCAGTATCCATTTCAGTAACTTAGTCACTCTCAACTCAGAGCCTCCAAACATTGCTTTGAACAGATCACAGGATCCCTCACCAACTTCATCACCTGACCAGCTGTAGGCTGCTGTCAAACAAAGGAGTAACTGCACAAATTCTCAAAGAAGATTTAACATGACCTCGAGGTACGCAGCAGTATTATGCACCAGACAAACCCTAACAGTGTTGCACAGAATGGAGGTTACCCACAGTTCAGGTTACCCTTCAAATTAACCTTAAACATTCAAAACTGAAGTGGAGGCACTCCTGGCTTGGAATACCAACTCTGTACACAGCCATATGCTCCACCTGTATGTACACCTGCACCACTTTGTGTGTAATGCAGCTCACAGACCCCAGTGTCACTAAAACCGTAACGCTCAGGCTGCCAAGACAACTCCCCTTCAGTGTATGGGATGCCAGAACAGCATGGCTGCTTTACTCTGTCTTCAGGCTTTGAGCCCTTCTTGTACATGTACATATAACAATATAAGGAGTACACAAGCACACACTCTTGTCCTTGCTCAGAGGAGTGTGCAGAGACTGCTCATCTGGTGGGCCAGCCACAGGCTTGCTTTCCTCCCCACTCTCATACTTTCAGAGCACCTCCAAGTGATCTTATCCTGTAAATATATCTGGGACACTTCCCTCATGCTCCACACCAAACTATGTGAAGTACTACTATGCCAGTTTTTTTCTACCACAGACCTTTGAAACCACCAGAAAAAGAACCTAATTCAAAAGGCAGAATCACATCTGTCATGATAGAACATTTTGACTCATTAGATGAAAGCTAACTCACACAGAGGAAGACACAATGAATCTCATGAGCGATAAAACACGGTTTCAGTGAGCATCCAGAGCACTAAATACAAGAGGTAAGGAGAAGAAACACCTCAGGACAACATTCAGCTGAGCTTCTGCACAAGAGCTTTCCTGCTCCTCTAACACTTAGTGCCAGCACTTTCTCTCTTCCTCAACACTATCTCCAAAGTCTGGCACACCCAACTTGTCCAATCAGCTTGCTCTAGCAAAGTCACTGAGTGCTTCACAGTTGCCATTTCAACATCCTGTCCCAGCTCGCCCCAGAAAAAACAAGGAATGCTCGAGGACAGCTAAGCAAGCAGGGGAGCATGTGTTAGGTCTTCTGTAGAGCTGCAAACACAGATTCACAGAATCAAGCAGGCTGGAAAAGACCTTTGAGATCATCAAGTCCAACCTATCACCTAACACCATCTGAAAACACACGTATGTCAAACATACACCAAAACAGACTCTGCTGGCCAAAAAAAAAACTGGGATTTCCTAAGCTCTGGCTGATCTAGAATGGAAGTAAAAGGAATGCAGTATTACTTCAGAAGATAACCTGGTCAAATTAAAAAGATTTGGAAAAGGAAAATGCACAACAAAAGCAAGAGCCAAATTCTGTCATTTACTTCTCTTTTGAAGATGGTCTTTTTTTTTCTGAAAGGTTTTAATGAACTGACACTTTTTCACATGACAATACTCACCTACATCTTCCCACTCCAAAGCCAACAGCACTTGGCCTCATTACTGAAAGCATAGCTGCAGCTCACAGTAAAAATATAGAGCACTGGATATGCACAATTTCAGAGGGAGTTGCTGAAGTCTACTACACATGAATAACTCAACATCTTCCCATCACAAATAGGGTCTAGAAACCTCTACAACACCATATCTCATTTTTGCTGTGCCCATGCAGACAGAAAATACACCAGCAAGTGAAGGAAACAAGAAGCCTCTGCCATCATGACTTTGTTCAGAGTCCTTTAAAAGCTTTGCATGGCATGGCATAACTTATGACAACACTAGGTTCAGAAAATTCACCAGTTAAAGGTATAATCCTTCAAAATAAAGCAATTGCTGTCTCATAAAAAAGTCGTCAGGATATATTAAAAATTTAACATAAGAGTAGCTGGATCAGGTCCAGAGGAGGCCACAAAAGTGATCAGACAACTGGAGAATTTTTTATGCAGAGACAGGCAGAGATAGTTGAAGCTGTTCAGCCTGGAGAAGAGAAGGCACTGAGGAGACCTTCGAGCAGTCTGCCAGTACCTGAAGGGGGCTTATGAGAAAGCCAGGAAGGGACATTTGACAAGGGCTTCCAGTGACAGGAGGAGGGGCAATGTATTGAAGCTTCAGGAGGGCAGATTCAGACTGGAGATTAGGAAAAAATTCTCGACAGTGAGGGTGCTGAGGCACTGGAACAAGTTGCCCAGGGACCTGGTGCTCCCTCCTTGCAGGTATTCAAGGCCAGGCTGGATGAGGCCTTGAGTAACCTGGGCTGATGGGAGGTGCCCCTGCCCATGGCAGGGGGGTTGGAACTGAATGATCTTGCAGGTCTCTTCCAAACCATTCTATAAATCTATGAATCTACAAACAGCCATTGATTTTCTCAGTTTGCCTTAAGTCTGAGTTTACTGCGTTTAACACCTACCTACTTGTAACAAGTACAACTGACACCTCACAAAATGACTTACACTGAAGAGTAATTCATTGATTATGTCATAGAACGTGTCTTCTTGGAAGGGATTTCAGAGTTCATCTACTCCAATCCCTCTGCCATGGGCAAGGATGCCTTTCAACAACACTTGGTTGCCCAAGGCCTCATCCAACTTAGCCTTGAACACCTTCAGGGAGGAGGCATCCACAACCTCCCTGGGCAGCCTGTTCCAGAGTCTCACCATCTTTGTACTGAATAATTTCTTCCTCAGCTCTAGTTTAACCCTGCTCTGCCTCAGCTTCAAACCATTTCTCCTTGGCCTGTCTCTAGACACCCTTAGGCAAAGTGCCTCTGCAGCCTTCCTGTAGGTTCCCTGGTACTGGAAGGCAGCTCTAAGGTCCCCTCCAGAGACAGAATGATTTACAAATTCTACTTTATGTGGCCCAAACAATTCTGCAACTCGACAAAAAGCAAAGATGAAAAAAAACAAAGCTAAAATATCAAATAATTTTTAGACTCCAAAACAAACCCAAGCCACAGATCACCAGCAGGCTTCTGAAACACTGCACAATTTATGCTGTTAGGTACTTCTCTATGGAATGATCTCTAAGGTTTCATACAGCACTACCACTTCTTTTTTTTTCCACTCCTTATTTCCACACAACATTAAATTCCAACCTATCAGATAGTTTTACATGCCAACACCATCAAAGTCAGAACACTTCTGAAAGCTCTGCCTGCATTATGCAATATTTACACTTCCCAAAGGTTTCAAGAGACATTTTACTGGAAGAGATTTCAAAGAAACCATATACACAGATTCTTTCTCCATACATGCTGATTAATTCCCCATTTATGTATGCACTTCCAAGCTTTTAATCAACAGCTCATTTCCAAGGGCACATGACTACACAGCCACTGAAAGATTTTGCTTTGAGACACTTTATCTCTAGAGTGACAATGTAGTAAACAGGACAGAGTTTAAAACAAATGGATAACATCACACACAAGTGGTGAAAATAGTAACAGACAAGTGAAAAAACACATTATACTTACTTGGTAAATAATGTTTTGTCTAAGTCATCTTATAGATTTGTCCTTGACAAAGGGAGAGAGAGCCATTTTTAAGTGAGTAAAAGAAACAAACTGTACCTGAGATAGCTGCCAAAATAAGCAACAATGTTCGGATGTTTACAGTCTTTCATCATAATGATTTCCTGCTGCACAACAGCAAAATCTTCTCCTGAAAAGCAGAAGAATGAATGTTTTCATTGGCCTGGTTCACACTCACATCTCATTTATTAAATTGATGTTTAGAGTAATTAAACCTACTCATTTGCCAGTTTCACAGCTGTGAATCAATATTTATTAGCAAGGCCTCAGCAGTAAGTAACTTTATTCTTCAAAATCACAGAATTGTCAGGGTTGGAAGGCACCTGACATCTACCTCCCCCTCCCCCTCACAGGGAGGGACACTTTCCACTAGATCAGATTGCCCAGAGACACATCCACCCTGGCCTTAAAAACTTCCAGGGACAAGGCTTCCACCACTTCCCCAGGCAACCTGTTCCAGTGTCTCACCATCTTCATGATGAAGAATGTCTCACTCCCAGTCAGATGGACCTCCCATCTGCTATCTGATATCTCTTACAGTACTGACCACAGCTCTTTCTGAAATCTTTCTTTTCCCCAAAATCCTACTGTTTACACCTGCCTTCTCAATAGCCCAGGTTCTCAAAACCATGATAAAACCTTGCTGGTTTTGGCCATATGCCCAAAATCCATTAGATCACCATCCTGAGGAAAAAAAAACAAAGCAGTCAATAGTTTGCTGCTTCAAGTTTTCACTGAGCTCAGAAACCATAAATATTTATGGACTCTGCCTAATACATGCTCCTGTGGCAGTTCTCCAAGACTACTGCCTATCTTGGCTGTCCCCATCTTTCACAGAATCACAGAATGTTAGAGGATGGAAGGGACCTCCAGAGACCAAGTCCAACCTCTCTGTCAAAGCAGGATCACCTAAGATAGGCCACAAAGAAATGCATCCAAATGAGCTTTCAAAGTCTCCAGAGAAGGAGACTTCACAACCTCCCTGGGCAACCTGCTTCAGAGCTCCAGCTCCCTCACAGGAAAGAAGTGTCTCCTTGTGTTACAGAATTACAGAATGTTAGGGGTCTGAAAGAACCTCTAGAAATTATCCAGTTCAAGCCCCCTGCCAGAGGAGGATTATCCAGGGCAGGTCACACAGGAATGCATCCAGGCAGGTTTTGAATATCTCCAGAGAGGAAGACTCCATAGCCCCCCTGGGCAGCCTGCTCCAGTGCTCTGTCACCCTCACAAGGAAAAAAAGCCTCTTTGTGTTTCCATGGAACTTCCTATGCCTCAGCTTCCATCCACTGCCCCTTGTCCTGGCACTGGGCATCACCCAGCAGAGCCTGGCTCCAGCCTCTGGACACTCAGCCTTCACATATTTATAAACATTGATGAGGTCACCTCTCAGGCTCCTCTTCTCCAAGCTCAAGAGCCCCAGCTCCCTCAGGCTCTCCTCGTAAGAGATGTTCTACTCCTTTCATCACTTTTGTGGCTCTGTGCTAGACACTTTCAAGCAGATTCCTGAGGCCCTTCTTGAACCAAGGGGCCCACAGCTCGACAAAATATTCCAGATGCAGCCTCAGCAGGGCAGAGTAGAAGGGGCTGAAAACCTCTCTGGACCTACTAACCACAGTCCTTCTAATGCACCCTAGGATGGCACTGGCCTTTCTAGACAGCACTGAGGTGGAACCTCCTATGTCCCAGCTTGTACCTGTTCCTTGCCCTATCACTGGACACCACCAGAAAGAGCCTGGCACCTTCATCCTGACACCTACCCCTCAGATATGTATAGACATTGATCAGAACCCCTCTCAGCCTTTTATTCTCAGGACTGAACTGTCTGAACCTCAGACTGCAAGTCTCTCAGTCTTTCTTCACAGCAGATATGCTCCAGTCCCTTCATCATCCCCATGGCCCTCTGTTGGAGTCTCTCCAGCAGATCCCCTTCTCCCTTGAATTGGAGCACCCAAAACTGGACATGCTGTAAAAGATTCCTATCAGCTGTGTATATGAAGAGAATCATAGAAGAAACTGAAAACTCAAGAGAGACATTTTTGGTTTGGGAGTGTTCTGCAGAGCTTCTGTGCTTAAGAGGGAAGGTGAGAAAGATATCAAAGGGAAGAGAATGATGACAAGAGGGAGCTGATAGAATCAAAGAATCAAGCAGATTGACAACCTTTAGATTTTCAAAGAAACACATGGCAGGTGCTCTTTTGCAGTTCATTACCTTACATTGAGGCTCCTCTAAAATGTCCTAAACTGTAAGGGCAAATTATAGCTAGCCTGGTATGTTATTTCCAAAGCAGTTCCTCTGAAGCTTGATTTGTTACTAGACTGCCATTCTTACTAACCTCTAGGCCTTTATAGGCAAACAGGCCTGAAGGTTTAAAACAACCATTTAACCTAACAAACCATTTAAGAGAAGCTATAGGCAAGTTGAACATTCAAAGTACATAAAACTCCTTTTAGGGCACTGTGTAGCACATTTCAGCGCAAGAGGGGAGGGACTTTTTACAAGGGCTTGTAGCGATAGGATAAGGGGGAATGGATTGAAGCTTGAGGAGGGCAGATTGAGACTGAAAATCAGGAAGAAATTCTTGACCATGAGGGTGGTGAGACACTGCAACAGGTTGCCTAGGGACCTTGTGGCTACCCCCTCCCTGGAGGTGTTCAAGGCCAGGTTGGATGGGGTCTTGGGCAACCTGGCCTGGTGGGAGGTGTCCCTGCCCATGACAGGGGGTTGGAACTGGATGAGCTTTGAGGTCCCTTCCAACCTAAACCATTCTATGAACCTGTAATTGAAAAAAGCTTTAAAAACAGAAGCCTGTTGTGTAAGAAGTTAAAAATACAGAAACTAAGCTCATAGTAAGCAACTGTTGCAATGCAAAATCATTTCTTAAACAGGCCTATTAACAAACTTAAAAGGTAACACAACAAATTCCAACAGAATTGGCTACTATCCAAGGAAATGTATTTGAAGTTTCTCCTCATTCATCAGCATAGTGGTGACCTATATATATATGATTGTTTTTAACCAGAAACCTGATATTCATGTGTGTTTTAACTGATAGCACATTTCAAACCACAAGCTACAAATTAACATCACAACAGACTGCCTGCTATCCATGGTGTGCTGCTGATGGCTTGCTGTATCCTGGCTAGAGCTTTAAACGTGCAAATGCTGAAGAGCAATAAAGAAATGATGATCAGATAATGGACAGGTATCTCCATGAAAGGACAATTCCAGCCCCAGACACAAATCCAGGCTGAGTGCTGAGTGGGTTGAGAGCAGCTCTGAAGAAAAAGACTTGGAGGTGTTGACTGATGAGAAGCTCAACATGAGCTGGCAGTGTTCATGCAGCCCAGAAGGCAAGTCATGCCCTGGGCTATAGCCAAAGGAGTGTGGGCAGCAGGGCAAGAGAGGGGATTCTGCCCCTAGGCTCTGGTCTGCTCAGACCCCACCTCCAATCCTGCCTCCAGTCCTGGTGCCCCCAGCAGGAGGAGGGCACAGACCTCCTGGAGTGAATCCAGAGGAGGCCACAAAGATGATCCAAGGGCTGGAGCAACTCTGCCACGAGGACAGGCTGAAGGAGCTGGAGGTGTTCAGCCTGGAGAAGACTCTGTGGGAACATTAGAGCTTCTAGTACTGTACCTGAAGGGTACAGTTCCTAAAGGTGTCTAGAGATAGGACAAGGGACACAAGTGTTACACTGGATCTAAGGAAGAAGTTCTTCACTGTGAGGGTGGTGAGCCCCCGGAGTGGGTTGACCAAGAAGGCTGTGGATGCCTGCTCCCTGAAGGAGCAGATTGGATGAGGCCTTGGGCAATCAAGTCTAGTTGAGCGGCATCTCCGCTCTTGGCAAGAGGTTTGGAGTGGATGATCTCAGAGATTTCTTCCAGCCTGAGGCATTCTATGATTTGATCAGTGTTTTCATTGCTTCCAAAATGCTACAGCAGCTTAAGTTTTAGAACAAGTGCCTAAACATCATCAACCCTTAGTCCTCACACTCTCCCCCAAACTGCCAAATCTGCAAAGCAAGTCTGCAGCTGTGGTGTTGAATATAGACAGTGCCCACCTGAACCTCTGAACCAAGTCATCACCACAACTGGAAATGACAGCCACAGAGAGAAACTGGCTCACTGAGCAGATGGTAACTAGGGCACATTTGCTGTGCACCACTCAGGTATCCAAGGACTGCCAAAAATATTTAGCTGCATAACACCAGCACACCATGAGGACAAGTATAAAAAGCTGCAGCACACCCCTAAACTCTGTCCACAGTTCCTATACAGCATGGCTCTCCAAGTCCTACTCAGCACAACCCATACATGATATTTTTTAATCAAGTCACATCATATTTTTGAAGAGATGATTCTACCCTTCTGCTCTCATGAGACCCCAGCTGCAGTGATGTGTCCAGCTTTGGGGCCATCAAAACAAGACATGGACTTGATGGAGCAGGTCCAGAGGTGGCCACAAAGATGATCAGAGGGCTGGAGAACTCTCCTACCAGGACAGACTGGGAGAGCTGGGGCTTTTCAGCTCGGAGAAGAGGCTCTGGGGTGACCTTAGGAACAGCATTTCAATATGTGAAAGGGGCCTACAGGAAGGCTGGGGAAGGACTGTTCAGAAGGGCTTGGAATGATAGGATGAGGGTAGTGGTTTGAAAGTGGAGTAGGCAGAGTTAGGTTGAACATCAGGAAGAAGTTCTGCATAAGGAGAGTGGTGACACACTGGAACAGGTCACAGATGGCTGTGTTTGAGGTCCCATTCCTGGACACATTCAAGCTCAGCCTTGCTGTGTCCCTATGCAGCCTGGTCTAGCTGGAGCTGTCCCTGCTGAGTGCAGATGGGTTGGACAAGATACCCTAGGAGGGTCCCTTCCAACCTGATGCAATCTGTGACAGTCAGCTAAGTAAAAAGTTGCATTATTTTAGGGGCTGACAGCATCCAAGCATGCTGAATCCTGTGTTTCTTTCCACATTACAGCAGTGTCCTTCACTGGTATATCTTTACAGTTCCACAGAGAGACAAGGCACAGCTGCTGGTCTTAGCTGCAATGGGAACCCCTATCATGCAAGGCCAAATACTCCAGCAATAGGAAGTGTCATAAAAAGCCAACACAGCAGAACTAAACAATGCAATCTGAGACCACATCTTTCAGCACGAATCAAAGTAAGTGCGGTCAGCACACGCTTTTGGAACTACATGCCAAAAACTGAAGGCAGGACTGTATGTTAAGTGCATGCTTTATAATGATATTTGACAAGTCCTGGCAGTCAGCTCAAGCCCCTGATGCCTGGAAGAATGGTTTCCATCCATTATTAGAAAGGGTAGACCCCAGGAGCTACTGATTATCAGAAAGGGTAGACCCCTTGTCAGCCTCACCTCTGTGTCTGAGAAGATGATGAAACAACTCTGCCTAGAAGCTCTGCTAAGGCCTATGGAGGACAGGCAGGTAATTTAAGACAGCCAGCATGGATTCAGCAAGGGCAAGTCCCACCTCACCAACCTAGTGGCTTTCTACAAAGTAGTGACTACCTCAGTGGACAAAGGAGGGGCAACAGAAGTCATCTATCTGGACTTGTGCAAGGTCTCTGACAGATCCCCACAACATCCTTCTCTCTAAGCTGGAGGGATATGGATTTAATGAGTGGACAGCTTGGTGGATGAGCAATTGGCTGGATGATCACATGAAGTGAGTAGAATCAATGGCTTTAGGTCCATGTGGAGATGAGTGACAAGCAGTGCACCTCAGGGGTCCGCTGCCACCAGCGCTGTTCAGTATCTTCGTCTGAGGCACCCTCAGCAAGTCTGCAGATGACACCAAGCTGGGTGGTGCAGTCAACAGACCAGGGGGACACAATGTCATGCAAAGGGATCTGGACAAGCTGAAGAAGTGTGCCCAGGTGAACATAAGACATTCAAGAAGGCCAAGAATAAGGTCCCGCACCTGGACTGGAATGAGCTCATTGTAAATAGAGGTTTGGGGATGAAGTGACAGAAAGCAGCCCTGCAGGGAAGGGCTTGGGGGTGCTGGTGCGTGAGAAGCTGGGCAGGAGCCAGCAATGGGCACTGGCAGCCCAGAAGGCCAAGGGCAGCCTGGGCTGCATCCAAAGCAGCATGGCCAGAGATGGAAAGAGGGGATCCTGCCCCTCTGCTCTGCTGAGACCTCACCTATGTCCAGCTCTGGGACCCACAACACAAGAAAGACACAGATCTACTAGAATGGGTCCAAAGAAGGACCACAGGGATGTTCAAAAGCCTGGAGAGCCTCTCCTATGACAACAGGCTGGGAGACCTGGGTCTGTTCAGGCTGGAGAAACCTTAGAGCTACATTTCAGTATCTGAAGGGGACCTACAGGAAGGCTGGGGAAGGACTGTTCTGTGCAGGTTTGTGAATGAGTTAAATACTGTGTTTTCAACACAAATCCCCCACAACTCTCATTCAAATTTGAATCAGCTTTCCTTTAACTGTTCCCCAGTTACGTTTTTACCTCTTTCTTCTCACTTGTCATGCTCATTTTTCACAACTGTGTATTTTGTCCTTACACTAAGAGGCAACCATTATCCCTTCTTTCAGTAAGAAGACTCAGCTCATTCTGTACAATTGTATCTTACATCTAAAAAGCAGCTTTGTTTCAGTGGCCCGTTGCAATCAAGGAACACTTACCTGGTTCTAGTTTTATTACTTTTATTGCTGCTAGCTCACTTGTGTTGACATTTCGAGCCTACAAAAAATAGAAAATAAAAAATTTAGAGAGCAGAACACAGCGAGCAGCTCTGCAACCTCAGCTCTACACTCTGACAACACAGAGACACAAACACAGAGTCAAAGAGCAACCGAGATGCACAGTGGTCTAAAACTGAAACCACTTGTGGGTTTGTGGCTTTTTGAAACAAAAACAATCTCAGGAAGAACCACTAAAATCAAATCATCTTGTAAATTTAAGTCCCATATAAGGTTAGGATTCTCTTTTTTTTTTTCCAAGTACACCATGAATTTGTTTTTTAATTGGGTTTACAGCATACATTTTCATGACATAAGCATCATTAATAGAGTTCTGTTATAGCCAAACCACTTATTAAGGATAACAGTCCAGGTCTGGTGCCCCCAGCATAACAGGGACATGGAACTGTTGGAGCGGGTCCAGGAGGCTGCACACACGACCAGAGGGCTGGAAAAGCTCCCCTTATGGAGACAGGCTGGAAGAGTTGGGGCTGTTCAGTTTGGAGAAGGCTTCAGGAGACCTCAAAGTAGCCTTCCAGTACCTGAAGGAGACCTACAAGAAAGCTAGGGAGGGCCCTTTTACAAGGGTTTGTCGTGATAGGATGAGAGGGAATGGACTGAACGCTGAGGAGGGCAGATTTATACTGATGATTAGGAAGAAATCTTTTCCAGGGAGGGTGTTGAGACTTTGGAACAGGAAGGTTCTGGATGCCCCCACCCTGGAGATATTCAAGGCCAGGTTGGATGAGGCCTTGAGCAACCTGGGCTAGTAGAAGGCGTCCCTGCTCACAGCAGGGGGTTGAAACTGTATGATCTTGAAGGTCCCTTCCAAACTGAACCATTCCACAAACCTACGAATCCATGTCTGCACTTAATGCCAGCGAGCCAAATACCAAGACCTCTGGAGTCAGCACGCTCTCCTCTGCTACACATACGTGCACCCTTCCAACCAAATAGCTTGTTCTGAATTTATTCTCTAACAACAAAGCAAGCTTTCTCAGAAAACAAACAAATGAAAAAACAACAAAACCCAACAGGCAGCTAATCTGTACTGAGATCTAAAGCTTTAATGATGCTTAGGAAACTTCAGGCTGCCACATAACTGTCTGAAATTACACAAGTCCTCGACTAGGCTGCACTTGCATATTAGAAACCCATAAACAAATCTCCTACAGAGGTCCTGCCTGCAAAGCAGTTCCAACAGGCAGGGATCTAGCAGCAGACAAGCAGGGCTCCAAGAGCATGTTGTACCCTGCAGAACACCTGGCAGCTTCCAAGACTCCCATCAGCACTACAGAAGGTTTCCTGCTCGTCACTATGCACCCCTTGGGCCTTACTGTCCACCAGCATCAGCATCCCCTCACCTTGCTGCAAAGGTGTGAAAAAAACAAGCCAAGAACAAAGGATTTTGCAAGCATTCTGTTCCTACCCACAGCAGCTCTGCGGCTAACTTAGCAGAAATTCCCCAGCAACGTAACTGCATTTTGTATGGGGCTCTGCCATGCTAAAGCCTATGTCCTACTGGACAGCCAAGAAAGCTGAACTCTTTTAAAACCATTAAGCAGCAATATAAACTATGGTAATAATGAGTTCTCCTCCAGAACTGCTGCATTTGACAACTAACTGAAACTGCAAAGTCATCTGCCCTGTGTTTTCACGATGCTTGCATGCTTGCCTCTGAACCCAGGTTTAGAAAGAAGGCAGCAAAGCTGCTTCCCAGATTTTGAAGGATGCTCAGCTGGAGTCTCTCCTTGGCACCTGGAGCTGCACTGTGCTGGACCACTGCGGCACTGGATGCTGTGCCCACTCTACCCTCTACAGAGAAACCAGTTCGGCTTTGGCTTTTTCCTTCATCCACTTTCACATAAAGAAAAATCCCACAGAATTACAGAACTGAAAGATGTAGATAATTGCCCACCTTCTAAGCCACTAATGGTCTCATTTAAGTCACTTTAGGAGCTCAAGGGCTCATACTTTTTATTCATTGGCTGTGAGGCTCACCAAATACTGTAAAAGTATGATTCTTAACATAGCAGCTTGAGAGATGGTTGTGGAACCACAAGAAAGCAAAAAAAAAAACAACAACCCCAAGACTACAAAAAACAGCTGGCAACACAGCCTGGAAACAAATGCAGTGCATATTCCCATGTCTGGAGGTCTACCCAGGTCATTCCTGCATCTGGAGATCTAGCCAGGTCATTACTAGCACAGCTGATTTCAAACCTCCTATGTTCCATGGTGTGGCAGTGCTCTTTTGCAATGCTGGCAGTACTGGCATTTGCAGATAATTTGCAGGCAGATGATCATGGTTAGATCTTGGAACCAGTGGAGACCCTATAAAAGTCAAAGAGTCATCCAAACTTGACAGACTCAAAAAAAAGTTCACTCTTTTTCTGACAGCCTTCCCAGCAAGTCATTATTTGCCCACCCCAGAGACGGCAGCAGGGTCTCTCCACTCATCACTGTATATGGAGGCATATGTTATGCTAAAGACATTAAGAACAGCTGAAATAGGAGTTCCTTTTATCTCTACCAGGGAATGAAGACATCACAAGAAAGTGGCACCACTGAAGCATGAGCCAGGATTTTTGTTCCATATTTCTTTTCCCAATGAATTCTCTTCACAGCAGAAAAACCCCACCAAACACAGATGCAAGATGTTTGTGAAATCAAGTGTCAGCACTTTTTAATCTCCAAAATCAACAGGAAAAATTACAGAAGCTTTAACAAAGACCAGAGATGATCTGAGAGTCTTGTTAAGGCTTACAGTCCTGGTTTGGGGCAACTCGTATACGTAAGGCAATCAACGAGACAGCTGCAGTGGATACAAGTCAGGAAATCCTGCAATCATGTATCCTGAGTGCACCTGGGATGGACAAGCTGAGCCCAGCAGAAAATGTTTGGCAATACTTTACATTTTTATTTAACAATACCATGTCCAGCTGTCGGGATTTTTTTTTTCCTCTATGACTCCATAGGTTACTATGGTCTGCAGAGTGCCTGGGCAACTAAAGGCAAGAAAGAAGGTGGGTAGAAGACAGTGACAATTTCAGAACAGATTAAAACATAGGAGGATACTCATTGCAAAGTCTTATGTGATGGTGGTGCCAAAAAAGTATCACAAAAATCTCTAGAAGCATCTACAGATGCATCTGGAGAAGGACATGCAAAATCTCAGCCAAAGGATGAGAGTCCAAGAAGCAGGCAGCTTTGCCAAATCTGCACTCTCCACACCTTATGGATGATTTGGCTCCCTCCCAGCGCAATAGGATTTCTTCTTTCAAGAACAGGGTGTTGGAGAAGTGGGCAGCAAAGCACAATGTCCTGTCTTTTCACCTTCAGCTTAGGCACTGCTTCCTATCCTCAACACCATTAGTACTGGGACTCTTTGGCCAGTTGGGCATTATCTGGAGCAGTATGTCTTGGCTCATAACATCCAGAAAGGAGAAACAGACCTTGATTTCATGCAGGTGACCAATGTCTTCATGTACAGCAGGCTACCAACTGCTTTAGGGCATAAATTGTGGCTTAAAAAAACATGACTTGAAGTCAACAACCTGAATAAGTCATCACTTTGCATCCTATTTCACTTGGGCTACTAGCACTGAAAGTGTCAATACAAGTGAAAACACAAATTTGTTAATCTGGGTATTGATAAACATTAAAAATATAATCCTGACTGTAGTGATACAAAGGTTCCTTGCCAAGGATGAATGCTAGGCACCTCTGACAGGTTGGACTAGAAGATCTCATTAAATACCTTTGAAATCATCAGTTTTGAAGCAATTCCTTCCTTAAGTTGATGTGAATGAGAGACTGAGCAAGACTGCTCCCTTGAAGAAATCACAATCCTCAGTGTACCAGCAGCAAAAAGATTGATGCTTTTCCATGTATCTAGACTGCCCTGTCTGAGGAGGAGTTCAAAAACAATCCAGCTGCTAAGTCAGGATGGAGAGGCACTACCTAATTAAAGAGGAAATAATTATAAGTGTCTCTGTGACAACAGATCAAAATGTCACATAAAAAACTGCCGCCCACTAGATGTAAAAGCTAGAAAAATACAGGTTTTGTTCTTACTGTATGAGACAAAAAAAAAAAAATCACTAACCAAAATGCCTCACAATTGCAAAGCCCTTGATACCGTGAAATAGAGACGAAAAGAGCAATAGGGTGAGGCAACGTTCAGAGAACCCCTACTTGGGAAACATTAGTCCAGCAAAAGATGTGCATAGTGTGTGTATGGAAAGAAAAGCAAGAAAGTAGGAAGAAGGCTACTATTGAGCACTGCTCCTTATATATGTCACAACAGCAGATTCACAAAGAGGAGAGCTTTGTGCAGCAGAACTAGTAAAGACATAAAATGCAAGGTCTAAGGAGGAAAAAGAAGTCTCTTGCCAAGTTTATACTTGTCCTTCAAAAGGACACTGGTAATACAAAGCATATCACAGAATCACAGAATGTTAGAGGTAGGAAAGGTCTTCCAGAAGTCACCGAGTTCAACTCCCCTGCCAAAGCAGGATCCCCTAGGGTAGTTCACACAGGAATGCATCCAGGCAGGTTTTGAAAGTCTCCACAGAAGGAGACTCCACAACCTCTCCAAACAATCTGTTCCAGGGCTCCAGCACTCTCATCGTAAAGAAATACTAGGAAAAAATCCACAGTCTAAGACAGATTCTGATTTTGACATGCTGATAAAGATGTAGACAAGCAATTTCTAACCAAGTTGACAGTTCATGGAATAACAGGTTCCAGGGCACAGACAGGCTTCCTGACCTGCATTAGCTTCACTCTTCAGGAAAATGTATCCCCCTTGCTTCCAGCCCTACAGGCCTCCCTTTCTGCTTCTCTCAAATCTATACAACTTCCCCAAGAACTAGCTCCATTCTCCCAGCCAGTAGAAACCCATTTACCTCTCTTTCCAGGTTAGTTTTCTGCTGGATTAGCTAACCACACTGGCATCACACTGAGCATCAGAACTAATGGGAAGCAAGCAGCAAGAGAGGCAGGGGCAGGACAGGGAATACCCCATCTCAGCCATTAGTTCAGCCCACCCTTCAATTAACAGAAATTGAATGACTAAGAAATATGCTAAAAACAACTAGGTCCCATATTCTGGTAGGAAACATGATATCAGAACCCAATAGCTGCAATTTTAGAAGGCATAGTTTTGATAAAGGTGATGTTAAACAAAAAAAAAGATGTGAAACTAAGACTAATTTTTTTTTTAAGCAAGTTGAGGATTGTTGGTTAAAGAAACCAGAATCACACAAACCAAGTTCAGTGGTACTTAGCATAGTAAAAATAGGATGGCAAAATAGCCACACCTCTCTGCCTGCTTGATAAACTTCAAAACAGAGTAAAAGCTGAAATAGAGAGCGTTCAAAGCATAGACAGTAATTTATTCCCAGCAAAGTAAAAAGGAGCACCAACAGCCTTAGCTTCAATCAAGACAAAAGGAAGACTAAAATGCCTAGGAAAACGCACCCTGCTGAAAGACAAGTTTCAATATTCCAGATGCAGCACAACTGTAGATAAATTGATGACTTAATGGACCACCCTGGGAAAGAAAAGCAAGAGCACAGATGTAGAGAAAAGAGACTTGCATATATCACTCTGCGAAATGGGAGTTCATAGAAGCTCAAGTTCACCTGTCCTGGACAGATTCTCTTCATAGGAATGCTACTGGACATCAGGCACTCTGAAACAGAGCTGACAACAGAATGTAGGAAATCACCAGGCATCCTCCAGAGATATCAAAAGAACATGAGAGATTCAGCATGAAGCAGTGGAGCTAGTAGATAAATGACTCCCCTCACCAACACCACACAGTCTGGAGTCCCCACACCAACAGTATGGAGAAGAGGAGGCTCCAAGGTGACCTTATTGTGGTCCTTCAGTATATGAAGGGAGGCCTACAAAAAAGCTGGGGAGGGACTTTTAAGGACATCAGGTAGTCACAAAACATGGGGAATGGAGCAAAGCTGGAGCTGGGGAGATTTAGACTGGATGTGAGGAGGAAGTTCTTCACCGTGAGAGTGGTGAGACCCTGCAATGTGTTGCCCAAGGAGGTGGTTGAGGCCAGGCTGGATGAGGCTGTGGGCAGCCTTACCTAGGGTAGGGTGTCCCTGCCAATGTCAGGGGAGCTGGAACTAGGTGATCCTTGTTATCCCTTCCAACCCTGTCTGATCCTATGATTCTAATACCTGCTCCCACACCAAAGGGCTGGGAAGCACAACATATGTCTTTTTTAAAAGTGAGACCTCAAGCAAAACTCACTCTGTGAAGTTCTGTGCCTTCATTTGTTAACTGGCTGAAGCCATAAATGACAAAAATAACTGAAGTAAGGCAGATGTGGTATAGTGGAGAGCTTTGCAGGAACAGTCATCTTGCTAATTACTACAACTACTTATATTTCAATGAAGATTAAAGCAAACAGAGGGCCTGTCAAGTTTTAATAAGATGCTGAAAGTCTTTGGAAGGGTCAACTCACACTAGGTGTGAGATGACAAATAAATTTTGCCCTTCATTAAATAATGAATTTTCACACACACACCTCCAAGGTATGCTGTGATATAAATCAATTGTATGAACAAAAGAAAGGTGCCTCCAACAGCCTTAGAATATTCTTCTGATCTTTGTGCAGTTACCACTAAACCCAAACATATTAGGATGAAGACACACAAGAAAATGACAGCAGCATTATTAACGTGGCCTGTCAGAATTATGTGTGCAGCACTTTTAACCCAAACTCCAGAAGAAGGGCATAAATTCCAGAGAGCCTGGGACTGGAGATGATTAGAATAGCAATTTCATATCAAAAGACAGAAAAGTCTTTCTAAATGAGAGATGGAGAGCAAACTAAATTAAGGAACCACCTCCTTTAACTCTAGGAATGTTTCCTGAAGCTGCTGAGGACAGGACAGCAACTATTTCTTCACTCCTCTTTTACAATTTGCTTAACACCCTACACAAATTCTTTGCAACAGTGAAACACAAAATACAAAAATTCCTTGTATATGAGCTTGATTCAGAGTGTATGGAGTCTGTTCTCTATATGGAACCTGTTTCTCACTCTCTTTGAGTGAGAAAACTGAATAGAAACAGAGATGACAATTAAGAATTTTCCTGCCACACAACTGCAATCAGAAAAGCAATGTTGCCTTCAGCCTTTAAACTAGACTTTACATAACGCAACAGCTTACCAAGACATAGAAAATAAAACCATGCAAATGAAAACGTGACTCTCAAGGATACTCAGCTTCAAAAAAAAACAAAACTAGTACCAGCAGATCACCTGCTAGTTTTGTTACAGATCAACCACCCAACAAAGCAGTAACTCAGTTTCACCATTACCTACAGCAGACTTCAGAGAGGACATCTCAGGACAAGGGAACAGATTAAGTCCTATGTTTTAGTTAAGCTTCTAATAAAAGCTTTGTAATATTAAAGTTACCTAACATGGCAACACCACTGAAAAAAAAAAAGTTAAGAACCCAAACATTATCTCCTTTAAGTGTTCATGTCCTCAGGATATATTAAGAACTAAACAATCCAAGTAACATTTCATCTCCTACAAGAAACTTGCACTGGTGCTGGTTATTGTTGACTGTGCATATCTGATAGAGGTCTAATGGAATGAACAAGTTACCTATTACCTTTGCTGTGATGCATTCATTATCATCTTCTCCAAGGCCTATCTGAAAGCTGAACTTGGGTGAAAAAGCAGATTATAAAATACTGTTTGAAGACAAAAATCCCTATTTACAGCACAACAGCCCACTTGCAGGTACCAGCTAAACTGCAAGACTCACAGCAGCAAGAGCATTTCAGTCTGATTCATGTTCTCTTTCTCTTCATGTTTTCATAGTTAATCCACACCACAGGCTCTTAATTTCAAACACAAAAATCTTCAGAGTAGAATCTCTGCCTCTTTTTAATATATACATAATTGATCTTAAAAAAAACCCAAACATTTAATCTGTGTGTCCTGCTGTATCTCAGTTCAAGGAGCAAGGAAGTAGATGCCAGTCTGCTCTACTTTCAACTCACCACACTCTGCCAGAAAAGCAGGTTACAGAAAGGTCAGCACTTAGCAAGAATGCCAGCATAACAAGATTGCCATTTTATTAAGCCAATAATCCCTACCTAGTGACAGAAGAAACACCTCCCTACATGGTTTTCCCTGCTAAGGGGGTAAAACATAATTTATAAAGAGTTCAAAGATGCAATGCACTCTGCTGAAGTTCTACCACTGATGAGCGCCTTTCTCACACAGCTCATTTCAAACTCACAGCTATTTCATCAAGCACAAAATTCACCTGCAGGTAACAGGGCAGAGTAAATTAAAAAAGCTTCATGAACCCCCTCACAAATTTAAGATAAAGCCACAGTAAGTTTATGTGGGGATAACACTTAGGACTTTATTACTTCGTCTTTGTCACACCAGGAGTAACCAACTCACATTATTATTTTTAGGCTACTTTCATCCTCCACTTAGACTTTGCCTCAAAATGCACAAGGCAATAATAAATTCAGAAGAAAATCACTTCTCATCTTCCCTACACTGTCCACAATCTAACCAGAAAGCACTTACCTCTCTTATTTAGAGGGAATGATTTTATACAAGCCTAATGTATCCCTCTCCTGATATATCATCTTCTTACTCAGCTGTCACAAGCAGATTTTAAACAAATATACACTCGGAGAGAATTTCTCTGCCTCAATCAACAACAACAAAAATGTCACAGGCAATGCCAAGCAGCTAGCTACTCAGCACCAAACTGAAAGCTCCTCCAAGTAAAATAATCATCAAGAAAGCCTTGACAAATCCAGTGAAACTTAACAGGTATTACAAATTTAAATATTCACTCTGTAGCTGGAGATAATGTCCTTCAAATTAAACCAGAAACGCAGATGAGTTGGCTAATTGACATCCACCAAATCACATACACAGCACTGAATAAATCTGATTGATAGGATAGCATAGGGTCAGTACACCAGTTAGAAAACTTCAACAGTAATAGAGCTGAGCACATCAAGGTAACCTTCTGCAGAAAAAAACAGAAAGCAGAATACAAGCCAAGTAGACCTAGACAGTTAAATCATCAGCATAGCACACAAACACTTAAAGAAAGCTAGTGAGGTGGGGAAAAGAACACAAAGCCCTCTCCAATTAAACAATTAATAAAGCAGGAGTTAGCCCACTAAGAGCTCAATAACAAGAGGATTTAGGTCCTGAAATTTTCATAACATTTTGGTGAGCTGGGATTAAACCAAAGCCACCCCAACTCAAATAAGACTTCATTCTGCACTCATTCACTTGGCATCAAAAGCAGCATCAGCCCCAGTTTTGTATATCTCAAACTGGAATAGCTCTAACTGCTTCCCTACAGTCCTTCCTAACAATATGCATTCTCTTAAAACTCACAGGCTCAGCCTGGGATGACAAAACCAGACCAGAAGAATCATAGGATCAACCAGGTTGGAAGAGACCTCCAAGATCATCCAGTCCAACCTAGTACCCAGTCCTGGACAATCAACTAGACCATGGCACTAAGTGCCTCATCCAGGCTTTTTTTTAACACTTCCAGGGACGGCGACTCCACCACCTCCCTGGGCAGCCCATTCCAATGCCAATCACTCTCTCTGGGAAGAACTTCCTCCTAACATCCAGCCTAGACCTCCCTCAGCACAACTTGAGACTGTCCCCCCTTGTTGTCTTGCTGGTTGCCAGGAGAAGAGACCAACCCCAGCTGGCTACAGCCTCCCTTCAGGTAGTTGTGGACAGCAATGAGATCAGCCCCGAGCCTCCTCTCTTCCATGCTAAACAACCCCATCTCCCTTAACCTCTTCTCACAGGGCTGCGTTCCAGGCCTCTCACCAGCTTCGCCGCCCTGCTTCCAACAGACCTCAATTCTTTCCTCTGCTCTACCACCAAACAGGAGCTGCTAACAACCGGTGTCATCCCGCCTGAGCGACAGCCCACCAGGTGAGAGTCCAAGGGGACACAGAAGTAACAGCATATGCTGCAGAGCAGACAAAAAAGTCAAGGCACGCTATGAAGCCATAAAAGCCAACATTGTTTGACTGCTGTTGCGTTAGCTCTGCTTATTCTACCCTTCTGAAGTTAGGACAAGATCATGAAAGCCTCTGATACTAATGACACCCTCCCTGACTTCCTGGTTTGCTCTCCGTCGAGTCTGCCTCACGTTTCGCAGCGGCAGAAGCCCAAATCAGACACCCCCATCCGAGACAACGCCGGGAGCGACAGCCTGCTCGCCTTCAGGCACACAATTTGAAGTGACATTTGTGCTGGCTAAGAACGAGCAAGCGTGTGCTTCCTGCGCCCGCTCTGGAGGGGAGCTGACCCTCAGGCTCCGCCCGTGAAGCGCACACCCGAAGCCGGCACACAGCAGCGGTAGGAACTGGTGCCCGGGCCGCAGGAAGACGGGAGTGTGCCGCAGCCCCGCACCACCAGCCCGGGCAGCGCAGGGACCGGCCCCTACAAGCGCCTCGCTGGGCTCCGGGGGTCGTCTCCTAGAACGGGTCGACCAGGCCAGCAGCAGGGACAGCGCAACAAGGCTGGGCCTCTGCAGAGGGCAGCTGGGGGCGTTCAGGCCGGGCGCACCCCCGTTCCCACGAAGCTTGCGGCCGGTGCGATGAGGCAGACCCCTCCTGAAGCGGGGAGCGAGGAAACGACGATCTCACTGCCCCCAATAGCGGGAAGCCCCCCTCAGGGCCGGGAAGGGAAGGCGAACGTCGCTCGGCCACGGCAGCCCCCCGTATTATTTTTGGGGAAGGGCCGACCCAGTTGCTTGGCAACGGAACCCATCTCCACGGGAGGCGCGGAGAGACAAGAAGCCCCCCGGCGGCCCGCGGTGCCGCATCTACCTTGTAAACGTCGCCGTAGGTGCCGCTGCCGATGCGCTGGATGAGCTCGAAGTCCTCCTGAGGGTTGCGCCGAGACAGGTCGCATACCCGCCCACCGCCACCTCCGCCGCCGCTCATGGTGCCGGGGGGGAAGACCCCGCTCGGCTGCGACCCCCTGGACCGGAGGAAGAGAGGGTGCGGAACTCGCCACCGGAAGGCTCACCACCGCCCCCCGGCCCGCTCCGGCAACATGGCGCCGCCTCGCCGCAGCGCGCAGGCGCAAGGGACACCGAGCCCACACCGCCCCCCCGCGCTCCTTGTGCCTGCGCGGGGCGGGGCCAGCGGCGGCTCCGCCCTGCCTGTGCGCGCCCAGCCACGGCGCTGCCCCGCCCCGCCCAGCCACGGCGCTGCCCTGCCCCGCCCCGCCCAGCCACGGCGCTGCCCTGCCCTGCCCCGCCCAGCCACGGCGCTGCCCCGCCCCGCCCAGCCACGGCGCTGCCCTGCCCCGCCCCGCCCAGCCACGGCGCTGCCCTGCCCCGCCCGGCCCCGCCCGCTCCTGCGCTCTCCGCCTGCGGTCCGCTCCCTCCCGGCCCGTCCTGCTTTCTCCGCTCTCTCCTCCTTTCCCCCGCCCCGTCCTCCTCTCCGGCTCCAGCCCCCTCTGTCCCGATCCCTTCCTTCCCGCTCTGGGACAAGTGGCATGAGGGTGCCAGGTCGCCCCAGCTCTCCCTCACCCGGCGCAGCGCCTCGCTCCACACCCACACTTTTCACCGGTGCCTGCCTTTGTAGGTCTGTGGTTACCCGATTTTGTTAATTTGTGTTTTTTTCTTGCCATCGAATTCCTCACTTTGGGCCTTGTGGGTCTATTTCCATGCATTTTTGCCAAGGAAAATTTGGATTCTCATTCTCACTGCTTTGCCTTAGATTGTCCTCTCTCCTAGTGGCTTTCTAAGATGGTGTAACTATCTCAGTAGACAAGGGAGGACCAACAAATGTCATCTCCCTGGACTTCTGTAAGGCCTTTGGCACAGTGTCCTATAACATCCTTTGTAGTCTAGGCTGGAGAGATGTGGATTTGATGGGTGGACTGCTGTCCCGGGTTAGGGTGGATAGCTCAGCCGGTAGAACATGAGTCTCAGAGTCGTGGGCCCCCACCTTGGACACCAAAATTAACGTCCCAGCTTAGGGTGGATCCCTCCCCCGGTAGAATAAACTCACCACAATACAGGTGTTTTTTTTTAAGTCAGGGAAAGATGAAATTGTATTTCTTACAGTTTAAGTGCAACAGTTTTATAAAGAGAAATAAACTAATAGAGGAAAAAAATATAATAGCCTTAAGGAAGATGGGGAAGGGGTCAAGCGACAGCAAAGCAGCAAAAGCAGCAGCAGGGCAAGACAGCAGGCAGGGCAAGACAGCAGGCAGGGCAAGATAGCAAGGGGAAAGAATGAGCTGTGCTTCTAGACATAAAGTTCTTGATGTTCCAACAAAATGATATTAACTTATCCATTCTTGCCATTATGTGGCCTTTCCCTGGAATGTTCACCTCTCCCCTATGTCTGAGCTAGAAAGTCAGCTCGAATGGCCACAACTGTTCAATGGGTGAGGAATTGGATGGTCAATAGCTTGATGTCAGTCTTCATCAATGATACTGCCAGCTGGATTTAACTCCATCCACCACTAGTCTTTGGGCCTGGCCAGCCAGATAGTTCTTAGCCAAGTGTCCGCCCCGGAAGCTATAAGCAGCCAGTTTCTCCAGGAGAATGCTGTGGAAAGCATTCTCCCAAAGTCCAGGCGAACAACATGTACAACCTTTCCCTCATCCACTAAGCAGGTGGCCATGTTGTAGAAGGAGATCTGGTTCATAGAGCAGGACCTGCCCTTCATGCACCCATGCTGTCTGGGCCTGATTGTCTGGTTGTCCTATATGTGTTGCATGTACTCTGGATGATCTGCTCCATCAGCTTCCCCCGCACCAAACTGACAGGTCTGTAGTTTCCCAGACCCTCCTTCCTTCCCTTCTTACAGATGGGTATCATGTTGGCTAACTTTCAGTCTTCTGGCACCTCCCCAGTCATCCACAGCTGCTGAAAGGTGAGGGAAAGTGGCTTAGTGTGTGCCTCTGCCAGCTCACTCAGAGTCCTCAGGTGGATTCCCAAGGATTTGATCCCACAGAACAGAATTGATAGAAAGGACCTTAAAGGTCATCCTGTTCCAACCCCCGCTGCTTTGGGCAGGGACACCCCCCACTACCCCAGACTGCTCAAAGCCTCATCCAACCTGGCCTTGAACACCTCCAAGAAGGGGACAGTCACAAAGTCCCTGGGCAACCTGTTCCAGTGTCTCACTACCCTCACTCTAAAGAATGTCTTCCTAATTTCCATTCTAAATCTGTCCTCTTCCAGCTCAAAGCCACTGTCCCTCACCCTGTCACTCCAAGCCCATGTCAGAAATCCCTTCTCAGCTCTCCTGGAGCTCCCTTCAGGTACTGGAAAGCTCCTCCAAGGTCTCTCCAAGTGACTACAATGTCAGAATATCTCAGCAGGGGAAAGGAGGATGAGCTGCAGTTCTTTCTTAAATCATGTGAGTTGGCAGCTCTACTTCACTCCTCAGACATGCTGAAGAAATCACCACCAAGCTCCAGTCAGTGCCTATATTTATTGAATAATTGGAAAGGGAAAGAGCCCAAAGGTTTTTAAAGGAGAAATAGTTTCCTTAGCAGGTTTGTTAGGCAGGCTGACACTGACATCTAATGGCAGAATTCTGGAGTCATTTGTATAACTTCAGCCTGTAGGTCCAGAGACTTCCTTTTTTTTTTCCCCAAGTATTTTTACCTGTTTGCCAGAATTTTGCACTCATTCAGGAGCTCAGGTCATAGAATCATAGAATGATCTGGGTTGGAAAGGACCTCCAAAGGTCTAGTCCAACCCTCTCTGGAGTAAATGGGGGTATCCTTAACTAGATCAGGTAAGTGAAGAGACTTCACCATGAGTTCAACAGCTACATTAGGAGCTCTGAGAGCTTAGTTTGTCTACTTTCAATAGAAAAAAAGAGCTTTTGAATTAAAGGAACAAGTTGTCCTGTTGGCAGTCCTAGTGAAAAATGTGGAGGAAAAGGAAGAGCTGGATGGTGGCAGGGAGAGCACTGAGAACTGGAACCTCTCCTAGGAGGAGAGGCTGAGGGAGTTGGGGCTGTTCAGTTTGGAGAGAAGGCTCCGAGGTGACCATATTGTGACCTTATGGTCTCTTAAAGAGGCTGACAAGAAAGCTGGGGAGGGACTTTTTAGGCTGTCAGGTAGTGATAGGGCTGGGGGGAACAGAACAAAGCTGGCAATGGGTAGATTCAGACTGGATGTTAGAAAGAAGTTCTTCACCATGAGGGTGGTGAGACTCTGGAACAGGTTGCCCAGGGCAGTATCAAAGCCCCATCCCTGGAGATGTTTAAAGCCAGGCTGCATGAGGCTCTCAACAGCCTGATCTAGTGTGAGGTGTCCCTGCCCATGGCAGAGGAGTTGGAACTGAATGATCCTTGTGATCTCTTCCAACCCCAACTAATTCTATGATTCGATGACTCTATGATTCTGTGACAGAGTAAGCAAGTGCAGAGAGAAGCTAAGAGCTGAAGGAAACATTGTTTCCTTGGCATTCTGTTACAGATACCATCCCAAAGACTGCAGGCGTTTGTGCAGCATGAGGCAGAGATGGTCCATCTGCCTGCCTGCTGCCTGGCCAGATTTGCAGGGAGAGGCAGACGCAGAGAGCTGATGCTTCTAAAGTGCAGCTTCTGGCTGAGCAACAACGAATAACGCAGTGTGCCAGTGTGGGGCTGTGATAAGCTGCTCCTGGCTGCTAGCCATGACCACAGTGCAGCTCGGCACCAGGGCTTGACCCGCATTCCTCCTCGCAGGGTAGCTAGGACAAATGCTCCTTGGATACATTCATGGTAACCATTATTCTCCAAGGACAAAGAAGATCTTTGTTATCTGTGAGTGCATTGATGAAAGTCACGTTTGCTTGCTGCCTCACTTTCAAGGAGGAGGAAAAAAGGCTGTGACAAATGATCTGAAACTTTGCAGCCATTGGGCAACACATTGAGACAGTTGCCACTGAGTATTTTAAATCTGACAAGAAGTCATCAAGAGCCTTACTTGGCTCCTATAGCTCACTGTCTTCACATCTGAGCACTGCCTTAGGAAGTTAATGTTGACACAGTGTTCATTCTCCACATGGGACCTTTACAGACCTTTGTGACCAACAGGCATCATTCTACAGCTGCATGCAGATAAAGAAAAGGTGAAAGAACACTTACTTGAGTCACAGAAAGGGGCACCAAGGAGGCTGACAGCATACCTCAAATCCTGAAGCCAAGATTCTTGTTAGCTACCTACTACCACCTCCCTAAGCAAATTAATGTCTGGGAGTATTTAAATGCTTTTGAGTATTGCTACCAGAGGAGTAGCAGCATGTTGGTGCAAGGTGGTCACTTCTCTTCTTGAAGAAGTGTAAACAAAGGAGAATTATCTTCCCTCTAGAATGTTTTGGGTTTTTTTAATAGAAAAGGAAAAATAAAACTTATTTCATTCAGGAGTTCATTATATGGTTGCTTAAATTCTGTCTCAGCATCAGCAGATTTATCATCCTCAGCAGATTTAACCACTGATCTCTGTGTCAGCAGAAGGTGAGAACTGTGGACATTTCAGCAGGTTCTTGAAGCATTGGAATCACAGAATGGTAGGGGTTGGAAGGGACCTCTGAAGATCAAGTCAATGCCCCTGCCAATGCAGGATTGCCTAGGGCAGGTCACACAGTATCACAGTATCACCAAGGTTGGAAGAGACCTCACAGATCATCAAGTCCATCCCTTTACCACAGAGCTCAAGGCCAGACCATGGCACCAAGTGCCACGTCCAATCCTGCCTTGAACAGCCCCAGGGACGGCGACTCCACCACCTCCCCGGGCAGCCCATTCCAGTGTCCAATGACTCTCTCAGTGAAGAACTTTCTCCTCACCTCAAGCCTAAATCTCCCCTGGCACAGCCTGAGGCTGTGTCCTCTCGTTCTGGTGCTGGCCACCTGAGAGAAGAGAGCAACCTCCTCCTGGCCACAACCACCCCTCAGGTAGTTGTAGACAGCAATAAGGTCACCCCTGAGCCTCCTCTTCTCCAGGCTAACCAATCCCAGCTCCCTCAGCCTCTCCTCGTAGGGCTGTGCTCAAGGCCTCTCCCCAGCCTCGTCGCCCTTCTCTGGACACGCTCAAGCATCTCAATGTCCCTCCTAAACTGGGGGGCCCAGAACTGAACGCAGTACTCAAGGTGTGGTCTAACCAGTGCAGAGTACAGGGGCAGAATGACCTCCCTGCTCCTGCTGACCACACCATTCCTGATGCAGGCCAGGATGCCACTGGCTCTCTTGGCCACCTGGGCACACTGTTGGCACACAGGAATGAGTTCAGATGGGTCTCAAAAGTCTCCAGAGGAGACTCCGCAACCTCTCTGGGCAGCCTGCCCCAAGGGTCCAGCACACTCATAGTAAAGAAGTTTTTCCACATTTTGAGGTGGAACTTCCTGGTGTTCCAGTTTGTATCCCTTGCATCTTGTCCTTTCACAGGACACCACAAAATGAGCCTGGCCCCTTCTTGACACCCACCCCTCAGATTTTTATAAACATTATTATGAAATCCTCTCAGTTTTCTCTTTCTCCAACTTAACAGCCCCAGGTCTCTCAGCCTTTCCTCATAAGACAGATGTTCCACTCCCTTCAGTATCCTCTTAGCCTTCCATTAGGCACTCTCCAGTACCTCTCTGTGCATCTTGAACTGGAGAGCCCAGAACTGGACACAATATTCCAGACGTGGTCTCACCATGGCAGAGGAGAGAAGGAGAACCTCCCCTGACCTGCTGGCCACTCTCTTATTGATGCACCCCAGGATACCACTTGCCTTCTTGGCCACAAGGGCACATTGTTGTCCCATGGGACAGCTCAAGGAACATTTACACTTGCCTTTCCCAAGGCCACAGATGCTGTTTGCAAGACAAGCAGGTGTACCAACAGGAACCAGTGTGAGGAAATTGATTACCTGATGTAATGCAAATTAACTGTAGTTTTCAGCCACGGAGACCAAGAAATTTGGTGTTAGATGTTCCTCAGGATAGCTTTCACTTGCTCCTTCTGATAACACTGAAAAAGTGATACCCTTCTTTTGCAAGCATGTATCTAGTAACCAAAGCTACACTGCATATCCTGTGTTGGTGCAATTTAGGGTGATGGCTTTAAGCTTGAGGATGGCAGATTTAAACTGGAGATTAGGAAGATATTCTTTACAGGCAGGGTGATGAGACACTGGAACAAGTTGCCCAGGGAGGTTGTGGATGCTTCCTTCCTGGAGGTGTTCAAGGCCAGGGTGGATAAGGCCTTGAGCAATCTGGTATAGTGGAAGGTTTCCTTGCCCATGGTAGGGGAGTTGGAACTAGATGATCTTCAAAGTCTCTTCCAACCCAAACCATTCTGTGAAGCTATGCATTTGCAGAAGGTGTAGGAAGGCCTTTTTTGAAGGAAAGACTCAAGATTGGGGCATAAGAAGAGGATGAAAATATGAAGGAAGATTATCATAGAGAAGTAGGTGATCTTTAAGGTGCCTTTCAACCCAACCTATGAATGTTAATTATCTCACAGCAAAGTGTTACCTTCATCCAAGGGGAAAGGTGAAGCCATCTGACCACTCTGACTCCATCCCATTCATCTCTCCACATCAGCCAGCCCTGATCTGCAGCTGTGTGGGTGTTTCAGAGGGCCTGGGTAGGGGTAAGGAGATGACGCTTTGGGAGCAACTGGAAACACTTGCCTTTTGTGCTGGTTTGAGGCTAAACTGCAATATTTTAATGAGAAAAAATAGGTTATAGGCTGTGAAAAGAAAACAATGGTGATGTCTACTTCACTAATAGGCTTGATGAAATGTATGAAACAAGGACACAAACATAGATGAGGCAGTGGATGTCCCTCCCTGGCTTCTGCAGTGTTAACTGCTTCTACTTTAGGCTTGAGGTGAGGAGAAAGTACTTCACTGAGATAGTCATTGGCTACTGGAATGGGCTGCCTGGGGAGGTGGTGGAGTCGCCGTCCCTGGGGCTGTTCAAGGCAGGATTGGATGTGGCACTTGGTGCCATGGTCTGGCCTTGAGCAATGTGGTAAAGGGTTGGACTTGATGATCTGTGAGGTCTCTTCCAACCTTGGTGATACTGTGATACTTGACCCTTGTCACAGTTCTAATTTAAATTTCCCAGAGACTCAAATATAGTTAACAAATAACAATTTATGGGATGCCTTTCTCTCTCCCCTCCCCATTTTTCCAAAGACAGAGAATTATATGTAGAGAGGAAAAGGTAAACAGACCCAAATAAACAGTCTCACTTTGATTTGGAAGTCAAAAGGAGAAAAGTTTAACAATAAATAAAAGGCATATGAGGTAGGGAAGTTACAAAAGGGAAAACAAGATACAAAATATGTGAATACAACCTGATTTGATGGCAATGGTTTTGTCCACCTCGTGGGTCATGGCCACGTGGCAAAACAGAGTACCAGGAAACAGGATAGTAATGCTGTCAGGCAGGAAGCAGGGTGAGAGAGCAGGAAACAGGCAGTTCCCCTGCTTTTAGATGGATCTTAGACAGGAAGTGGGAGTGGGATAACCACCACACCTGGTAGTGTTCAGGCCCACCCCCAGGGAGGGGTCAGGACCACCTGGGGTCAGGTTCAAGATCCAGGAAGGTTAACCCTTTACAACCCTGCACATAACCCAACTAATCATTTTGCTTCTAACCCCCCCTGCTGATTTTTCCAACTCATTTCACATGTAAGGCAGACTCTGGGATAAGGGAGAGGGGTGGAAAGAAGGTGGAAGGGTGGTTGGGAGCCCCTCCTGGGCACTCTGATTGCTGGGAGTGGTATTGTGTTTCTGTATTACTTTTACCTTGTACAGACACTTTTACCTTGTAAAGACACTGATCTTGAGAGTGCTCTGATGTCCCAGAGGATGCATTCTTGTGCAGAGCTGATCAAGTCTCAAGCTGTGCTGGGGAAAGTATAGGCTGGATGTTAAGAGGAAGTTCTTCCCAGAGAGAGTGATTGGCATTGGAATGGGCTGCCCAGGGAGGTGGTGGAGTCACCATCCCTGGAGGTGTTCAAGAAAAGCCTGGATGAGGCACTTAGTGCCATGGTCTGGTTGATTGGATAGGGCTGGGTGCTAGGTTGGACTGGATGAGCTTGGAGGTCTCTTCCAACCTGGTTGATTCTATGGTTCTATGATTCTATGATTTCTGTACGTAGGTTTGCAATATATTGTGGATATTTCTACTTGTATATTGTGCTAAGTTGTGAATACAAAACTTCTTCCTTAACTTCCAGCTGGCTGGGTTTAGTCTGGGTGAATTCATTGTGTGCGGGGGCAGGTAACTCCCAGAACCACTACCTCTGGGCGTGCCGTTGCCGCAGCCTGCCCAGCTGCCAGTGGTGTGATGAGTACATCGTGTGGCCGCCAAGGAGAAGTGCAGTTGGACTTCTGAGCTGAGCAACCAAGTGGTGCAGAACAGAAAAGGTCCATCCAGCCAGCAGCATGGGGGTTCATTGCTCTGCCCTTCAGTGTTGACACTGAGGACTGTCCAGAGTTCTTCATTAACCCCTGCCTTGCATGCTTCGTTTGCCAGCAGTCTTGGGTGTGCTTAAGCCAGACCTTCAGGTGCTCCTCCAAAATGAGCAAGAGAAATCAGCAGCTAGCTTTTCTGGGAACTATTTAGTGCTAGTCCAGGAGCAGCTGGAAGAGTCTAGAAGAGTGAGGGAAAGTTCAGAATCATAGAATTGCCTTGTTTGGGGTTGGAAAAGACATTTCAGAACATCAAGTTCAACCATTCTCTAACTCTATCAACCATGTCCCTCAGCACCACATCTCTGTCCCATTTTAAATACCTTCAGAGATGGGAATTCAACTACCTCCCTGGGGAGCCTGTTCCAGAGTTTGACAACCCTTCCAGGCAAGAATTTTCTTCTAATATCCAACATAAACCTTCCCTGGTGCAACTTGAGACCATTTCCTCTCCCTCTGACTTTTCTACCTAGGGACAAGAGAGGCTTTCAATGATTCTTCTTGTGACTTCATAGAGAAGCTAAAGTAACATGGCTGAGTTTGAACCTGGATCTTTAGAAATCACTAGAGCACCTTTCCAGCTGAATGACTGGCAGTCTGCCATCAGTTTGGGACCATAAGTAGTTACTCTGCTCTTGTGAGACCCCACCTCAAGTACTGTGCCCAGTTCTGCTGTCCCCAGCAGAAAAAGGATACAGAACTGCTGGAGTGAGTCCAGAAGAGGGCCACAAGGATGATCCAAGAGCTGGAGCGCCTCTGCAATGAGGATAGGCTGAGGGAGATAGGGGTGTTCATCCTGGAGAAGTGAAGACTCTGGAGGGACCTTAGAGCTGCCTTCCAATACCTGAAGAGATCCTACAGGAAGGCTGCAGAGGAAAGTGTCCAGAGACAGGACAAGGGGGAATGGATTGAAGCTGAGGAAGAGCAGGGTTAGACTTCCTGAGATTCAGACATTCTTCAGTATGAGGGTGGTGAAACTCTGGAATAGGTTGCCCAGGGAGGTTGTGGCTGCCTCCTTGCTGGGGGTGTTCAAGGCCAGGCCACCTGGTCTAGTTGAGAGGTGTCACTGCTTGTGGTAGGGAAGGGCTGGAGTAGACAATCTTTGAGGTCCCTTCCAACTTAAGCCATTCTATGAATTATTAGCACAAACGCTGGAACAGATTAAATCATCAGGTCCTGACTGGAGGAGAAGGTCTGGGGACATGTTACAATACAGGCTTGGAATTCATAGCAATGCCAGGAAAACTGAGAGGGACTCTGGGCAACAAAAGTTACAAAAGTTAATCTAGAGGAGAGTAATTAAGAGTACTAATATTGCTAGGAAAGCATAGAGTAAGGAGCTGGATCAGGAAGTTGCAAACAGTCAGAAGCATGAGTCAAACACCCTGTGTAAAAACCAAATACTGTACCAGGGTGTGCAAACAAAAACACAGCCTGCACTACCTTCACCAGCTTTACCTAAGCATACCTAAGCCCCCACTGGAGTTTTGGACCAGATTTAGTGTTGAACTTCAAAGAAATGTGGCCCTAAGAGAGAGACAATCTAGAGAACAAAGATAAGGATTCTATGACCAGCAGGACGAGGGAGATGATTCTTCCCTTCTATTCTGCTCTCCTGAGACCCCACCTGGAGTACTGTATCCAGTTCTGGTACCCACGGCATAAGAGGGACATGGAACTGTTGGAGCAGGTCCAGAGTAGGCCACCGAGATGATCAGAGGGCTGAGGACTTCCCCTATAAGGACAGGATGGGAGAGTTGGGGCTGTTCAGCATGGAGAGGAAAAGGCTCTGAGGAGACGTTTAAGCAGCTTTCCAGTACCTGAAGGGACTACAGAAGAGCTGAGGAGGGACTTTTTACAAGGACTTGTAGTGACAGGATGAGAGGGGATGGGCCGAAGCTGCAGGAGGGCAGATTTAGAGTAGAGATTAGGAAGAAATTCTTTAGAGTGAGGGTGGTGAGACACTGGAACAGGAAGGTTATTGCTGCTTCCTCCCTGGAGGCGTCCAAGGCCAGGTTAGATGAAGCCTTGAGCAACCTGGGCTAGTGGAAGGTGTCTCTGCCCATGGCAGGGGGTTGGAACTAGATGATCCTTAAGGTCCCTTCCAGCCCAAACCATTCTATGAATCTATGAATAAGCTGTGGAAATGCTGACTTGTGGGGAGCAGGGTTGTTAGCCTCAGGAAAAGAGGAAAAAGCCTCTCATGGTCACCCTTCAGAGAGGGGTTAGAGAGAGTGAGCACAGAGCAAGCACAGAACTTGCAGGGAGATGGCTGCTGCGCCAAAGCACAGGTGAGAGAATTTGGCAGCCAGCCTGTCCTTAAGGAGCCAGGAGTAGAGTGACTGTCAGGTTATTCTTCTAAATCAGTGCCTGAGCAACTTTAACACAGGACAGGGGCAATGTCAATCACACTGAGATGTGGCCAAAAGAGGCAAAGAAGGTTTGTGACAGCTCCTTCCCACTTTGATGACAGCTTAACACTGGAAGACAGGGAGGTGTACTAACAGGTTGCATGTCATAGTAAATCTCTCTCTGTCTGAGGCACAGCATCACAAGTGCTGTCACATTCCAAATGCAGACAAGCAGTCCTCCACATGCTGCCATGCTGCTGGCAAGGTGATTGCAAGTAGTTTTTCTCATTTCTGCAGTACTGGGAACAAATAGGTCAGATCCAAGCTCTGCATTTACTGACATCCCAAACGTTTGCATTGTAAGAGACTGATATTTGATGCAGAAGACAGTGAAGATGCTCTGTAAGTGCATATGGTGTACATCCAGCGTCAGGTTTCATCTCTGAGTGTTAACTGTTTGGTTTGTAGTGTGAGGCCATTTAAGGCAGACAGAAGTTACAGACTGATGTGCTGAAAGCTCTGGATAACAGTGTGCTAGTTTGAAGCTAGCTAGAATGTTTTGGTGAGAAGAATTAGATCACAGGCTGTGAAAGAGAAACAATGGTGATATCTACTTCGCTCATAGGCTTGCTGAGATGTATAAGAACAAGAGTATAAGCATAGATAAGGCAGTTCAGGCACAGCCTGAGCTCTGGGCTGCATTTTTCTCTCTAACCTCACCCTCCATCTCTCTGATTAATCCACCTGCTTCCTAACCCCCCTGGCCAACCCTCCATTCTTCCTTGGGGCACAAGGCAATGTCTGGGGTAAGGTAGAGAGGTGGGAGGAGATGGAAGGGCGGTTGGGAGCCCCTCCTGGGGACTCAGGTTTCTGGGAGGGGAGTTGTGTTTCTGTATTACCTTTTAGCTTGCATATTTCTGTATGTAACTGTATGTACTGTAAATATCTGCTTTCATGTATATTGAGCTAAGCTGTAAATAATAAGCTTCATTCAATTTCCAGAGCTGGCTGAGTCTAGTCTGGGTGATTTCCAAAAGGGGGGTGTGTGTGGGGAACACCCAAACCGCTACAAAAAGCTTGCCACCTGTTATGGGCAAATGAAAGCTCAGCACATGTACAGAGGGTGCTCCTCTTGGATCCAGCTCCCTGCAAAAACAGGGATATTCCCACCAAGAAGGTAGAGTTTCTGAAGAAAAGGCCTGTCCCAGCTCCTCATAGAATCAAAATGCATCACTTTCAAGTCTGATAGTTGTAAGCAAGCTCTGCTTCATGTCATTGGTCTGAGGATTGCTGTCAAGTTACTACTACTATGGATCAGAACATAAAGGGTGGCTACCAGGAGGATGGAGGTTCCCTTTTTACAAGGAGTCACATGGAAAAGACAAGGGGCAGTGGGTGCAAGTTACTGCTGGGGAGAATCCAGTTGGTCTCCAGAAGAAAACTGTTGCCCATGAAAGCAGTTAGACATTGGAATAATCTCCTATGGGAAGTAGTGGATTCCCTTACAGTGGGCAGTTTTAAGAGTCAGCTCGACAGGGTGCTGGGTCAGCTCATTTCAACTCTACTGTTAGAATCATAGAATCAACCAGGTTGGAAGAGAACTCCAAGATCATCCAGTCCAACCTATCCCCCAGCCCTATCCAATCAACCAGACCATGGCACTAAGTGCCTCATCCAGTCTTTTCTTGAACACCCCCAGGGACGGTGCCTCCACCACCTCCCTGGGCAGCCCATTCCAATGGGAAATCACTCTCTCTGTGAAGAACTTCTTCCTAATATCCAGCCTATACCTACCCTGGCACAACTTGAGACTGTGTCCCCTTGTTCTATTGCTGGTTGCCTGGGAGAAGAGGCCACCCCCCATCTGGCTACAATGCCCCTTCAGGTAGTTGTAGACAGTAATAAGATCACCCCTGAGCCTCCTCTTCTCCAGGCTAAACAGGCCCAGCTCCCTCAGCCTCTCCTCATAGGATTTGTGTTCCAGGCCCCTCACCAGCTTTGTTGCCCTTCTCTGGACATGTTCCAGCACCTCAACATCTTTCTTGAATTGAGGGGCCCAGAACTGGACACTACTCAAGGTGTGGCCTGACCAGTGCTGAGTACAGGGGACAGCAGAAGAACATTGGTGTTGTTTCCCTGATCTTTGAGAGCAATCTCTCCTTTACATCACTGGTTTATTCCCCCATCTTGTTTATTGACACCCTCTCAGCATGAGCCCAAGCAGAGAGGACAGATTTTCTCCATGCTCTGTCTGTTCTTGTAGACATCCTGGCACTCGTTTGATGGAAGGCAGAGCAGGACATGAACCTTTCCTGCCGGGGCTCAGACCACAGCCAAGTGCTATTCAGCTCTGAGAACAATGTCTGGCAGCTTGTGAGTAATTTAAACCAGCTAAAAACAGCCCAGCCTGGAGATGAATCATGGCCCATCCGTGTTTGCTTCAGCCTTTTGACTTGCCTGAAATCTGCACAGCCTCCACTGGCAGGCAACTGCCTCCCTGGAGAACATGCAATAAACAACATTTTAGAAGGACTTCTCTTCCAGATGGGCTTTTCCTGTGTGAATCCCAGCCTTAGGCCGACTCTCCAAGCATGCATCCAAGGCAGAAGGGATGTGTAGCCCTCCTGTAACCCCCAAATATAGACATTTTGCACAGGAACAGAGATGATGGGGGCTTTTTCTTGGCCATGAGTTCTTCTGAGAGCTCTGTGCCTTGAATCATAGAATCATAGAATCAACCAGGTTGGAAGAGACCTCCAAGATCATCCAGTCCAACCTATCACTCAGCCCTACCCAGTGTCACAGCTCTGCTTTTTGAGGTAGCCCTGACCAAGATACTCCCAGTTTGCTCCTCTGTAGAGGAAAAAAACCCCAAGATTCTCTGGGAGCCAGTTCCACTGAGGTCACTAGAACAAAACCAGGCTCATAGCAGCTGAGAGTCTGGACCAGAACACATAGAATGAAAGAGCAGGAGCACACTTCAGAGCTGAGGACTTCAGCACTAGCCAGGGACTTGGGTGGGATACCTGAGTTGTGCTCCTCACCCTGCTGCTGTTGGAAAGTGTTTACCAATTTTAATTAGCTTGGGCAGCTGATGCCATCTCAGCAATTTAACCATATCCTTAGTGCCTGTAACTAACAAAGAGTCTTTGCATCCTTGACACTGAAGCCTCCATGTTGATCTTTCCGTAACTACCAAAGTGTCCTTCAAAAAGGGCAAAAAAACCCAATTAATAAGGTCTAGGAGCTGGCAAACTAGGTGATGATCTAACTTGTGACCATATAAGGAAAAGGAATTCAAAAGTTCAAACAGAGTTCAGGCTTAAAAGACCACCAGAGATGCTGGGGACCACATCTCCTAGCTGGGAGGCCCCTGCCCAAAATAAACACCTCACCCTCTGAGCACATGCAATGAATTTAAAAGAAGCTGGACCTTTAATGTGAGGAGAGTAAGAAACTGGTCAATGGATGGTCAGTAGGTGTTGGCATGAGGTGCAGTGTCTACATTTCACTACATGAATGCCCACTACAAATTTCAGCTGGTGGGAATGCCTCTGGCAGCCAAACTTGCACAGCTCTGCAATGAAGAAATGCCTGCTTGTTAGCGGGAAACCCAGCAGTAAGGAGTTGGATTCCTGATTTCAGTGACACTGTCAAGCCTGCTGAGCAAGCCTGGGATGTTTTTTTGCTACCTTGTGGCCTGAAACTGGCAGCAATGCAATCCATGCTAACTGACCTGTAGGAAATCTCAGTATTATCTAAAATAAGCTTCAGAGGCAGATGATGCAGACAAAAATAATCAACCTGTATAGATAAAAACAAGCAAGAAGGTTTGTATTTTCTACAGGACACAGCCAGGAAGACTCTGGCCTGATAGGAACCCCAGAGCAGACTGCTTCAAAGCATGGCATGACATCTGTGTAGTGAGGATCCATTGCAGTGAGGTGGGAGTTGGTCTCTTCATCTTAGTAACAACTGATAGGAGGAGAGGAAATGGCCTCAAGTTGACCCAGAGGTTTACATTAGACATTAGAAGAAACTAATTGAAAGGATCCTCAAAGATCCTTCATTGAAAGGATCCTCAAAGATTGGCAGAGGCTGCCCAGGGAGGTGGTTGAATGCCCATCTCTGGAGGTGTTTCAAAGAGGCAGAGATGCAGTGGTAAGGGCCATGGCTTAGCACCAGCCTTGGTCAAGTTAGAGCATGGTTGCACTGGGTGACCTTAAAGGGCTTTTCCTACCAAGATGATTCTATGATTCTATGACTCTGTCGTATGCTCAGAAAGCTGCCCAAAGGGCACAGCACGACCAGCATCCACTATCCAACCCACGGACATACTCACAGCCTGGCCTCAAACTAGACCCCACTCTGCTATACGGGGAGGTCTTGCTTCACAATGTCCTCCTAGAGGCTGTGGAGCCTCTGTCTGGAGGCATTCCAAACCTGCCTGGAAATTTCCTGAGCTGTTTACTCTGGGTGATCCTGCTCTAGCGGGGCAGTTGGGCGAAATGATGTTCAGAGGTGTGTTCCAGCCCCTGCCACCCTGTGACCCTGAGAGCAGCCTCATGCCGCAGCAAGCTCAAGGAGAGCGGAGACGACGCTGCTCCAGCAGCGCACAGGCCTACCTGAACAGGGCTCCGCAACTCCCCGGCGGCAGGCAGCTAACTTAAACCCCGCACTGCTCGTCGAAGGACCGTGAGCAGCGAGGACAAGGCTAGGGGCCGGGCCGGGCGCGGGGCCAAGAGCAGCAGCCACGGCTGAAGGCAGCGCCGGGAGCGAAGCCAGAGGCGGCAGGCCGCGGCTGGGGGCCGGCGCAGGCGTGGGGCCGGCCCGGGGCGCCTCAGCGCTGCCGAGCCCCGGGCAGGTCTGCGCGGCCCCGCGGGCCCCAGCACCACTCTCCGCTCCCATTGGCTGCCGGGCTGCAGGGGCGCCCGTGTGACGTAGCATCCGCCGCTCCCATTGGCTGCGACGCAGGGCCGGGGGCAGTGGCGGCTGCCGCTCGGTAAGTGCGGGCCGAGCGGGGCTGCGGCGGGGCGGTGGCCCCGGGAGACGCGGAGGGGACGGAGGGGCGGCTCCGGGGCTTGTCATGGGCTCTCGAGGTGCAGAAGGGAACGAGGTGGAGGGAAGCGGGAGGATTTCCCTTTGGAAGTCCGTCCCCGTTACTCGTGGCGTGTGGCAGCAGTGTCTCCAGCAACTCCGGGCATCATCGCCAAGTTGCGGAGCCTCCTTGGCTATGCTGCCGCTATTTCGGAGTTTTCTTTGTTTATCTGCTGTTTAAGTTGTGGCTGAGGAAAGGGTTTTCTTGCAGAAAAGTGTGGGGACAAAAATCACGGGGGGGGGGGGGGGGGGGGAACGGGACCAACAAACAAAAAACCTCCTAAAACTGATGCCGCAGGCCTGTAAGGCAAGAGCCGTGTGTTTGCTCCTGAAAACATCACCTCGCCTGTCCCCAGTAAAACCAGAGCTGTGGGAGATGGAAACTCCTGTTACTGCCCACGGCTCTTGTTGGAGTTGCCAGTCGAGTGGTACCCACTTGCATGGGACCTCACTCACTGGAACAGGGCTGCTGTTGTCTGCTGGGTTTTTGTGCAGCTCTTGGCAGGCAGCATCCTTTGGATGACGTCTGAAAGTTCAGAGATCACATTTCTTGAGAGGTCCCCGTGGACCTCTCCCAGCTGGGATGAATGAAACAGCCATCATCTGAAAAAGCCACTCTCAGGTCTGTGCGCCGCACCGTCGCTGGTGAGACAGGGGAGGGCGGGGGCGTAGCTGGGATTTCTGCCCCTTTGCCTGGGGGTTGAAGGACGGTGGAGAATCTCCACCATGCCTCAAGCTGTGGGCATACACCCCTCTTGAAGGCTGTGCCTGCCAGTCCTGCCCGAAGATTTGGGCTTGCTTCTTCCCATTGTGAGGGTTAATCTTGAAGCATTGCCACCGCTGGCAGCCTGACCTCTGGATTTTGGTGGGGAAAATGGTAAGAAACCTCATTTGCTTCCTAGATCCTCTTGTAGCTTTGTGCTTAGTGGCATTAGCGTTTTCGCTCTGTATTTAAAGGTCTGTGTACAGGATGTGTGGATTGCTCCATCTCTATCCAGCTGCTTTTGGGTGTCCGGCTCCCCCTGGAATTAGTTGAAATGAGCTGTCTCAATGAGAGACTTTGGAAAACACTGTGAAATCTGAGCTGTCCCCTTCGAACATCCTTATAAATGCTGGGACATGCAGATTGGCTCTTACTGTGTGTTACCAGGGTTTCTCCTCTAGCTTCCAGGTAGCTTCTGGAGATGGTGTGACCTTGTGAAACAGCACTTGCTCTTTTGATGGAGATGGGTGGCACCACAGCAACGTGTGGCACTGCCTGCTGCGTCCTGAAGATCAACAAATAGTCTTGGGAGTTCATAGAATCACAGAACGGTTTAGGTTGGAAGGGATCTCAAAGAGCATCCAGGTCCAACTCCCTGCCATAGACAGGGGCACCTCCTACTAGAAAAGGTTGCTCAAGGCCTCATCTAACCTGGCCTTGGACACCTCCAGGGAGGGAGCAGCCACAACCTCCCTGGGCAGCCTGTGCCAGTGTCTCACCACCCTCACTGGAAAGAACTTCTTCCTAACATCCAGTTTAAATCTGCCCTCTGCCCGTTGAAACCCATTCCTTCTTGCCCAGTCATTACAAGACCTTGTCAGTAGCCCCTCCCCAGCCTTCTTGTTGGCTCCCTCCAGCTACTGGAAGGCTGCTACAGTTCAGTGAGTAGGTTGAATGCTGGCTGAATGACGCAGCACAGAAGGTTGTGGTCAAAGGTGCAGGGCCTGGCTGGAGGCCTGTGGCTAGTAGTGTTCCCCAGTGGTCAGTATGAGGTCCAGTTTTGTTCAGCATCTTCATCAGTGACCTGGCTGAAGGGACAGAGTGGACCCTCAGCCAGTTTGTTGATGACACAGAACTAGGAGCGGTGACTGACAGCCCTCAGGCTGTGCTGCCATTCAGCCAGAGCTGCCCAGGCTGCAGAGCTGGGCGAAGGGAACCTCATGGGAGTTCAGCATGTGCAGGATTCTGCACCTGGGGAGGAACAGCTCTCTGCAGGACAGGCTGACCTGCTGGAGAGCAGCACGGAGGGAAAGGACGCAGCAGTGCTGGTAGACAAGTTTACCGTGAGCCAGCAATGTGCCCTCTTGGGCAAGAAGGCAACTTCTGGGGTGCATTAAGAAGAGTGTGGTCAGCAGGTTAAGAGAGGTTCTCCTCCTCCTCTACTCTGCCCTGGTGAGGCTACACCCGAACTGCTCTGCCCAGCTCTGGACTCCCCAGTTCAAGAGAGACAGGGAGCTACTGGAGAGAGTCTGGTGGAGGGGTCATGAAAATGCTGAGGGGACTGGAAACGTCTCTCAGATGATTTAGCCTGGAGAGAAGCAGGCTGAGAGGGGATCTTCTCAAGACTTATAAATTGAAGGGTGCAGGTCAAAAGAATCCGGCCAATCTTTCCAGTGTGCCCTGTAACAGAGCAAAGAATGGTGGGCACGAAGTAGAGCACAGCAAGTTTCGCTTGGACGCTCGGAGAAGCGTCCTTGCTGAGAGGGCGGCGGAGCGCTGGGGCAGGCTGCCCGGAGACGCTGTGGAGCCTCCTTTGTTTGGCGTTCGGTAGCGAGGGCAGTCGCGGAGCGGGTGAGTGCAGAGGCGGGCAGGCGGCAGAGTGTGCGCTGGGCGCCGGCCGGCGGAGCCCAGGCCCTGCTCGCCCTCCGCCGGCTGCGGCCGCGCTGGGTAGCCGAGTCGGGGCTGCGGGGGCGGGAGCAGGTCGCTGCGCGGCGGCCGCGGCCGGGCCGGGGTGCGCCTGCCCTGGGGTCCGGCGCGGTGCTCTGCTGGCCCGCAGGGGCCTGCCCTGGGAACGGCCCCGGCGCTGGAGGGCGGGGGCGGGAAGGGAGATCGCGACAAAAGGGCCGACGGAGGGCGTGAGAGTGTCAGCTTGCGTCCTGCTTCCAAGTACTGCTTGGGAGCACTTTCTTCTTTCTAACTTTAGAAAATCCCTTCTGAATTGTGAGCTCATAACGTCCCAGAGTGGTTCCCCCCGGGAAAGCCCTTTCAGGTGGTCCAGTCCCACCGTTCTCTGCCTCTACCAAGGCTGGGTCTCAACCATGGCCGCAGCACCACATCTCTGTCTCTTTGAAACCCCTCCAGGGGTGAGGGATGGGCATTCGACCACCTCCTTGAGCAGCCTGTGCCAGGCTTTGAGAACCATTTCAGTCAAGAAGTTTCTTCTGATCTCCAACATGAAGCTCCCCTGGTGCAGCTGGAGCCATTGCCTCCCCCATCACTGGTTACTAGGTGGGAGAGACCAACCTCCACCTCGCTGCAGCCTCCTTTCGGGGAGTCCAAGTGCAGTAAGGTCTGACCTCTGCCTTCTCCACACTAAACACCGCCAGCCCCCTCAGCTGTTCCTCGCCAGCCCTCTTCTCCAGACACTTCCCCAGCTTGTTGTCCTTTCTCTGGACCTGCTGCAGCACCTTGTTATGTTTCTTGGGGCGAGGACCCCAAAACTGAACTCAGTACTCAAGTTGTAGCCTCACAATTGCCCAGTGCCAGAGCACAGTCACTTCCCTGGATCCTTCTGGCCACACTGCTGCTGATCCAGGCCAGGATGCTGGTGGCCACCTAGGCACACTGGCTCACGTTCAGCTGGCTGTCAGCCAGCATCTCCAGGTCTTCCTCTGCTGGGCAGTTTCCGACCACCCTGCCCCAAGCCTGGAGTGTTCTTGGGGTTGTTACAACCAAAGTGCAGGACCCAGCCCTTGACCTCCTTGGATCTCATAGGATTGTTGATGCCCATTTGGCTGCTTCGAGGGGCAGCTGCACCACGGCAGCAAGGTGTAAAGCACAGCTTTGTTCTCCCTGTGGCCACAGCTTTAACTGGGTATTTATTCCCTGCGTGTGGTGACCTCAAACCAAGACAGTGCTGCTGAGACACAAAGTTTTGCTTTTTCCTCTGTCCATTTTGATGTGCTGTGTGATTTTGGGGATCTGAGTGAGAACGTGCTCGGGCTCTTGGCTGTTAGACGTCTCTGGTGTCTTCACTTGGCACGGAGATGAGGAGTCAGGGGTGAGGAGCTGAGCTGTCTCCAGCATGTGTTGTGTATTGCAGGCAGCCCAAGGCTCAGCGTCGTCCTGCCGGGGAACTTGTGTCCTGATGGCTGTAGATGTGGGGAAATCACCTTCTGAAGCCTCCCTGAGTGGGGACGCCGAGGGCGATGGTAAATGGGACTGCTCAGGGGTGGATATGGACTACCCTGAGCTAGCAGACAGCCTGCACCAGCTCCTGGGGCCAGAGGAGGCCACATCCTGCCCGCAGGGCACAGAGGCTGTGGCCGTGTGTGTTAGGCAAGGAGGTTCGAGCTACCCCGAGGAGGAGTCTTCAGCATCTGCACCCAGACTTCCCAGAGCAAGGGCAAGCCTCCTACAGACACAGACTTCGCAGCACAGAGCCACCGGTGGTGCCGATGTGCCTCCTCGTGGTAGCCACTGGTTCCTCTCCTCAGAAGAGCAGCAGGTGAGCAGGTTTACCTACAGCTGTCCCTGCATCACCAGGAGGTCCCCGGCGAGACTGGGACTTGTTTGTCCTGGCAAAGGCTTTCCATCTCCCCCAGCCAGAGGCTGCTCACCTCAGCCCTGGGATAAGCTGTGTGGTAGGGAAGGGCTTTGTGCTCCAGCATCCAAGGCGTTGCACCTGTTCTTAGATTCGTAGGATGGTTTGGGTTGGAAGAGACCTTCAGGATCATCTAGTTCCAAGCCCCCTGCCATGGCTGCCTCCCACTAGCCCAGGTTGCTCGAGGACTCATCCAGCCTGGCCTTGAACACCTCCAGGGAGGAGGCAGCCACAGCCTCCCTGGGCAACCTGTTTCTGTGTCTCACCACCCTCAGTGTCAAGAGTTTCTTCCTAACCTGCAGTCCAAATCTGCCCTCAATCCATTCCCTCTCATTCTGTCACAGAATTGTCAGGGCTGGGAGGGATCATCCAGTCTCAAGTCCCCTGCTGCGGGCAGGAGCACCTCACACTAGATCAGGTTGCCCAGAGCCACATCCAGCCTGACCTTTAAAAGCGTCCAAGGAGGTCACCCAGGGAGGCTCCCACCATCTCCCTGGGCAAATATTCCAGTCTCTCACCACTCCCATGATAAAGAACTGCTTCCTAACATCTAATCTAAATCTCACCTCCTCTAGCTTGGATCCATTCCTCCCAGTCTTATCTCTGCCTGACACTCTGAAGAGTCCCTCACCAGCTATCACTACAAGCCTTTGTAAAAAGTCCTTCCCAGTTTTCTTGTGCCACTGAAGAGCTTGAAAGTAGTTTGGGGTGGGGCTCCTTAAATAAGAGCCTCTTGCCGCCAGGTGCCTGACACAGCCTTCCAAGCCCTTGGGATGCCTTTCCTTAAAAACCAGCCCCAGTCCAGGCTCCAGGCAGCTGTCTGCCATCCCACGGACGTAACAGAGCTCCCTTCCAGCCCCTCCTTGTAGCAGCTCCAGGGCTGGGCTTTAGTCTGCAGAGGAGAAGGCTGAAAGGAGATCTGGTCAATGTCTATAAATAGCTGAGGGCTGGGGGTCAGGAACGAAGGGACAGAGACAGCCTCTGCTCACCTCTGCCCTGTGACAGCACAAGGGGCAATGAAGGGAAGCTACAGCATAGGAAGTTCCACCTCAACATGAGGAAGAACTTCTTAACTGTAAGGGTCGCAGAGCCCTGGCACAGGCTGCCCAGAGAGGTTGTGGAGTCTCCTTCTCTGGAGCCTTTCCAGCCCTGTCTGGATGTGTTCCTGTGCAACTTGCACTGGATTCTCTGGTCCTGCTGTGGCATGGGGTTGGACTGGAAGGTCTCCAGAGGCCCCTTCCAGCCCCTAACACCCTGTGACCCTGTGATCTCCACACCTCAGCAGGAAGAGATGTTGTGTCTGGGTGCTGTGCTTCATTGCATGTCTCTCTTTTTCTCCCACCCTGCATCAGGTGAAGGCATCAGGCTGCTGGGAGCCAGTGTCCAGCCCGCCCAGCCAGCACAGTTCTGCAGAGGAGAGCATCCTTGCTGGCAGCTGCCATGATAACCGTACCAGCCTGGGCAGAAGATGGGGAGATCAATCCCTGTGTCCCTCCACCCCAGAGCTGCTGTGTCCCCAAAGCCCCCCCAGCCCCGGGGGAGCCCTGCGGCGCCGCTCGGCGTCATGCTTCTCTGCACTGTCTTCAGAAGAAGGTGCCTCCGAGGAGCCCTCTGGGAGCCTGCTGACCAGCACAGACCTGCCTTCCCCTGCAGCCCCCTGCCCCGGGGGGCTGTGCTGTCGCTGGGCAGCAGCAGAAGGCAGGGCACTGCGGATGTGCAGGTCCTTCAGCCCCTTGGTCGATGGCCACAGGACCACGGAGTGCATCCGGGAGATGTCCTCCTACCAAGCCAACTACTGGGCCTGTGCCATACCAGAGACCCTGCCGCCCTCTCCGGACCGCCACTCGCCCCACTGGAACCCCAACAAGGAGTACGAGGACTTGCTGGATTATGCTTACCCACTGAGGCCAAGGTACAAGCTGGGGAAGCTGCCTGACCCTTTCCTCCACGACTCAGGAATAGGCCTGGACAGCTTCTCTGCTTCCCTGGAGGGCACCTCGAGGTCTGCCAGCATCTACGGGCGAGGCGGGCAGGCGCAGGGAGGGGGAGGAAATGGGCATCATAGGTTGGTGGCCTCTGCAGAGAGGTGCTCCACCCCAGGGCCTGGAAGAAGAGGCTGCTCAGGAGCTCGTTTGTGCTGTGAACCCTTACCTGTTGCAGAAGAGTTTTCCTGCCCAAGGAGGACTTCCTCCCACTCTTCTAGAAGTTCTGCTAAGGACCCAACAGCAGAGTCAGCCGGGCTGGGCTCATCTGGCCACCCTGCTGCGGATGGCAGAAGCTGGCATGCCAGAGGGAGCTCCTTCCTGAGCCACAAAGGGCAGGTGAAAAGCACCCATAGGTTTTTGCCTACAACAGCAGTGCTCCCCCTGAGGAAGGAGTGGGATGCTGATGAGGAGTTTCTCTCCCTGCCTCCGAGACTGCTGGAGCTGGATGGGCTGGCTCAGTTTTTGTCCAGTCTTTCCTTGACTGTGAGGATGCCTGTGCAGAGCCATCAGAACCTCCCACACCACCATGACAGCAGGCAGCCCCCTGCATCCAGGGCAGCTCCGGGTGGAGAAGCCTGTGGCAGGGACAGAAGAGGGAATGCTGGCCATTGTGGGGGGCTGGGGCACCCTTGCAGCCCTCACAAGCCCAGCTGGGACAACAGTGAGTTGTGTGGCCGGATCCATAGGGATCCTCTGCAGGGACTTCATCTGGCAGCTGGTCTGAGGGACGCGTTGGATGATACATACCTGAATGAACCCTGGGTCAAGGGGCACCCAAAGAAGAGGCACGAGGGTGAGTCCCTTGCCCAGTGCGTTAAGGTAAGGCTGGTGTGAGGAATGAAGTTCATTATGGGGAGAGCTCAAGTTGTGTTTGGTGCCTGGCAGTGATTTATGCAGGGGGCTCAGCAGAGCAGGGAGTTCCTTCTGGTCAAGCAACAGCCCATTTCTCTTCTCCTGGGGCTTAGCAGCATAGAATCATAGAATTGTTTCAGCTGGAAAAGCCCTCTAAAATCATCAGGTCCAACCATCAACCCAATACCTCTGTGGCCATTAAACTGTGTCCCCAGGTGCCATGGCCACGGGTTTCTTGAACACCTCCAGGGATGGGGACTCCACCACCTCCCTGGGCAGCCTGATCCAGTCCTTGACTGTTTTTCCTACTCTCCAGCCTAACCATCCCCTGGCACAATTTCAGACCATTTCTGCTCAATCTGTCACCTGCTACTGGGGAGAAGAGCCCAACCTCGACCTGACTCCAGCCTCCTTTCAGGGAGCTGTAGAGAGCCAGAAGGTTTCCCCCTAGCTTAGTCCTCACTAAACAACCCCATTTCCCTCAGCTGCTCCTCCTCAGCCATGTTCTCCAGACCCTCCCCAGTTTTCTTGCCCTTCTCTGGACTTGCTGCAGCACCTCAGTGTCCTTGGAGTGAGGGACCCAAAACTGACCTCAGTACTGAAGGTGTGGCCTCAGCAGTGCTGCTTACAATCACTTGCCTGGTCCTGCTGGTCACACTGTTGAGGGCTTTGAGCTCTGTTTCCTGTTGACCTTTGTGTTCCCCAGCTCAGGGCTGGGAGCAGGCAGCAGGCACTCTCCAGCCCATACCTGTTGGTGTCCCTGCTCTGTCTTTGCTGCAGACATGACTCAGTGACCCCTTTTGTTTTGGTTTCCTTTGTTAAGTAGATGTTCTGCTGCCAGCTGGAGGAGCTGATCCATTGGCTGTACAACGTGGTGGACACAGCTGGCAGCTGGCACCCAGTCTCCTCTGGCACCGAGGGCACGAAGGCCTTGCTGAACCGCTACCTGGTAGGTGTTTGCACTGCCTTCTCTTCCCCCTCTGGCATGCTGTGGACAGCAAGCAGCATGAAGCAGAAGGCTGCTGGCATGCTGCAGGTGGGTGATGCAGGGTGCATCCAACATCCAGCACATCTGGGAGCTCCAGGAACCTGCTTGGGGGACAGCCTGCCACAGGTGTACTTCAACAAGGGAGCAGGGAGCCAGATAAGGGTTGGTGTCTTCTCCCTGGTAACAGGTGATAGGACAAGAAAAAAACATCCTCAAATTGAAGCAAGGGAGGTTTAGGTTGGAGATTAGAAGAAACTTCCTGACTCAAGGGGGTCTCTGGAATATGTTCCCTGGGGAGGTGGTTGAATGCCCATTCCTGGAGGTGTTTCAAAGAGGCAGAGATGTGATGCCAAGGGCCATGGTTTAGCATCATCCTTGGCAGAGTTAGAACATGGTTGGACTGGATGATCTGAAAAGAGTTTTTCAACTAGAACTAGAGCCTCATTATTGCAAAACCCCACCTAAGCAGTGCTCCTTCCCTTCCCAGGAGTTCAGGAAAGATGTGGCCAGCCACCGGAGCCTGACCAAGAGTGTGCTGGAGAGGGGAGAAGCTCTCCTCGACTGCATGGCTGTGAGCTCTCCAGGTGAGGAGGAGCACTTGAGTGGAGCAACTGCCCCTCAGCATCCCTGGTCCCACCTGTGTTTGGGGATGGAGAAGCAGTGGGCAGAGTTGGCCATTCAGCAGCTATGTGGGAATGAAGAGGGACTTAGAGCAACTTTGCTGTCTGGAGACCTGGAGGTAAGGTGCCTTGGAGGTGAGGTGCCTTGGAGGCTTGAAGGAATTCTTTCTGAGCGCTTGCAGCTGTGCTGCAGCCTCACGCCATGCCCACCCATGGTGGGTGATGGATGTTTCTGCTTCCTGAGGCTATTTTTCTCTCTTAACCATGGGATGCTGTCAACCTTCAGCTGGGAGGAGATGCTTCTGGCCGGTGCTGGAGGAAGTGATGTTCACATCCTGCTTACACTCAGTTCATCTCAGGCAGTCTGGGGAGACAGCTGAGGCTGGCTCAGGGTGGGACTTGTGTGGGGCAGGTTTGGTGAGTCCTGCAGAAGGGATTTCTGAAGGGTGGGCTGTGTCTGCAGTACCAAAGGGTGGCTGAGTGCTGTAGTGTGGATTGGCTTCCTTACACACTCACAAAGGCCTCCTTTGGGAGCCCCTCTGCCTGTATCTGAAGCCTTCCAGATCATTTCTCCACCCTGTCTAACCTCTGCCTTACAGCTTGGATGAGATGAAGATCAGCCTATTATGGGATGAAGTCCACCCCATTATTTCTGTTACTTCATTTCCTTCAGAAATGTGCCTGAGCCTCTTGTGTTGCGCTTACAGACCCTGAGTTGTCACCTTACTACTACCTTCCTCATCCCTATTCTCTCCTAGCTCTGAAGGACACGCTGGGTTTGATTGTGAAACAGTCAGAGGAGCTGGAGACCCACGCAGAGCACTTGTATGAGTCTGTCCTAGCTGCTGCAGGCAAGAACAGGGTAGAGGACAAGGAGGGCACAGCAGAAAGCTGCTCAGTAGGTAAGCATGGGGGCAAACCGACCTTTCTGCATCAAGGGGAAAAGGGAGGGCAGGGTAGGAAGATAAATTAGCAAGCACTGCACATATGCATTTATTATTATTTCACTTCATCTGATGTCTGGAAAGCCTAAAAGCAGCAGAAAGCAAAGGTGGTGGCAAACTGACTGCCCCAGCATCTTCAAGTGTGTCAGGGGAGAGCAGGTTGGTAGTGAAGCAGCTGATGAAACCCAAGAGTGTGATGAGAGCCATGGCAGCTCCTCAGAGACACCCAGGGAGGTCACTGTCAGCCAGCACATCATCAATCCAGCACAGACAGCTGCTCTGCCAAAGGCACGGAGGAAGGATGGAAGGGGCTGGGTTTGAGTGGGTTGGGTTTTGTGGGTTCCTTCCCACTCTCCTTTTTGTTTCTTTTTTCCCCCTGAAAAAGTTCTGCCTGACACCTCATGGTGGGAAAGGGAAGCAGGTGAATGCAGGTGTGAAATACAGGCTAGGAGAACTCAGCTGCTTGCTTCCTGAAACTCTTGGTTCAGCTAAAGCCGCAGAGATGGAAGTGTTTCAGGAGGGCAGGGCAGGAGGGTGAAGGGACACAAGGTGTTTGTGGGCAGCACGACCAGGATCAGCTGCACACTCCTCAGACACTCAGGCTGTGGCTGGGGCTCAGATCCAGATCTGCACAGAAGGAATAAGAGGTCACAGGGTGCTCGGTCCAGAGCTCCTAGAAGGCTCTTGGCTTCTGAACACCAAGTTTAGGAACTGCAGGGTAACCTTGGGCCTGCCTCCCACCACCCTCCTACCCCTGTGAGCCCAGACTGTTGAAGTCTCCCATGGCTCACTCCACAGCACATCCTAAACCGTGTGGAGATGTGAAAGGGAGGCATCATTTCTGGCACTTCAGAGGAGACTCAAAGCCACACCTTGAGCACTGGAGTCTCTTTTGGAGTTACACTTTAAGAAGGACACTGAAGTGCTGGAGCAGATCCAGAGAAGGACAGTGAAGGGTATGGAGAACAGGGCTGGTGAGGAGCAGCTGAGGGAAATGGGATTGTTTAGTCTGGAGGAGGCTGAGGAAGACCTCATTGCTCTCTAGAACTGCCTGAAAGGAGGTTGGAGCCAGATAGGGGCTGATCTCTTCTGCCTAGTAACAGGTGATAGGAGGAGGGGAAATGGCCTCCAGGGGAGGTTTAGGTTGGATATGAGAAGAAACTTCTTGACTGAAGGGGTTCTCAAAGCCTGGCAGAGGCTGCCCAGAGAGGTGGTTGAATGCCCATCACTGGAAGTGTTTCAGGGAGGCAGAGATGTGCTGAGGGACGTGGCTTGGCCCCAGCCTTGGTAGAGTTAGAGACTGGTTGGACTGGATGAGCTTAAAGGTCCAAGCAAAGCAATTCTGAGAGTCTGTCACTAATGGGATAATTAGTTTGGTCTCTTTTTAATTGCTAAGTATATGTAGCTGTGTCCTGTGCAGTGTCCAGCATGCACAGAGGTGAGCTAAGGTGGAGGTGATTTCAGTACAGAGTGGGGTGGGGAATCTATATTGAGTTGCAGCCAAAGCATAGCAGCAGTTCTAATTTGTTGTCTTTCAGGTGCTGCCTCTGTCAGACCTGGGCTTGGTTAAGCCTGTCCTGGGATGGCTGAAAATTCCAGAGCACCTCTTCCACAGAGGCCAAATGCCTGTGGCCACTGTTTGGAGCCAGCCAGCCCAGGCTGGTTGCAGGGCGGTTTTCACTGGCCAGCTGTACAGCAGTTCCCTGCCTGCTGCAACATCAGGTTAAAGGAGCCGAGTATGTTGGGGAGTTTGGTGGGGCTGCAGCTGGCCTTTATCTTTTGGTTTGGTGTTTTTTTAATGTAGCTTCTTTTTGTTTTATATTGGAGAGGCCTGTTCCCTGTGTTAGCAAAACGTCAGGGACAGGCTGGTTTTTAACTGTGTGCTCCAGTGTGTGCCATGCAAATCCCTCCTCAGTAAAGGGCTGTGGAGTCCTGTCCTCATCTGGTGTTTATACTCTTCAACAAGAGCTGCTGGGAGCCAAGAAGCAGCAGCTCCTCCTGGTTCTTGGGTGCAAACTGACCTCTTGTTTGTAATTGCCCTTCCCCTGCTGAAGCAGAGCCAAGGTAACTGTCACTTCTCTCGCGCATAACCACCACAAGCCAATATCTGTGTGAACCTGAACAAACAGCTGAGCAGGCTCAGAGGGGCATCAGGTGAGCTATAAACTGCTCCCAAGCATTACCTGCAAGAGTTCTGTTAGATTCCCTGGGTAAGCAGCTGCACCTTTCTCCTCTCAACAGCTTAGTGCAGGTCATGGCTGCTCACAAAAGGTTTTTAAAGGCTTGGCAAACCCTTTGCTGCAACAGAAAAGGGCATCTCTGAAGCAGCAGAACAAGCTAAGAAGGAAAAGAGCCAACTGCAGACTGTTGCCGCTTGGCTTTAACCTTTCAGCTAATTGGTGATCATCCTGTTCTTGTGCAGCATACATCATTTCCTTCCATTCTTGGGAACAGAACAAAGTGAAGTTAAACTGAAGCAGTTAGGCAGGACAAGTTAACTCGCTGGGGTTGGTTGGTATTCTCCTCTTCCACCTCAGTCTGAAGGGCAGTTTTGATTGTTCTCTTGCCAAGTTGCAGGGGATCAGCAGAAGTTCAAGAAAAAGGATCAAGCAAATGGTTCAGGTGAGACTGATCTCATTGGCTGTGTTGCCACCAGGTCCTATAGGCACTCTGGGTGATGCTTGAACAAAGCCTCTAAGAGGGCAAGACAAGAGGTACAGGCAGGGGAAGGCCACTGCTGCCTGTTAGCAAACACCTGAAACCTGACCCCTTTCATCAAAGGCATTTGCTACTACAGCAGCCAGCCTAGAGCTGAGGAAGAAATAATGGAGAGTGAGCATGGGAAAAACACTGGCACAGGTTGCCCAGGGAGGCTGCAGCTGCCCCTTCCCTGGAGGTGTTCAAAGCCAAGCTAGATGAGGGCTTGAGCAGCCTGGACTAGTGAGAGGCATCCCCACCCACGGTAGGGGGATTGGAAGCAGCTGATACTTAGGGCCCCTTCCAACCCAAACCATTCACAAATCCATGACTGTAGGGCCTGCTCTGCCCTCTGCCACACCCCCTCCAGCCTGAGGACCAGAGGCTCTGGCACGCAACAGCCCAGTGACACAGCAGTGACCTAGGGGGGTGTTCAGGTGTAGAAATAAAATGAAATAAGCACCAAAGAAGTGGTGTAGCCCAAGGTGGTTTTGCAATGCTTTTATTACTGTATATATTAACATTGGTTTGGATAGTATGTAGCAGGCATCTCGACATTTAAGTTCATTTGTGCACTTCTCTGAAGGGAAAGATGTTTCACCCTCACTACACCACCAGCCACCACCTCCTGCTCAGCTTCCTGACCGCAGCAGCGCTCACAGCTCCCTCCTGCCCCCACTCTCACATTCCATTAATGAATTATACCAACAAGCACATCTCTAATAGAAAGCACATCACTTTATTGTGAAGGTCTCCAGTGGAAGAGTTCAACTTAACCATGACAATACTCGGATGTATTACAATTGCCTGTTGATTTACGCAACTATGTTGAAGAAAGCTGTTAGCCAAAGTCATCCCCTTCCTCCCACCCCACACCCTCCCCCCTCAACCAAAAAAAAAAACAACCCAAAGAAAAAAAAGAGGATATTTGCACCAGTTTTCATTTATACCTCACAACATACCTAGGCTATAGTTTTGACTACCACAGGGTGTATTTACTACTGGGGGAATGTTACATGGTCTTTCAAACATGAGACTATTTACAGAGTAGGCTGAAGGTCGGAGTTTAGATAAAGCTGAACAACTTTACATGTCTAGGAAGTGTTATAGGCTAGCTTTTTCCTGTGGCTTTCAGCTAGACGTCAGGCACTAATGATTTGATTAGCTCTGTACAAAGACTCACACTGTCCAAAACCCTCCTGGCTGCTGGTTAGTTCCCAACTGGTGGAGATCTCGCCTGCTTCGAGCAACAGGCTGGCACGGGGCCTGTGCCGGGCCCCCGCTCATCCTTCTGCTGCCTCTGCAGCACAGAACGGAAGCTAAGCTGTTGCACTAAGTCAGAAGAGTACTGATCGAGAGAGGATGGAATTAACAGTATATAGAAAAGAGACAATATACTGGCAGGAAGTTAAACCACACCTGGAGGTGAGGGTGGAGCCGCTCACTGGGGAAATGCTTTTCTCCCCCCTACAACACAGGCAGGAATTCCCCGCGCAGACTCCTGGAGGAATTCAAAGTCCCAAGCCTAAGGTGGAGAGCAGTTGTACATTCCGAGCATGCTCTGCCTCCAGCAGCATCAGCTGGCTGCTCCGGGGCAGCAGACATGCCTTAAGCACTGGGACAGCTCAGATTTGGGTTTTTCTGGGGGGCCATAATCACTATTTTGAGTTGCAGGGATGGTCTCTGGGGTCTACTCGAAAGGGTCTGAGAGCCATGGCTGCACACAGATATGTTTTGTGCACACTGCAAGCCTGATTTTCCCCCTTTAGCCATACAAATTAAGACACTATTTATCACCATACAGTTTGATATTACTTCCAATAAGTACAATATTTATTAAACATTTTCTTCCTTTTTTTGTTTTTGCCTTTTTTTCTCCATTACATATTTTTGTGCAACAAATTACAATATTTCTGCAGCCACAAATTATATGCAGAGGATGAAGAGGAAAAAAAAAAACTATTGATCAAGAGAAGTGTGATCTTTTCCCACTGATAAATTCTACAAGAAGGAACTAGCTCCCCCCCATGAAAAAAAAATAATCAAGATCTTAACAGACATCTTACTAAATTTTATGCATGGAAAAAAAGTGACAGACACCCTTTGTGCTGTTTGGATACAAAATGGCTAAACTTCATCTTCAGAAGGACTAAACCCCCAACACAGCTAAACATGCCCGAAAACATCGAAACAAAAGAGAGAAACACATCCTAAACCCAACCACAGGGAACAGTCTGGTTATCAGGAAAAGCAACAAGGGTTACACGTTTGGATAAACCAGCACGCACAGAAACAAACAAAAAGAGACACAAACCAGGTTTAAAACAGTTCTGAAAATGAAGTTAAGCTGTCTTGAGTCAAGGGAAGAATAATAATAATAAAAAAACACCAACCCAAACAAGTCAGTATTGACCATGGACAATCTCTGACCTTTGTGGAGACGGTTAAGAATCTGTTGTAGTGCAGCTACATACAGTACAATTCAGGCAATTTTTTGTTTTGTTTTTGTTTTTCACTTGGGTTCAGATTGCAAATTCATTGTTGTGAGACAAAAGGGGGAGAGGACAGGGCTGGGGCCGGGAAGGGAGGCAAGTTTTAGCAGCAACCTCCACTAGACTGCTTGACTGGAGTGCTCTGGATTTTAACATTGGACTTCTCGGCACCACCAGCCGTCGCTCCCGGGCCCATTCGCTTTTTGATCTCAGCAGCCATGGTCATGAAAGACTGTTCTACGTTTGTAGCGTTCTTTGCACTGGTTTCCAAAAACGGAATTCCAAGAGAATCTGCAAATTCCTGCAAATCGAGAAACAAGTGGAGTGAGCACACAGCGACACCTCTGGCCTCAGCTCCTGGTGCACAGCTGGGGAGGTCCCAGGCCACCACCCCGCCCCCAAACTGCAGGCTGACGACTTGTACTGCAAGGGGGTCAGCAGGCTCCTTGCACTCTTGGCACCTGCGTACCACCAAGCCACTTTCCCACTCCAGCACTTACTCAAGGGCAGATGAGGTGCTTGCCCAACATACCTTTGCTGTTGTATAGTCTACTACTTTCTTTGTGGTCAAATCACATTTGTTCCCCACCAATAACTTGTTGACGTTCTCGCTGGCATAGCGGTCAATCTCCTGCAGCCACTGTTTGACGTTATTGAAAGACTCCTAAGGAGGCAAGAGAAGCATGAGCAAGAGCCCCAGCCGGGAGGAAACTGCCTCCAGTAGCAAAGCACACGAAGCTGTGCGATTTGTACTTGCTGTGCTTCATGACCCTGGTTGCCTCAGGACAGGAGTGTCAACATCAGGTCTACAAAGCTCTTCAGTCCTTGCTCCAGGCTCTACCCTATCAGCCCTTCCTCCCTTGCTGTATTCCCACTCATTCTCCCCTGCTCCATAGCTTCAACAGTCAACAACTTCTATCATCTGAGACTCTTCCTCCTCCTCCTGCAGCAGAGATAAGCCCTGGCACAGCTGCACCCAGAACCTCAGGCATTAAGAAGGCACCAGGACCAGGTGCAAACCACACCACCGTATTGCCGCTGAAACAGCCTTGGCCTGTAGAAGTGTAGAGCTGCTACAATGAAGTGATCTCACATCAGTGATAGAAGCCAATTGTTGTTCTGGTCATGAAACTATACACCGCCCAAGAACCCTTTAGCCAGGACAGGCGCAGCAGCCTAGAGCTGCTTTCACACAAAACACTGCTCACTTGTGCCCTGCACACAGACAGCTTTTAGTTTCAAATGCCGTACATTCATGAACCTTTCAACAACTTCCATCACTAACTCTGACTCCCTGCAACCAAAGGCGAGAAGTACTCTCACAGAGCACATGGTTCCCTGCCCCACCAAGTCTGAGGTTAAGCCTAAGGTACAACTGCTTTAGAGCCACAGACCCCACCACTCCTTGTATATCTGGGATTAGCCCCAAACCAGAGAATACATGCATACATTTGGCTTGAAAAACCTGGGTGCAGCCTGGAGAACACAGTCCCTGTCTCCTTCCAGCAGTGCCAAGTTGTTAAACTCCCAGTTTGGTTTACTCAGCAGCCTGGTGCACTCCAGCTGGAGCAGCTCTCCAGGCACAGGCTCAACACTTACCTGATCTGTAACATCATACACAACGATGATGCCATGAGCACCTCTATAGTAACTGGAAGTGATGGTTCGAAACCTCTCCTGCCCTGCCGTGTCCCACTGCAAGACAAACAACAGGGTCAGCTGCCGCAGTCTGGCCACACCAGTGCCACCCACCCACTGCTGCTGCTGCAGCCTGGCCAAGCCAGTGCCACCCAGGAGCTGCCAGAAACACAGCTCAGCTCATCAGCCATCCAACTGCAAATGTATCCAACTCGCAGCCAGAGATGGCTCTACACCAGCATGCACCAAAGACAGATTGAGAAGATCCCAGTGTTCCACAACAAGGAGAGAGTCACTCTGGGAGGTGCACTTCCAGGAGTGCTCAGCAGTTTGGGTTTTGACAAGCAGAGTGCAGAGGTCTCACTGAGGACAACATTAGGTAGTTTTGACCCAAGCAGCAGCCATGGTTCAGTGATCAGAACAACAAACAGAAACCAAGGCTTGAACACCTGGCAGGAGTTAAGGTCAGACAGATGTGAATCCCTACCATCATCACTTTCTTCAGCTCCTTTAGCACAGGAGCTACAGCAAAAGCATTAAAAGCAACAAGTGCAACACTGCAAACCAAACCTAGTCCCCTTCTACTGGGAGTTGAGGGTGCACATTAGGTGTCTGACCTAAGCACAGCCCTCATGCGGACAGCTCTCTGGAACCCTGAAGAACAGGACTAGCTGCCTGACAGATTTCAGCAGTGAGAGCTTTCCTACTGGGCTGCTCTGGACTCAGTCCAGAGCCCACAGAGATGTTCAGAGGGCTGCAGCAGTTCTGCTATGAGGACAGGCTATGCGAGTTGGGGCTCTGCAGCCTAGAGAAGAGAAGGCTTCCAGGAGACCTTGTAATAGTCTTCCAGTATCTGAAGGGGGCCTACAAGAAGGCTGGGAAGAGACTATGGACAAGGTCTCGTAACGACAGGAGGAGGAATGGGTTTAAACTGGCAGCAGGGAGTTTTAAACTGGATGTTAGGAAGAAGTTCTTTCCAGTGAGGGTGGTGAGACACTGGCACAGGCTGCCCAGGGAGGCTGTGGCTGCTCCCTCCCTGGAGGTGTTCAAGGCCAGGATGGATTAAGCCTTCAGCAACCTGTTCTCATGGGAGGTGTCCCTGTTCATGGTGGGGGGTTCCAACTGGATGATCTTTTGAGGTCCCTTCCAAACCAAACCATTCTATGATTCTATGACACCTACATTCAAGTATGGAGGTTCAGTCCCCTGACTGTAAACTGGACTCCTGCTCTACAGGAGTCTGGAAAGCCCATGTCTTTGCCTCCAAGTGGTGGGAAGTGCCTGAGCTAGAAGCAGTGGCTGACAAGGGTAGTGTGACCTTGCACAGATACTAGATTTCACTACAGCGGTCACCCTTTCAGAGTGCTTTAAGATTAGAGGGAAGAACTGCCAAGTCTCTTCCCCTGCTCATGCCAAGCACAAGCAGCAAACACTGCCCAGAGCCAAGGCAGGCAGGTCAGTGACAAGCACTTGTGCCAGTTTGTCCCACTCAACAGCAGCAGAGCCTCTAACATTAGACCATGCAGCCTGCTGCTACCAGCTACCTTGGACAGCTGTGGGACCACACAATTGTTTCAGCTGGAAGAGACCTTTAAGACTGAGTCCAACCATTCTCTAACTCTACTTAAACGCTGGGGCAAAACCATGTCCCTCAGCACCACAACTCTGTCTCTCTGAAACACCTCCAGGGATTGTGATTGAGCCATCTCAGTGGGCAGCCTGTACCAGGCTTTGAGAACCCTTCCATGCAAGAATTTTCTTTCAATATCCAGTCCATGCCTCCGCTGGCGCAGCCTGAGGCCATTTCCAGCTTGACTGCCTGTCCCTGAACCTGTTACAAGGACCAATGTCCTTCTTGTAGTGAGGGCCCCAAAACTGAAAGCAGGACTCAAGCTGTGGCCTCCTCAGTGCTGAGTACAGGGAAACAATCACTGCCCTGGTCCTTCTCATCACATTATTGCTGATCCAGGACAGGATGATGGTGGCCACCTTGGTCACACCCTGGCTCATCTTCAGCTGGCTATCAACCAACACCCCCAGGTCTTTCTGAAGGGCAGCTTCCAGACTCTGCCCCAAGCCTGGAGCACACAGAAGAGTTGTGACCCAAATGCAGGACCTGGCAGTTAGCTTTGTTGAATCTCATCCCTCTGGCCCCAGCCTGTCCAGATCCCTCTGTTGAGTCCTCTTACCCTCCAGCAGAACCCCCCTAAGCTTTAGTGTCACTAAGTTCTTGCACTTTCAGAAACCCTTGCTAAGCACTGCAGAACTGCAGCAGTTTTGGTAGGAGCCTTCACCACAGAGTTCTACCCTTTCTTCAGCTCACAGCCCACACTGCCTTCTACACATTGCAGCTGTTTCTTCCCAGGACAGCTGATTTCCTCCAGGCAGACAACCTTAGTAGGGATGCTTCTCTAAGGGTAGGTCGTGGGAAGCCTTGTGATCTTGTGCATCCTGCCCAGCCTCCTCTAACAGGGAAGTGATTGCTTCTAATGGAATGGTTAAAGTACAAAGGTAAGTACTGATGGTCAGGAGTGCAGCTCTGTGCTTTGACACATAACCCAAGAGTTAAGAAATACTACTTACTATCTGAAGCTTGATTGTTTTCCCATCTAGTTCTATAGTTCTGATTTTGAAGTCCACACCAATCGTGCTGATGTAACTTTCTGTGTACGTGTCATCCTAGGAGAAAGTGAACAGAAGTCAAACCAGCTCCACTTCTCTTGCAGCCATTTATTTCACTAGGCAGGCACCAAGCAGACCAAGGTACTCAATTACCCCATAAAAAACAGTCTGACTCTTCCTGGCATGGTCCTGTAGGTAGCTAAGCACTGTCTGCTTGTCAAAAATTCTGCAAAGTGTATTTTTGTGTCCCCCAAACCAGTCAAAAAGCCTCTTTCCTGGAAATCCTGTCCTCTTAAGTCCTTTTCAACTGCAGTTTATAACATGTCTTTGGTCTTGTTGGCAAACTGAAGAGCCACTACAGTTATTGAAATGCCTCAGACTTACTTTCCTTTGATGGTTTTTTGATTGTACTACACAACTACCAACAAGTGAGAGGCTGTGCAACATCTGAACATCAGATCCTCTGCAGCCACATCTGGTTGCTAGGGCAGCTTAGTTACAGCTTGGGCACCTCTGTTAAGTTCCCTGCTCTGCAGTCTGTGTCAACACAAAGAGGAAAGCTCAGCACTGCTTTAGCAGCTTGCACAGACACAAGTGCAGTGTCCACCAGGCCTCCAGGCACACAAAGTACTGGTTCAGTCTCTGCTACCTTCTAGACTTAGCTTGCCAGCAGGAAGGAAGTTTCTCTTCCCAAAGTACCATCAGGACAAAACTTCAGGCAAAATACACCACAGAAGGCTTTATGCAACCAACAGCTGTCACAAAAGCAAGGGACTGCTTTGGGTTATGAACAGGAAAACACCTTAAGTAATAGGTGTGCCTGAGGGAACACATGCAAGCAAGAATAAAACATTCAGCCTCTTGGAATGATGTGGCACTTATTTCCCTAACATTTCAACACTCCAAAGGTTACATCTGAAAAGCCTAATGTCATTTAACCAACATCAGGGCGAGGTCAGCAAATGTTGCAGTGATTCCTTACATTAGGTTAAAGAAAGCTTCAAGTCAAATTTCTAAAGGCAAAACGCTGCTGGAAGAAACAGCACCAAAAAACAGCGGCTATCAAACCCCCAAAAGCTGCATAATTAATTCAGAGGTCTCTCCAAGAGACGCAGGCTAGATCAGTCTGGGAGTACTGCTCCAGCCCTTGTATCACTTCCAATTCACTGCCTGAAGTTCTGCGAGTAGAGCAGGTTACACCTTTCTAGAGCTCACCATGGGATTAGTGTCTCCTTGTAACAGCTTTAACCCAGGTGATGCTTCTTGTGCATACCAGATCACCTTTTCATATGGATAACACAAACCAGGCTCTTCCCACAGGTGCAAAGAACAATTGTTTAGGCTGCAAAACCACTGTCCTCATCTTGCAGTAGTAAAAAATTCCAGTTGCTGTAGTGATGCCTTACATTGTCCCTTCCTCCCTCTCTCCTCCCACAGTAAAGCTGTACTTTGGCAAAGAAATAGGTAAGGAGTTCATTGGACTCCTGCTTTTTCTACTCAAGAGATGTCAAATTCATTTTAATTGTTTCTGTTGACAGGAAAAGCAGAGCTGCTTGCATCAAATTCCAGCCACAGTACTCCAGCAGCAACATTAACATTTATCATATACCAAACCACTGCAGGAAGCCCAAGGCCTTACCATTCCTAGGCTGTTCTATAAATTACCTCTCCCTCAGCTAAACAACTGGGAGGCTCTTGCAATGGAGATATCAAACTTCACATCAAGTAGTAAGTGATCAAGGTCTTGCCCTGACACATTTGTATTCTTCATGCCTCAAGGCACACTGCCAAGAACTCAAATCTGTTCTTCCATTTTCAGTGTTCAACAACTAGTGTACTGATGGAGGCTGAGTTATCTTTTTGTCAAGTGTCAGGAAAATGAGAATTGAACTTTACTGGACATACTCCTGATATGTTTTCTTTCCACAATACCCAAATGGATCAGCTAGGAACAAATGCAGAAGACAGGAGGGGTCTGCAAGATCTCACTCATTCCTTGGTATCCTAGAGCTGAGAGACATCAGCCCTTTCAGGTAAGTTCTTGATGTGTCAAAGCCACCAGGTACTTAAGTTTTCAAACATGATCACTTACTGCAAACCTAAGTAGAAGGCAAGATTTCCCAACACCAGAGTCTCCAATCAGAAGTAGCTTGAATAAATAGTCACTGTAAGAAGAAAAAAAAACACATAAGTCACTTAATGCAAAGCCAAGTTCCTTACAGCCAGTGTATTGTGAACCCTGAGCAAGGTACATTAATTCACTAGTAGAGAAGTGCCCTACAACTCCAAGCTTTTGTCCAGTTTAGACAGTCTCACAATTTACTGTTTACCTCTAAGAAGTGAGGCAGATGCTCCAAACAGCATTTGTATAGCACTGTGCTCTCTTAGCAAACTCCTCTAGGGACTAAAACAGTCCTATTCCCTATTCCCCATTCCCCACCCCTCCAATGTCTAGCTCAGATTAAAGTCATGTTTTCAAATTAAGTGCAAGCCTCCTTGTTTGGCTGAACGACTCAAACAGCACAGAGATAAAAGTAGACAGCCCACTGTCTAGCACAGCCATTATCTTCACCTCTTCTTTGAAGCTAAAGGCTTGATTACACTGCTCAGCTTCATCAATGCTATGCAGCTGGCCAAAAGTAAGCAATTCTTTCCTTGATTCACCCCAAATTCAGTTGCAACAGAATCCAATACACAAACCATTGACTGCAGCAAAATCAACATCCACCTTCCACAGCGGGCTATGAACAGCTAAGATATCGGGAATTCAGGTCACATTGGAAGGGGTGACACTATTTTGCTTCACGTTGAGTTCTCTCAACACCGAGGGAACAAGCACAGTACCATTAGTGACCAACCCAGTCCTACACTTCAAAGATCAGTGAATACCTCACTGTTAGCAAAACGTGCTTTGTGTTATCACTAATGGAGGCAGTTTAGGAATAAAGTGGCAGAGAAGAATGCATCAATCACCACTTCCACTACTTTTTGTGCTCTAAGTTCTAGAGTAACCCATTTGAGCTTTACAGCTCCTCAGTCCTGCAGCGTCCAGGATTAAGACTTGTTCTGTTAAGCACCGGAGTTTACAGCAGATGTACTTCTATGCCCACTTAACCAGACTGTGAAGATAAAATTTATGGGAATGCTTGAACTGTCTCCACCTATTATTCCTACTAACAACGTCATTGGCTCGGATTGGCAGGGATCCAGCCAGGAAACTGCATCCATCCCCAGCTGATAACAGCCCCACAGATGGTTAACTGCTCAGTTAACCACTCCTTTACTGAAATGCCCAAATCTCATCTTGGCTGGCCCCAGGCTGCAAGAACACAACTAAGGCCAGCACCAGTTTCTGCAGCACTGCTCTCAAGGCTAGAAGTCGGCAGTGGTAAACATAGCAACTAAAACCTGATCCTTAAAAGGCTTTTGGAAACAAACCCCAAACCCAACAACCAAATCCCAACAATCCATACCTGAACTCAAAGGATACCTGGCAGTTTACAGTCACAGAACTCACCACTCCACCTCTCAAGTCACATACTAACACAAGAGGACATCAATAGTGTGACAGTTTTTAAACCCAAACTACCCAGGGCAGACAAGTCCCCTTACATCACAGCTCACATCTAGTACTTCAGCTATCTTGAAGCTGTTATTACTGACCATAACCATTTGTACTCCTACACTGCTGAACACAGATGAAATCCACAGTTCTTGAAGCTCAGCAATCTCCTAAAGTGACACCAAAATGCTACCTCACAACCAAGAGTACTGAGCACTGCCTCCCTTGCGTGCTCCAAAGGATTGCTGTTTCCTGTAGCTCCACTTGCAGAAACACCACCCCAGCCACACTGGCAGGCCAGTTGCTTTACCACAGATAAAGGTGTTTGCAGCCCAAAGATCAGCTGTACAGTTAACCCAGGTCTGCTGCCTTTCAACCAGCACCACTGAAGAAGAGAGACTAAGGAGCTACCCAGTAGCAAATGTAGCCAGTGACTTTAGAACTTCTTAACCCTCACTAATAAGGTATCACAGCCCTGAAACTACTCCACTGTTAAACCTGTATGTTCTTCCCCAGGATTATGCATAAACTGAAACTGCAACTGCCTTCCTGCTTCAGTAGGAAGTTCTGGCTGTTCAGTTCTCTGCAAAACTAGAATCTTCAGCAATCCTGAAGTTAAATTACTACTCAG